>NW_022436961.1:9396952-9492629 GCF_009761245.1 Sapajus apella | reverse complement strand
TAATTACAATTTTATAATTATATAAAAATTATTATAAATTATATAATTATAAAATTATAATTATAAAATTATAACATAATTTTATATGTGTATATACATATATAAAATTATATGTGTGTGTATATATATATGTATACACATATAAAATTAGCTAGCATGTGGGTTCACAGATACCACTTTCATAATTTGTTTTAACTATGTGGTTAAGTTATACCAAGGTATATGAGTATGCACCTTTTAGTAAGGGGCTCTAAAAATATACATGGACCCCTGCTGCTATTATATATATACATATATAATTTTTAGAATTATATATGTGGCTTGCTTTATGCTTCTATTAGATAGAGGTGTTTTAGATTATTACATGAGAAAAGAAAATGAATTTCAATCATTTTGAAAGCATTGTATTTCTTTTGACTTTGTAGCTAAACATATGTATACCAAAACACGTCTCCTTGGAGTGTATGAATTCAGATCCTATCCATGCAAATGGCATTGGCTTCCCTTCAGACTTTTTCTAAACATGGACCTGAGTGGATGGGAACTTCCTTGTCACATCCCGGAGTGTCACGTGGGGTTCTTCTAGACCCTATTTACATCCGGGAGAAGCCTTTGTGATTCCTGGCCATATGCAGGAATCATGACTCTGGATTCCTGTGCTCCTGAGGGTAGTGGCCTGGACTCCCTCTCTTTGGGAACAGACAGTATCCCATTCCCTAGTTTTTAAAACCCGCAGTGGTTTCCAAAATACTGTGAGGTATTTTGCTTTCAGTTCACACTAGGTACCCTATGACTTCAGCTTCCTTTTATTTCTATCACCTGAGAATTTTCTATTCTTGGTGCCTAGTTGTGGTTTTGAAAGCTTAAATGTTATATTTGTTATTTTATTCAATTTTTCTCAAATTGTTTGAAGTGGTGTTGTGTGTATATTTTTATGTCAACTTAGTATACAATTTCAGAAATATTTTGGTTGATGATATTTATGTTACCAAACCAAACTGGATTCATTTGTCCATGGGCAATGCCAAACATCAGAGCACTGGGCTTTTGCAGTGAGAAAGGTTTAGTGCAAGTCAACTGGCAAAGAGACAGGAGGAAATGTTCAAATCTGTCTCCTTGAACTGGGGGCTGGGTTGGGTTTTATAAGCATAGGGTAATGAGGATGATCTGATTGGATCTTGCAGTGAGGTGAAGTGGAGGGGTGTGATCTAATTGGATCCTGCCATGGGGTGATGCCAGAGCTCAAACTTATTGGATCTTGAATCCTGTCATGCAATGGCCACTCCTTAATTCAGTCTATGCTTCTCTGCCCAAGCATTTAGGTTCTTGCTGTGGTTGCATGCTTGCTTCATCTGGGCATGCTCAGGTTATGTGACCTTCAGTTTGAGGGTCCATGGCAGCTAAAAAACAACTCACAACTTTGTCACATAAAAGTTCAACCAGATTGGCCTGGTGTGGCTACAGTTACTCTTTCTAGTTTACAGTGAAGTCTTTGATGTTTTTGTTGGTTAATCATGAAAGTTGAAAATTAATAAACAGAATTGATATTATTATAACTACATAGACATAGTGTTTACTTCATAGCCATATGATAAACAAGATAGAATTTATTTTTGGATGTAATATCATTGCCACTATGTCACTCAAAGGATATTTATTCTATCACGTTAAAATACAGACAGGTATGGCCATAGGTCCTAGTCTTTGCACATGAGACAATGTGGAGGGACAATTCATGGGGTTCTCATGTTTCTGAACATCTTAAGAGCAGAGGCACCGAGTTCCCCTTTTCTCTGGATTATCTTTTCCAGATTGTGTAGTAATCAGCCATGGAAGAAAGAGACAGTATCTTTTTCTGGACCAAACAATAGACATTCTTACTGCCCATTATAAAAGATTTGGGTTCTCTAAGCTCAGATTTCCTCTCTTGGAATGCAAATCACTCCTGGTGCAGGCATCTATCTGGGCCCATTGATGTCACCCTCGTGGGACCTGGGAGCAATGGACTCTGACACATATATGCTGATGTACTTTGTATTCATCCATTTTCACACTGCTATAAAGAAATATCCAAGAATGGGTAATTTGTAAAGGAAAGAGATTTAATCGACTCAGTTCCACATGGCTGGGGAGGCCTCAGGAAACTTACAATTATGGCAGAAGGGGAAGCAGGGACCTTTACAAGACAGTAGGAGGCAGAACATGTGAAGGATGAACTGTCAAACACTTATAAAACCATTAAATTTTGTGAACTCACTATCATGAGAACAGCATGAGGGGGACTGCCCCCGTAATCCAATCATATCCCTGCTTCAACATGTGGGATTACAATTTAAAATGAGATTTTGGTGGGGACACAGAGCCAAATCAAATCACACATGCTGCATGCTTTGCCACGAGTGATAAACTTTTTTATCTCTGGCCAGCAGTCTCATATTTTCTCCCTGCATTCATGCATCTGTGTCATGCTGACATGTTAGTTTGCAAGTTCGGTGAAATCTCAGATACTTCACAGCTTTTGACAGATTTACAAGAGGTTATACTAGAAAGCTTGTGGAAAAAAATTGACTTTTGTCTTTTAAAGGAAAAACTTGATATCACTTTTTGCTTTCCTCCCTCCCTTGCACTTGGTTGTAAATAAAGCCTTGAGTTATGCTATCTTGAAGTCATTAGATAAAGATGAATTCTGATGTCATTGAACCATTTAGCAAATGTCAGTACCTTACCACCTTAATACTTTTTGATAATGTTAAGACAAAAGAAAAACAAACAAATGAGCTAAACCCATACAAATCCCCAAACCCATGAAAACAAAACTGTTTAAGCCACTGTTAGCTAGGTCTTATAGTATTTCTTTGACAAACACCTTCAATACTATTGCCATTGGTCATTTCTCCAAGAAATCAATGTTTATTCTGTATAAGACATTATGCCAGGCACTAAAGAGGATAAGAAATGTTAGCTATTATCTTGCCCTTGAGAAAGATACAGCTTTTTTTGAGAAAACAGTAATTAGCAAAACAAGGCAGTGATATAAGTTTTCTAAGAGTGAAACAAGTAACCGGAGCTGTTGGAACTGAAGGGAAGGAGGAATGGCTGAAATTTACATGCTTGGAGGGCTACCAAAACCATGGAGTGTGGGGAAGCCATTTCCTCATCTGGAAGGCGAGAAAGCCAGTTACAATCAGATGTTTTTGAACTGTAATTTTAGCAGCAGAACCATTTTTGTAAATGAAAATTTACAAAGACCTTTAATCTATGAAACAGGTGAAAGCACAGATTCTTTGAAGCTTAAGCCTGGAGTCAGCTCACTTGATCTTCCCCACCAGTCTATCTTTCCGTTGCCCACTGCTCCCTACCCTTCTGAAGTTTATAATGCATCTCTCTGAAACCCCAAAGATCACAGGATACAATTTGAAAATGATCAGGTATGATGATTGAAGAGAATTACAGAGCTGAAGGAAATGCATTCTACAAGGATCAGTCTCATGTGTTGAGCTTCAGTTGGGTAGCTCTGCTGACCCCATCAGCACAGTGCAAGACTCCAGCCAGGTTTTTTCCCTCGTTAACTTGGCTGGGCCCTTAGTTACAGACAGCAGCCTAAGAAGTATTAGTAGCCCTGTAGACACATCTGCTATTTGATCATTGGGTGGGGGACAAGGGAGGTCATAGGATGTGAATGAATCAGTTCAAAATCCATCATCACTAACTGAAAAAACAACTTACAGCTCATTCCTCACTGACTGTGGGTTGGTGATGTCCCTCTACTTAGTAAGGGTGGCAAGTTTTTATTTGGAAATCAGTATTTCAAATATCATGAAAGGAAAAATGCTTTTTGGATTAGCTTCCCCCTCAACTGTACCCTCACTGTACCCAGAGAGAGAGGCTTTTGTAGTCATTGGCTTTTTCCGTATTAAAGCTGCTTGGTCCGACTAGGCCATTTGATTTCAAGTTTATCCTAAAGCCACAGAAAGTGAGTTGCTGGGTATTTACTTGGGATTAATAACCAGTTAGGAGCAGCTGTGCTTTATACCATTAACCCGACCCAGGTGCTAATTCCTGGAACATGCCCTGTAAGCAGGGGTCATTATTGCTATTTGAAGCTGCAAATGCTGCCTTAGAGACTACAGACTTTATTTAAGGAGGAAGCCATTTTGATTGGTCACCACGTCATATTTCTGGAGAATTAATGCCCTGTGTATAAGCCAATCTGATTGCCTGGAAGCATCTCCCTGTACTTGTGCTGTTCAGCTGATAATCCACTTCTAGACACAGGGCAGCCGGCTGGAAACTGCAGCAGGTTCTATTTTTGGTACCTAAAATCAATGCCCCACTCAGGCAGCCTGGGCGGTTGCCTCATTATCCCCCCTGCCCGGTGCAATGAGCACAGCTTCCCTTTGTGGGAGATTAAAGCAAGTCAGGGAGTGTGATAAATGCTTTTAGTCATATCTGCTGTCATTTGAATAATACTAGGTGTCAGGAAGAAATACGTCCCTAGCGGATTTTAACCAACCAAACTCTTTTGATATTCTCTTTTTCCTTAGCGCAATAAGAAACAGTAACTTAGAAAACTGTAACCCTCCCCTCACCAACACCCTCAGAAAAAAACAAAACAAAACAAAAAACAGCAAGCCCTGTTTATATTTGCAGACTGGGTTGGATAATCTTTTTGTAAACACTTTTTTTGTTTATCCAGCAATAGCCAGCGGGTACCTATTGGGTTGGGGAAGGACATTTCCTCTGTTTACCAGAAGAGAAAATGGCTCAGTTCTGCTGGATTCTTCTAACCCTTTGGAACCTCAGATTACTTTTTCTAGCTATATGCATTTAAATTGGCTTCACTGAGAATGCTTATTCGTGCTTCAGTTTTCCTACAGGTAAAACAGAAGAAAGATAAAGGTGTGATGCAACGCGTAGTGGGATGGAGGGTAGGGCATGAGTCCTGGCCTCTCCCCATTCGCGCCAGGCTGGGATGCCAATGCCGGCTTCAGGTGTGGCCAAAGCCATCACAGGCAGTGCTGAGGCCAGTGGTGCTGGTCCTCAGTGGCTTCCAGACTCTCCTTTTTGAGTCCATTTGCCGCACAGGTGGATTTTCTTCTATTCACCCCATCAGTAAACAAGGGTCCTCAGGTCCTCCCTCCTTACGCCCTGTTGAGATCAGCTCTCAGGAGGGGATCTGATGGATTGTTTGTGATGTAATATTGACAGCAGGAATCTTCTGGGGGTAATGGAAGATGTTACACCTTGAATGCTGATTGGGCCTATCTCTCTGGTTGTTTAAAATTTGTGAATGGCTCCCAGAGGTACTAGTATCAGGCATTCTTCGATTTCAAGAATGAGCACCTAAGCACTACAGTGTGCTGGTAAACTGACTCTGACTTGTAGCTGTTGCTGATTTCAGTGGTATAACAATTCCCATGCATGCTGATTTCAGGGTACTAACATAAAGACACTTATCACCAAGCTGGAAATTGATGTCCACAGTTTGCTGCTGTGAGCCACTATGAGTCTTTTCCTAGCCCTTTTTAGGAAATGTGTCTAGCATTTTTTATTTTTTATTTTTTTTGCATTTGTTTCTTCATGGCTCTCTAATTTTACTGACTATAAGATAGGTTGGTGATGAGGTTTAGATGGAGAGCCTTAACTTGAAATCCTGGATCTCTGTTACTTACTATGATTTTGGACAATGTAATATCATTGAGCCTTTATTTCCTTGACTACAAAATGAGAATAATACGTAACTCTCAGTGGTGTTCAGAGAATGAAATTATATAAAATATGTAAGAAAAGCCAGCTCTTATTAGCGGCTCAACAATTTTAGAACCAAGTAAATTATTTCACATGTTAGAAAATGGTAAATGTTACAAGAAAATAATTTAGTAACATAAGTCTATCATTGTTTTCTTCTGTTTGTTCTTAGTTTTAAAAAGAAATGAGAAACAGCAGCCCCAAGGACACATGTGAAAATGACCATTGCTTTTATATGAGGAAGTGGGACCATTTCTGTTTTTTTTTTTTTTTTTTTCCTTGTACCTCTTCTGATCCTTAGTGAATCCCTTGCTAGAGAACTTAGTCAAGAACAAATATCCTCCCTTTGTGGATGGTAATTAATCTGATAAATATGATTATTTTGCCCTCTTCTTGCCTAAAAGAAACTCTGCATCATAATTTCAGCAATTGCTGTTTTTAGTTTTGAAAAATATCTAGTCCCTCTATGAAAAGGTTTTGCATTTTAATAAGGATAAGGATTTTGAGTCAAGAGAATGGATATAATAGCTGACATATTTTCATGTTTACTACATGTTAGAGATTTCACTAAACCCTTTTCAAAGGGTGATCTCATTTAGTCTTCACAACAACCTATGAGATGGGCACTATTATTTCACTTTACAAATAAGAAATCTGAGGCTTATAAATGTTAAATAATTTGTTCAAGGTCACAGACATGTAGCGGTTTATCTGTAATTAGGGGATTTTAAGCATCAGTGAATTTGTATGTGAGGTAAATTGGGGAAAGGGGAACCTCTGTAGGGCTCCAGCAATCATGCCTCATAGGCAGCCGGCTTGGTTAACTCTGTTAATACCTGACCACAAGAAGTTATTTGAGAGTAGGGAGCTTGTTATATTCATCCCAATATGTTCTCACGAGTGCCTGGCATGGTGCTTTGCACAGTGAGTCACTAGTAAAGGACAGTTGAATGGAATCTTTAACTTAATGAATACATTTTTATGAAATCTCTATTACGTGATATTTTCTAAGCACAAGAGGTATGGTGGTAGAAAAACAAGACAGAAAAAAATGTATTGTTTTCATAAAGTTTACATTCTATTAGGAAGAGGCTAATACAAAGTATAATTAAATTATTTCACATGTTAGAAAATGGTAAGTGCTGTAAGAAAATAAAGCAGGAAAAAGAGAAGGAAATATTGAGTAAAGGGAGTTCAATAAAACAATGGCGTTTGAACAGACACTTGAAAGAGTCAAGGTGGTAGCCATTACCGTTATGTTCCAGGCAGAGAGAAGCCCCTAAGGTGGAATGGAAGCATGCCTAACCTGTTCTGCAATAGCAAGGTGGTCCCCATGGCCAGAGCAGAATGAGCAAGTGGGAATGCAGGAGGTGATGAGGTCAAAGAGTTTGGGGATGTGCATTGCATAGGACCTCTCTGGCTTTTACTCCGATGAAATGGAAAGCCCCTGGAAGATTTTGAGCCTCCATTTTTTGAAGGTTTCAGAGTGTTAATAATCTGACTTACATTTTAAAAGGATTGCTATGACTGAGCTCAGACTATAGAAAAGGCTGGAAGCAGAAAGATCAATTAGGAGGCCATTGTAATAATCCACACAAGTCATGATGGTGGCTGGAGCCAGGGAAGTAGCAGGAGAATCAATAGGATTTGAAGGAGGGGAGTCAAAGATGATCCCCAACAACTGGAAGGTAGGGGCTACTATAACCTGAGCTGTGGAAGACTGCTAAGAGAGCAAATTTTGGAGAGAGGATCAGATTTCAATTCTAGACATGCTAAATTTGAGATGTTGATTAGGCATGTGTCTAGTAGGCAGCTGGATACGAGAATATGGAGTTCAGAGCAGAGGATTGGGCTGGAGACTTTTATAATAACTGGAACCTTCAGCCTCTGGGTGAAACTCAAAACGTTCTCCAAAAGACCACCGGGGTGGCTAAAAGATAGAAAGGACAGCTTTACCGGAGATGGCAGTTCACAAACTGAAAAGAGACAGTCTCTGGTGTGAACCAAAGGTGTCCTTTCTTTGAAGAGGTGTAAGGCCAGTTGGGTTTTATGCCTCACAGCATCTGTATTACACATAAGAGTCATACAAATTGAGCACATTTAGAGGAGAAGCTATACTTATCTATGAGGGAATCTGAGTTACGTGCAATGGGCAAACATAACACACATCTCATGGCAATTTCGGAGTAAGTATTTAGCATTAAAATGAAGTGGAGTTGGGCTCCTTGTCAAAAGGTGAACACAAAATGAGTTGCATGCAACCTGTAAAAGCTGGCTGAAATCAGCTCAAAGCCTGCAGTTGCTTATTAGGGAAGAATGTAAGGTCAGTCCTCTGTTGTAGTGGCCTGGGTTGTAAATCAGAGTTAGGAAGGGTCTGATAATTTTCCTGATAGCTCTTACTGTTAGGGAGTTTAGCAAGAGTGCAGTTTTTCTTGTAGCTGTAGGAATTTGGAAATTTTCTATGCCAGCCACACCCTGAATCCTCCATCCATAGGTACCTTTTGTTTCCTTAACCTTAGGCTGCTTCTTAGTTGATAATGGGGCATCTACTTTGGTCTCTCAGGTGATAAAACTGAGAGACCAGAGGAGGATATTCAGAAGAGAAAGAGTTCAAGGACTAAAACTTTAAGGCCTGAAGTCAGAAAAAAAGAAGAAAAATTAAAAATATTAATAAAGTGTGGTTACTATTTGGAGAAAAATCAGAACTACATATTGTCCAAGAGGAAAAGTTAAAAAAAAATAAGTGTATCTAAGAGAAAGCAAAGAATGACTGTTAGATACTGCTGATGGTCAAGTAAGATGAGAATGATATACCCAGAATTTCACAATATGACATCTCTGGCGACCTTGAGAGAGCAGTTTCAGTAGAGTTTTGGTGGCAAAAGCCTAAATAAAATGAATTTTGGGACGGTTGGGTGAGACTAATGAATGATACTGGATAGCGATAACTCTTCCAAAGAGTTTTAATGTAAAGAGGAGCAGAGAAATGGGGCAACATCTGGAGGGGGAAGAGGAATTAAGGAGAGGTTTGTTATTAATTATCATCTCTTAAGTTGGAGAAGTAATAACATGCTTTATACTGACAGGAAAAACAAGTTGAAATGGAAAATGGAAGACGTAAGAGGGATGCAGTTTAAATGTCATTGTGTAGGAGGAAGGAATGAGATCTTGTGCAAATATGGAGGAGGTGGTTCATAAATAGTTAAGAGTGGGAAGTCCAAAGGTATCAGCACTGACTCTCTTAGCCTTCTTTGACCAAAGATGGCTCAATTTTTTTATCCTTGGTGATAAAGATGTATATTCTCTGTAACATGTTTGTGTGTGTGTGTATAAATAATACCTGTGAGGTATGCATGCATATATATTTGTATTACAAATATATGTACATATATGTATATTACAAATGTAAATTATATAATACAAAGATTGTTAATTTGGGATATATACACACATACATGCACATAAACATACATATTTAGTGATATACGTACATAGGTGTGCATACATATACATACATATGTAGTCATATTCTCTGTAAGGTGGAAAACAATAACAAATAAATGAATTTTTATTCGGAGAGATTTCCAAACTCTAAAGCACTATAAAGCCACTTAAAAATTCCCAACTTTTCAAAGGCATATTGTTAAAGGTCAATTAATCTTTTTTTGTTGTTGCTTTTTAAATTCCTCCGGGTATTAAAACGAAAGAGCAGTTACGTATATTTAAGACACTTTATTTAAAGTGTTTTCCAATCAGGAAATAATAAATGTTTTTTTAAAGAGTGACTCTTTGAAGTGAGTCAGCTGCTGCTTCTCCTTCCCATAATTGAAGCGAGGGCGAATTATATGGAAAGAGTCCAGGATGCTCTTCAGTCCAGACAAAGCTGCGGTGATTAGGAGAATGAATTGCAAACGAGGAAGACAATAGGGAAGAAGGTTCTTTTATGAAGGGAGAGAGGATGGGTGTTACAGAAAGGACACTTAATAATGACAATCCAAGCTCAGAAAACACTTGGGGATGTGAATAATTCAGCAGCCATTAGAAAAAAGGAAACTTTTGGAGAATGTCAATCTGTGGACACCAAATTGTACAGTATGGGTGCAACATCTGTGCCCTCCCAGATGGGCCCCGCTGCTGATGGGTAGACAACAATAAGTGCAACCCGTTTATTGAGTACTCTCAATTAAGAAAGACACAAACAAGAAATGGCTTTCTTTCTCTATTGTTATAGCTCCTAACCATGCCATGCCAAATCTCTCTTCCCCATTGAGAACAAATCCCTTAATTCATTTTGGGAAGATTCCATATTTTTACAGATATTTTCAGTTATTAAAAGACCAATCAGTTCAAAATTCAATCTCCATATCATTGCAGTCTTTCCTTGTTATCCTGTGTCATTCTTATAGCCAGGGAGATGGGAGGTGTGGGGGGCAGGCTGTGTCAAGATGGTGGCTTCTGGTGGTGCAGGATTATGTACTGCCAGCAAGTCCCATGATCGTGGGCATACCTCATAACCTGCTTCACAGTGAGGTGGCTCCCTTGGTTGAACACTACATGGGTGTGGGATTCTATGCCTATAAATCAGGCACTCTATTGCTCCTTGGATGATGGTGCTGGCTGAGGCAAATTCACACCCAGAATAAGTGTCTGTTTTCGTGGGAATGTATCACTGACTCTTCCGGGCTGAAAGACACCTCTTGTAGCCATCTTGCCACTGTGTGGCCAGTTGGTCTCCTCAAGAAATAGTGCCAGTCTCAGCTTTGGTCTCTGTTGATTGTAGATTGGACATTCAGAGGTGATAATGGCCAGATCAACCTTGGTTAAGTGGGAGTCTATGGTGTTTGTCCTATGCAAAGCTCTGTCTCTGCCACTTTGTTCATTTACTTATTTTTCCAGTGCTTGAGGGTGGCAGCTGACACAGGCTAAGTGATATCAACTGACTGATTCGTTTTATCTGGTTGGAAACATACTGCCTTTGCTGTGGTAGATGCCTTCTGATGGGTGTTAATAGGAAATACGTGTCATCACACTTAACAGTTGTGCCTATATTGCCTTCTACATGCTTCTATCAGAAATCTTTGTTCCCCCAGTCTTTTACCTTCTTGGCCTTGAGACGAGTGTGTATATATGTATACATATATGTGTCTATACATATACATATGTGTATAACATGTATACATATACACACTCATGTCATACATATACATGTATGTGTATGTATTCAGCCTTCAAATACATATACAATACATATACACATACATATGTATACATGTACATACATATGTATGTGCATATATGTATATGTATAAATATATATGTGGTGTGTGTGTGTGTGTATATCCCTTAAGCCTTTTCTTTTTTCATGCAAAGTAGTTGATCAGTGCAGTACCCGAACAACTCATTGGGAAAATATTCTCTCTACTGACTTCCAAGGCTATTTTTGAGTGAGACAGTCATGCAGCTCTTACCCATTTTTGGCTTCTACATTTCTACCAAGTCTATCCATCCATAATCCAGACTTGGGCTTTTTCTTCCTTAGATCATCTTACAGGACTTCCCATGGCCATCTGTGTAAGCAGAGAGAGAGAGATGGTGGTGTAACCATGATGGATGACATGGTGCCCCAGCTCATACAGCTGGCTCATGTCCTCTGTTCTCAATCAAGCTCAGTCCCTTTGAACTGCCTTTGGACCAGCTTGACTTCATTAGTGGGTGAGACAGGACCCCGCTTATGATGGGGAGCTCTGGAAGCCTGTTTACTGGGTGTTTCATGATTAGGCATTCCATCTCTACAAGAGCTGAGGAGCATATCAAGAGCTGTTTTTTTTTTTTTTTTTTTTTTTTTTTTTGAGACGGAGTTTCGCTCTTGTTACCCAGGCTGGAGTGCAATGGCACGATCTCGGCTCACCGCAACCTCCGCCTCCTGGGTTCAGGCAATTCTCCTGCCTCAGCCTCCTGAGTAGCTGGGATTACAGGCACGTGCCACCATGCCCAGCTAATTTTTTGTATTTTTAGTAGAGACGGGGTTTCACCATGTTGACCAGGATGGTCTCGATCTCTTGACCTCGTGATCCACCCTCCTTGGCCTCCCAAAGTGCTGGGATTACAGGCTTGAGCCACCGCGCCCGGGCTGTTTGTTTGCTTTTTCCTTCTAACACATAGTTTTCCATGGCAGAAATGAAGGCTTTGTACCAGAAACCCAGATTCTGCTTTGTGATTCTCCCCCTGGGCTTGCCATAAACACATTTTTTCCATTCCTGGTACCTTATACACCAGAAGGTTTGTCAGAACCTGTTCTCCACGTGGCAGGGCTATTTATGCTACAGCTCAAACCTGATGCTGCAAACTTTCCTGCTTCAGGTTCCACTTACATTCAGGAGTTTCCGTGATCCCAGTGTTTGATCTGGAACAGCATTGTTAGGTGTGCAACGTGTTGCCTCCAAATCTCAGCAGAGGCTTAGCAGGTGTGTGCTTCGCTCTATAATGGTAGAAGTAGATACGGAAATAGAGATAGAAAAGCTGCAGTGATTAGTCTTTTCTTTCTGTGTCAACCTACTGCCTTATTGAGGTATGTCTGACATACAAGAAGTTGTACATACGTAATTTATACAATTTGAGTTTGGAGATAAGCATATACCTATGTAACCATCACCACAAACTGTGCCATAAGCTTATTCATTAGCTCTAAAAGTTCCCCTGGCCTTCTTATTTATTATAATTACTGCTTTGTGATAACAATTTTAAAGTATACAATACAGCATGGTTTACGATAGGCATTATGCTGTACAGTAGAGCTCTAACTTCCTCATCTTGTATAGCCAAAACTTTGTACTCTTTGGCTAATACCTCTCTGATTCCCCAGGCCCTGGCAACCACCATTTCACTCTCTGCTTCTATGAGGTTGACCATGTTAGATTCATCAAATAAGTGGTATCATGCATTTGACTTTCTTTGTCTGGCTTATTTTCCTAAGCATAATGGTTTCATGGTTCATCTGTGTTGCTGCAAATAGTAGAATTTCCTTCTTATTTGAAGGCTGAACAATATTTCATTGTAGGTACTTACCAAATTTTCTTCATTCATCCATTGATGGGCACTCAGGTTGAGTCCACATATTGGCTATTGTTATTTGTGCTTTTTTTTTTTTTAAACAAATGTCTATCCAATTCCTTTGCCCATTTTAAAAACTGAGTGATTTTATTTTTATTTCTGCAGTTGAGTTGTAGGGGAGTTCCTTATATACTTTGTCTATCAATCTTTTATCAGATAAATGGTTTGCAAATCTTTTCTCCCGTTCTGTAGGTTGACTTTTCATTTAGTTGATTGTTTTCTTTGCTGTGCAGGAGCTGTTTAGTATGATGTAGGCTTACTTGTCTCTTTTTACTTTTGTTGTCTCTGACTTTTGTATACAAGAAATTATTGCTAAGGCCAATGTCAAAGCTTTCCTCCCCTGTTTTCTTCTGGAGGGTTTATGGTTTCCCGTCTTAGGGTTAAGTTTTTAATCCATTCTGAGTTAATTTTTGTATATGATGGAAGATAAGGTCAAATTTTCTCCTTTTGCATGTACTCTGTTTATCTTTAGAGTGATTATCTCAGTATTCTCCTGACCACTGGACCCCTGAACACTTTATTGCAGTGATAGGTCAATGAGACCTCAGGATACAGTTGTTTTAACATAGCTTTTAGCATACTAGCTACCTCTGGCTCAGTTTGCTGGGTAAGCATAATGTCATCAATATAATGTATCAATAAATGTGATATTACATGCAGTACTCAGGCAGTACATGTGCATTTGGAACAGACCATGAAGCAAGTGTGGAGGAGTTAGCATAGCCCTGGAACAAGTGTTGATGTATATTATCCATTCTGTGTCAATTCCATGTGAAGTGTTTTGAATCCTCTTTTCTAGCTGCAGTAGAAAGAGTTGCGTACACCAAATCCATGGTTTTTATTTGATTCCATAATAGTCTGCGCCAGAACAACATAGCCTTTTGTGTAGTGGCAATGTTGGGGCTAACGTTTGAGTTCATGTGGTACACTGTCATTTCATTCCCCGGCAATCATCCAGCTTTTGCAAGGGCTAACTGGAATTAAAGGAAGAAATAAGGATTGCCATTTCTGCACTATTTAGATATTTAGATGCTTAAGGGCATAACTAATCTTTGACATTTCCCCCAGGATGCAATATTGTTTTTAATTTATGTCTAAGGCAGGAGGGAGGGAGACAGCCACAGAGGCTTATATGTGGTACCCCACTTTCTATAGCTCTTACTTCAAAGTTCAAGATTCCAGCGTGAGGCTAACTCTAGCCTAACTAAATGGCCATAGGTCCCTTTGAGGAAGGACTGGGAGAATCATTAGGGTATATACTTGCCTGGTGTTGCCAGTATGTGGACGATCAGTTCTAGTTCTGAAAACTAGCTTAGGGATGGTATCTGGGCAAGAGATGGTGACTTTTTACTGGACTCACCTCCTCAGACTCCTCTTGTTTATTCGTTCTTGCTTTCTTTTGATTATATGTCTCAAGCAGTGACTTTGTTGGGTGCCAGACCCTCCCCTGACCCTTTTTGCCACTAGGATGCTTTGTTAAACATCTTGCACACTACTTAAGATTAAGACCCTTGGCTACTGCCCTGACCTTGTATGCTGTTAAAATAATTGCAAGCTCCTGGCTTCTGCCACCTAAGCTCCACTGCTTCAGAAGGACCATTCCATGATGGCCTCTCCCACCTCCCATTAGCTCTGGTCTGCAGAGGGGAGAGGGCCTTGTTCCTCCTTCCCGGTGTGTTCCTGATGGCTTTGTAAATGGTATGTTCTTTGAGATTTCCGAGGAACACGATCATAATTTCAAACTTTATATAATATATCCACTCCTAACACTTCTAAAGTATAATCTTTTTTTTTTTTTTCTTAGCTAGATTATCTAATTCTGGCTATATGATGCTGAGATTTCACTCTAGTTGTAGCCAGGAGAGGAAGTGGAAGCATCTGGAGAGATGGCCTTGTTAACTACAGTGTCCCTCAGTGCAGGGACACAGGGTAGTGGTAGTTTTACTTTTAATCTTTAAAAACTCAAACTTTATTATTATAAAAACCATATAACATAAAACAAACCATTTTAACAGTTTTTAAGTGTACAGTTCAGTGGTATTAATTAAGTATATTCACAATGTTGTACTATCACTACTATTTCCAAACTTCTCTGTCACCCCACATAGAAAATGTGTACCCATGAAGCATTCTCCAGCCCCTGATCCCCCACCTCTTGGCAATTTTTTTTTTTTTTTTTTTTTTTTTTTTTAAGATGGAGTCTCCATCTTTCACCCAGGCTGGAATGCAATGGCACAGTCTAGGCTCACTGCAACCTCCACCTCCTGGGTTAAAGCGATTTTTTTTCCTGCCTCAGCCTCCTGAGTAGCTGGGATTACAGGCGCTCACCACGCCCCACTAACTTTTGTGTTTTCAGTAGAGACGGGGTTTTGCCATGTTGGACAGGCTGGTCTTGAACTCCTGACCTCAGGCAATCTGTCCACCTTAGCCTCCTAAAATGCTGGGATCACAGGCGTAAGCCACCATGCCAGGCCAGCTCTTGGCAAATTCTAATGTCCTTTGTGTCCCTATTAATTTGGTTATTCTGTGTATTTCATATAGGCAAATCACAAAATGTCCTTTCATGTCTGTCTTATTTCATTTAGCATAATGTTTATAAGTTTCATTCATGTTGTAGCACATGTCAGGACTCCATTTGCTAAATAGCTGGATAGCCTCTCATATGTATATACCTTATTTTGTTTATCCATTCATCAGCTGATGGATCTTTAGCTTGTTTCCACCTTTCGTTTATTGTGAATAATGCTCTAATGGACGCTGAAATACAATTATCTGTTTGAGTCCCTGGTTTCATATTTTGAGGGGTATATATTCAGGAATGGAATTGCTGAGTTTTGTGGTAATTCTTTTTAACTTTTTGAGGAACTGCCAAATGAGTGCCAGTTCTTAATAGAGAGGTATGAGACATATGTATAGACTATGTGAAAGGAAAATATCTTGAACCCGTGACCTGGAAGACCCCTCCCTGCTTCAAGTTCTCCCTGCCTTTTGGACTGAACCAGTGTACTTCTTACATATATTGATTAATGTCTCATGCCACCCTGAAGTGTATAAAACTAAGCCATGCCCTGACTGCCTGGGGTTCATGTCATCAGAACTTCCTGAGGCTGTGTCACGGGCATGCATCCTCAACCTTGGCAAAATAAACCTTCTAAATTAAATGAGATTTTCTCAGTTTTTCTGGGTTTACAACTATGAATGTTCATGAGAGTTTGGGAGCCAATAGCTTCGAGGTCATACACCTATCTGTGTTAAGGAGACTTCTCCAGAGGGACAGAACCACTAGGATGCATATGAAAGGAAACTGATTAGGGGAAATTGGCTCACACAAACACAAGGGTGAAGTTCCTGATGGGCCACCTGCAAGCTAGAGGACTAGAGAGGCTGGTAGCATGGTTCAGTCAAAGTCCAAAAGCCTGAGAACCAGGGAAGCTGATGGTGCAGCCCATAGTCTGAGGTAGAATGCCTGAAAGGCCCTGGGAGGCCTCTGGTGCAAGTCCTAGAGTGCAAAGGCCAACAAAATTTGAATGTGATATCTAAAAGCAGGAGGAGAAAACGGCATCCCGCTCTGAGACAGAAAGGAAGCAAGAGGGAGCTAAGTATCCCTTCTCTTCCACCTGCTTTGTCCCAGTGGGGACCCAGTCCATGGGATGCCCCCGCCCGCATCTGCTTTGAGGGAAGGACTTTCTCCCTCAGTTTACTGACTCACTCACTAATCTCATCTGGAAACAACCTCAAAGACACACCCAGAAATAGCCATTCCCCCTTGCAGTCACATGAACACCTAACATTAATCATCACACTTTCCTATGTGTCAAGATGCCACATTTCCCAGCCAGGGCTCTAACCTTAGAATAACAAACTGGCCTTTCGTGAGCATTCAATTATTTTTGCCAATTGGAAACTCCAACTACTAAATCCTCATTTTATCAGCTACTTTGCTCTTTTGCTGAGAAGACAGGGTGTCTAGGAACTGGCTGCCACCTTGTTCCTGGAGTATCCACATACCACACATCCCCATGATGGGAATTTCATTGCAATATGAGCAGTGAGCGATCCAACCCCCAAATTCAATCTTATCACCACGTTTTCTCAGATCGCTCTTAGTTACCACTGTGTTAGTTGGGTTCTCCAAGAAGTTGATATGGGGACAGGATTAAGCATGCACACTTTGTAAATAGAGTAACACTTAGAGAAAAAGGGAGGAAACAGGAGTTATTAGGAGTGGCTATCAGTTTACTATGCAGATCAGACAAAGTGTCTTCCAGCCGAACAGGGGAAGTAAAGATGGAGGTAAAGTAGAAGAGTCACATGTTAGGGGGACATAGTTAGATCCTTGGGCCAGTTTTGCTCAATCATTGCTGTAGCCAACCCAGGAAGATGAAGTGACCCTGAAGGAATTAAGAGCTGAAGGCTACCAGCTAACTGTATTCCTGGCAGTTAGACAATGAATCCTTTTCAAAGGGATGTGAGCAGCACATCTTTGCGGCTGCCGTGGGATGATAGGTCAGGAAGGAGGGAGAGGCAAAGGGGCACATGTCTTAACTGGCCACTGTTGCAGACCCCGCTGTTGCTTGTTGATGCTCTCTGTGTGGCAAGCATTTATGTGTGTTTGCTTTTTCATGGGGAATGTGTGGAATCTTGAGTTTTCTTACTCCTCCTTACTATGATGACATTCTTGCTGAGCAGCTCCCTGATGTGTGAGATTTGGCTCCAGGCGGACCTTTATGATGGCTTTGTGAGTTGTCACTTTGGCCAAGCTAAGCTATTCTCCTCCAGATTCTCTCTCTAATATGTTTCCAAATAAAGTAGACATCTCTCCGGAGAGCTGGAGGATGGGAGAGAAGCAGGAGCCATTTCGTAGCGTGCACACCTTCTCTCTGTTACTCAGACACTCATCTGTGTATTTAATGTCCCTAATCAGTTGACTTCAAATTAGGGGAATTAGCATGACTGGGTTTGACCTAGTCAGTTTGAAATCCTTTAAAGGAAGACTTAGACCTTCCCTAGAAAGAGAGAAGGAAAGTGGGGGTGGAGAGGGAGAGAAAAGGAGAGAGACAGAGAAGCAATGAGAGGGAGAAGAAAGGAAAGGGAAAGGGTTGGGTGAAGAGAAGAGGGCAGAAGAGAGGGAGAGAAAGAGAAGGTGAGAAAAGAAGGGGAAAGAGAGGAAACACGTGGTGGCAGAGTGTGGTAGAGAAAGAGGGAGAAACACAGACAGCAGATTCTGTCCTGTAAACTCTAAGCTTTGCCCTATGCCTATGGGTTTCTAGCTAGCTCATGAGTTTCCCTTCTTGACTGTTTGACCCATGGACTTGGTCTTGATTAATGAGGCCCCACAATTTTGCAAGTCAGTTCCTTGTTATCTCTCTTCTCTCTGTTCTGTTCCACTCTATTCTCCTCTCTGGTTTTGCTTCTCTAGTTGAATCCAGTTGAACCCTGATTGATACAACCCTCTTTTAATCTCTTTATTCACTTCTGACTTTCACTCCATGGCGTCTTGCAGTTGTCTGAGCTCCTTTTCCCCATGCCTAATTGTTAAGAATAATGTACCACCCATACAGTGCAAACCAGGCAATCCTTTTAGTTTTCCACTCAACTCCCAGGAAACCCTCTTATTCTTGCTATGCCAAATACAGCTACTGGGCATAGAACTGCTATACATTTTTTCCTTCTCTGTGTCCTAACATGTGTAGCTTCCCATGTTTATCTAGGTATAGAGCAGAATAAAAAGTCCTCTGTTTAAATTAGGTGAGCAAATGAGGACTGAATGCTATTTGTTCCTACTTGCAGTCATTGCCAGTGTTTACTAGGGCACTTGACTCGGGATTAGAGAACACTGTCTTTTCTCTCATAGGAAGGCGTCTGGCTCCCATCATTAAAGAATCTCAGTATAATGTGGGATGCTTATTGCCTCTTTGTCCTCATCTCTGGTCTCTAGTCACCAATTCTAGAACAGAAATGCCAGTTTCCTCTAACAGTGAATGGGCAGGAGGGCTTAAGGATTCTGTGTTTTATGCTGCAAGTATACAGAAGTCTGCTCAGCTTTTATTCCTGATAGGTAATCACATGGTAGATAGTCTCGTTCTGAGTGAAAGCTGCTTCCCTAGTCACAGAGAAATAATACTTGGGAGTGGTGTGGTGCAGTGGCAAGAAGAGCCCACAGGTTGGTCATCAGGAAGTGTGGATGAAAATCCAACTCTGCCACCTTCCTACCGCTGGATGTTGGGAAAGTCGCTTATCCTTTGTGAGCTACTTTCTTCATTTGTGAAATGAGTTGATTACATTCTCTGAATGTGTCATAAAAGGCTGTTTTTGAGAATTTAATAGGATCATGGTTGTGTAAGCATAGTAAAATAACAAAAGGCTTTCCAAAGGTAAAGTGATATTCTTCTGAATGTAGAGTGCTCTCAAGGTAATTTTTGAGAGGTTTGGTTCTGAGAGTGAAGGTCGATTGAAATATTTTGCATATGGGCGATGCTTTCCATCCATCCATCCATCCACCCACCCACCCATTCATCTGTCCATCCATCCACCCATCTACTGGTTCACTCATTCATTTATTCACTCATTTGTTCAACAATAACTGAGCACTTATCATGTGCTGAGTGCTAGAGATACAAAGATGAATGAAATATGCCTTCCTTCTTCAAATAACTCACAATCTAATGAGAGAGGAATACACTTACACTGACTAGACACTGAAAAGTCAAAATTCAGTGGGAATTGAGGTTGTGATGCGAGTAGGCTGTAGAGTTTTTGGAGCCCATGAGAGGAGTATCTAACTCCGGGGCAGATCAGATGAGGTGAAGATCCCATCACATGTGAAGGCTGGGAGAGTGAACACAATTTGAACGAGGCTGGACATCTTTTGAGAATTGTCCCATGATAAAAATTACCTCCCGGTTTGTGTTCTCAGATGCTGCCAACATTCCTGCCAGGCAACATCTGCTGTAGCACCTGTAAGCCTTATGCTAATGATTATTAATGACACTCTCTCCCTGCATTATGGTAGATTGGAGGGGAAGCCACAGCCAACAGCCTCTCCACACGGCTTGTGTCGTGGCTGCTGCTAAAGGAACCGATGTCTTACCTCTGGCTCTTCTGGGCAGCAGCCCACCCATCAGGGAGCATGCTTGCCTGCAGAACGCAGGCCCTTAGCTTTTCTTTTTGTGTACCTTCTTTTCCTTGAATATTTCATTTGCATCTTAGGGGTTTAAGCTTTATCAGGAAAGGGGCTTATTTTTACTCTTTGTGATTTTTTTTCATGTCCTCAATTATCAAAAAAAAAAAAAAAAAAAGAAATAGCAGCAGCAGAAGCAGCAAAAGTAGATTCCTATATGAACTCTCTCATTTAACAAGTTTGTGCAACAGTGAGGGCAAACCAAATGTTACTGATTCACTGACCAGACCAATCCCTACTATGGCCTCTTTTGTGTAAAAAAAAATAAGGACTTTCCTATCTTTGACATAACATATGGGCATAAGAACCCTTTTCTGGAGTCAGAGAGAACTGAGTTTGGATCCCAGATTCAGTATTTTCTAACTATATAACTTTGCACAAGTTGCTTCTTTCTTCAAGTCTTGGTTTCCTTCTACAGACCTACTTCCACAGAGTATTTAGGAGGATTACATGAGGTCATGCATGTAAAATACTTATCACAGTGCCTGCACATTATAGCGGTGCAGTACATGAAAATATTACTATTATTGTTATCACTTTTGTCCTGATCCCCATAGCCTGTTCCCTTCCTTTGGGGTTAGGATTAATTTAAATGGAAAATTCCAAAGCACAGAAGAGTTCATGGAGAAATTTTCCCGTCTGCACTATTTGTCAGTTGTTGGAGAAGGTTAAACCCTTCATCCTCTAATGCAAACACTGTTACCATTTATAGATGTGAAGTGCTTACTAGACAAATGCTATGAGAATGTTGATATATGTTATCCTCTTAAATAGCTCTTTTGAGGGGTGGTGTAAAATTGCTGACTCATAAATACAGGATTATGCCTCCTTACCCTAGTTAGTATCATAAGCTAACTCTGTTTTGCAGTCTCATCAACCCTACCTAAGTGTTACATAGTCCATCCTTCCTCCCCAGTGACCACAGGACAGTCTTAAAAGGGGATATTGAGATATATTCACAAGAAAAAGACACTGGACAATTGATGTTGAGGAATTGGACAGTGTTCTAAATTGGACAGTGTTCACTCCCTTCCTTCCTCCTTGTAAAGCAGTTATAAATAATTAAGCCTTACTTTTAAATACTTGGTCTGAATTATTAAATTCTAAATATATCTGGATTGTTTACATATACTGTTTCCTTTCTTAAGAGGGACTTTACTTTGGGCAGTGCCATAATTTTATTTATTTTAGTCCATTTGTGTGGCTATAAAGGAATACCTGAGGCTGGGTAATTTAGGAAGAAAATATGTTTATCTGGCTCATGGTTCTGCAGGCAGTACAAGAAGCACAGTACAAACATCTGCTTCTGCTGAGGGTCTCAGGCTCCTTCCATTCATGGTGGAAGACACAGTAGAGGCACTGTGTGCAGAGATCATACAGTGAGAGAGGAAGTAAGAAGAGGAAGAGAATGTGCCAGGCTCTTTTTAACAATCAGCTCTTGTGGGAACTAAGGGTGAGAAATCATTCACACCTTTAAGAATGGCACAAAGCCATTCATGAGTCATATGCCCCCACGACCCAAACTCCTCCCACCAAGCCCCACCTTCAACATTAGGAATCAAATTTCAACATGAAACTTGGGCGGTGGAGGTGGGGAGTGGTGGTGGTGGGGTGGGGGAGTGGGGGTGGGGGCGGGAAGGGCAAACAAATCATATCTAAACCATAGCACTATTCCTTATATCTTCTCCCTTTACTCTTGCTGCGGTCATTATTAGGACTCAACACAAGCATCAATACCAGATACATAAGAATGGTAGCTGGTATTTAAGTAGTATGTGCAGTGTGCCAGGCAGTATTCTAAGTATGTAGGTAATCATCACAGCATCACAACATTTGCATTTTACAGAAGGGAGATTGAGGCACTGAGAGGTTAAGGAAGTATCCCTTAGTCACATGGCTGGCAAGTAGTGGAGCCACACTTTAAACCTCAACAGCCCATCTCTATAGAGTCCTCAGTCTTGACCAGGCACAATTGTTTTTTATCCATTGTGTTTTTGAGTAGTTTACATATATAATTTTATTTACTCCTCATAGTCAGCTTGTGATGCATATGTTATTTTTTCATTTAATAAATGAAGAAACTGTTTCAGAGAGTTTTAGGAGTTCTCCAGAGCTGCACAGCTAGTAGCCATCCAACTGGAACTTGGAACTATGATTTCTAACCACAAATAATCTCTTCATGTAGCACTTTTCTCCAAATAGAGAACTAACATTGGAACTGCTAACTTAAAGGGAATTTGATTCTTGGGCCTATTGTCTGTCTTACTGCAGTTTTGTTCTGGTGAAAAAATCATGTGCAGGCACTGAAAATGCTTTCCAACAACCCTGTTCTCCAAGGTCTGATTTTTCTTTTTTCTTTTTTCCCTGTTCACACGATGAGAAAAGCTAATTGAAATTCAAGCTGTGGTCTTAGGAACTATGAGTGGGAAGAAAGAAACACTTAATCACTTAAAGCAATGATTGTCTCTTCCAGCAAGAAAAGGGAATAGGATGGGGGTGGGGGTGCCGGGAAGAGACGAATGTGCAAGATTTTTTATGGGAAACCCTTTGAAAACATGACTCCTTGATCTTTGCAGTTTTTGTGAAATTATCCTGTATAGCTCAATATGCTCATTTTTTTTAATGCTCTGTTTAATAAAGAGGAAGCTAGCTGACTGAAGTTCTGCATCTACTTCGGTGTCAGGAAACACAGTCATGTGTGTCTGTGAACCATAATCCACTGGTCAGGGCCAGGTCTTCTTATGAGTCTATCTAACCAGGGTCACCACCTGGGTTCCCTTTATACTGTTTATATCCCCAAGCTAGATGTGCTCCTAGTCAAGCTTAACTCCCTAGAAGGATAGACACTGCCTTTGACTACATTTTGTGCATCACCTTTCCCACCACCTGTTCTCTTCCTCTGGAGTTAGGCTTCAAAGTCATGGTATGTGACACAACTTGCACGTAGTAACAATTACTCTAGAACGGTCCTTTAAATTCCCCCTTAGGGAACACACTATATGAGTTTATGCATAGCCCACCATCCTTGGAAGTACAATACAAGCCAGATTTTCCCTTCAGTGTTGAAATTTCTGTTTCCTTGAGTTTTCTGCCAGATGAAGTGGCTGGTTTGTGTTTAGAACATGTGGTCTAAATATGTTTGTTTATTATTCTTACTTGACCTTGCATATTTGAATTCGCACTAGTTAAATGTCATTACTTTGTACCTGGTATATGTGCCACACGTTGAAGATAACTGATGTGAACATGTTGAGCTATCCTGTGATTAAGGCAGAAGGGTTAGGCTATTGTATACTGCCAAGGATGTCATACAGTAGGGAGGAATTACAGGCCAGGAACATTTTACAACTTGGACAGCTCTTGCGTTAGACTTCCCTGAACTTCCTTTGCTGCATGATAGATAAAATAGTATATCATGTTCTGTCATTAACCGTGGACTCATTTACTCTGCCTAGTAACGGCTCTCTCAAAGTCATTTGTTCTTTATCTGTGGGGAGAAAATTTACGTTCTCTGTGTTTATGAAAAATTGTGTTTATGTATGAGATATAAATACTGTATACCTAGCATTCTGTAAAGGAATCAGGAATCAAGACTTACATATTTCAGCGTAGATGTAGATTATGAGCCACTTATTTTTTAACCCTAGATAGTCTGACTTTGGGGACATCACAAACATTTTAGGCTTCAATTTCTTTATTCCTTTATTTATTTTTTAGATATTGCCAAATGCTTTGTTATCAAATAGAATTTTTTGCATACATATTGAAAGAGCTGTTTTATACTTAGCTAGACATTTGTTCTTTCATCATATAATACTCTTGTGCATATATAAAAAATACAAATTGAGGTATTCTTAAAAGTGTTTTCTATTCAGAATCTATCCTTACTGAATTACTCTTTGATTCAGAACTGATGATGTTTTTATTGTTTTTAACTAAAATTTTAGATTAGTGGGGTACATGTGCAGGCTTGTTATCTGGGTACATTACCAGATGCTGAGGTTTGGGTAACAAATGATCCCATCACCCAAATACTGAGCATGGTACCCAGTAGTTGGTTTTTAATCCCTTGCCTCCTGCCCTCCTCTAGTGGTCCCGAGTGTCTGTTGTTACCATCTTTCTGTCCACAAATACCCAATGTTTAGCTCCCACTTCTAAGTGAGAACATGTAGTATCTGGTTTTCTATTCATGCATTAATTCTCCTAGGATAATGACCTCTAGTTGCATCCATGTTGTTGAAAAGGTCATGATTTTATTTTTATTTTTATGACTGCTTAGTATTCCGTGTGTGTGTGTGTGTGTGTGTGTGTGTGTGTGTGTGTGTGTGTGTGTCTGTGTCTGTGTCTGTATATCTCTCACCATTTTCTTTATCCAATCTACCATTTATGGGCACATAGGTTAATTCCATGTCTGCTATTGTGAATAGCACAACAATGAACATATGAATGCGTGTGTCATTTTGGCAGAACAAATTACTTTCTTTGGATATATGCTCAGTAATGAGATTGCTGGGTTAAGTGGTAGTTCTGTTTTATTTGCGAAATCTCCAAACTGCTTTCCACAGTGGCTGAACTAATTTGCATTCTCACCAACAGTATATAAGTGTTCCCTTTTCTCCACATCTGTTGTTTTTTGACCTTCTAGTAATAGCCATTCTGACCTGTGTGAGACGGTATTTCATTGTGGTTTTGGTTTGCTTTTCTCTGGTGTTTAGTGATATGGAACTTTTTTCCCATATGTTTGGCCATTTGTATGTCTTCTTTTGAGTTTTTGTTCATGTCTTTTGCTCATTTAAAAAAATTTTTTAAATTACTGCTTAAGTTCCTTATAGATTCTTGACATTAGACCTTTGTCAAATGCATAGTGTGAATATTTTCTCACATTTTGTAGGTTGTCTGTTTACTTTGTTGGTAGTTTCTTTTGTTGTGTAGAAGCTCTTTAGTTTAATTAAGTTCCACTTATCAATTTTTGTTTTTGCAATTGCTTTTGAAGACTTAGGCATAAATTCTTTCCCAAGGCTGATGTCCAGAATGGTGTTTTCTAGATTTTTTCCTAGGATCCTCATAGTCTGAGGTCTTATATTTAAATCTTTAATTTATCTTGAGTTTTTTTTTTATATAATGAAAATTAAGGGTCCAATTTCATTCTTCTACATACGGCTAGCAAGCTATCCCAGTGTCACTTATTGAATAAGTCTTTCCCCATTGCTTATTTTTGTCAACTTTGTCAAATATTAGATGGTTGTAGCTATGCAGTTTTATTTCTGAGTACTCTATTATGTTCCATTGGTCTATGTGTCTGTTTTTGTACCAGTAACATGTTGTTTTGGTTACTGTAGCCTTGTAATGTAGTTTGAAGTGGAGTAATTTAATGCCTCTGGCTTTGTTCTTTTTGCATAGGAGTCTTTGAAGTCTTTTAGGTATAGAATTCAAGCATCTATAAAGAGATAGTTTGAATTCTTCATTTCCTATTTGGATGTCTTTTATTTCTTTCTCTTGACTGATTACCATGCCTAACACTTCCAGCACTATGTTGAATAGGAGTAGTGAGAGTGGGCATCCCTGTTTCCTTCCAGTTCTCAAAGGTAATGCTTCCAATTTTTGTCCATTCAGTATGATATTAGCTGTGATTTGTCATAGATGACTTTTATTATTTTCAGGTATGTTCCTTCAATGCTTAGTTCCTTGAGGGTTTTTATCATGAAAAGATGTTGGAGGCCAGGCATGGTGGCTCAAGCCTGTAAACCCAGCACTTTGGGAGGCCGAGGTGGGTGGATCACGAGGTCAAGAGATCAAGACCATCCTGGTCAACATGGTGAAACCCCATCTCTACTAAAACTATAAAAAATTAGCCGGGCATGGTGGCGCATGCCTGTAGTCCCAGCTACTCAGGAGGCTGAGGCAGGAGAATTGCCTGAACCCAGGAGGTGGAGGTTGTGGTGAGCTGAGATCGTGCCATTGCACTCCAGCCTGGGTAACAGGAGCGAAGCTCTGTCTCAAAAAAAAAAAAAAAAAAAAAAAGATGTTGGATTTTATTGAAGGTTTTTTCATGTCTATTGAGATAATCCCATGGTTTTTGCTTTTAATTATGTTTATGTTGTAAATCACATTTATTGATTTGCATATGTTGAGCCAACCTTGCATCCCAGGAATAAAGCCTACTTTATCATAGTTAATGAACATTTTGATGTGCTTTTGGATTTGGTTTGGTGGTACTTCATTCAGATTTTTGTATGTTTGCTCATCAGGGATATTGGCCTCTAGTTTTCTTATTTCATCATGTCTTTGCTCAATTTCTTCACCTGTAAAATGGAGATACAAGTACTTGCTTCATAAATTTTAGATTTGTTGTAAGGTTTAAATAAAACAACATGTGGGAAAGCACTTATGTGAAATGAGTGGGACTGCTGAGATAATTAATTTCCTATGATGAATACGTGAATTTTTATGTTATAATTTTAGAACACTATTTTTTCTCCTTGAAATGAGGTCTTTCTATTTTGCCCAGGGCTGGTCTTGAGCTGGTCTTGAACTCCTGTGCTCAAATAATTCTCCAACCTCACTTTCCTGAGTCACTAGGGCTACAGGTACCTTCTGTTGCACCCAGCTTAGGATACTATTTTGAACTATTTATTGACATTTCTATGTTTGAAAAGCTTTTGAAAGCATTAGAACAAATTATTCCATTTTAAGAAAAACCATTAAAAGGAAAAGAAAAACCAACTAGCTATATTAGACAGTATTAGGAAGATTTTACAAACACAAAGGGGAAGGAACATCAATATGGAAGAAATTTAAAATAATCACAGCACTAAGGCTGTTAGTACTTACTGTTAAGTAAAGATTATAACTCTTGGATGATGCAGAAGAAATTTGACTAACGAATTGAGTGGATATGTATGAAACATCAGTTTGTAATATGTGGCTTGGAAAATAGGTAATAAAGAAAAGGGACTTTACAGTGCATACTTTTGTGTAGTCACCAGGATTTGGATAGTAAGGAAAATTTGTAGCATCTGTGATTGTGTCATACTTCTCATAAACTTTTTGTTTTCAAAGATGGTTGGTCTGCTTTTGGGAGTACTATGTCACTAGAGCCACATGTTTTGATAATATATTACTCACCTAGGTTATCAGATAATTTTATTATCTCTTTGGCACTGCATTACCTTTATGAGCAACTGGAGTAGTACTAATTCATCAATTGGGTGGGCAGATATCCTTATAGATGCAATAAGAGAAAGGGAAATAAGCTTGGTTCATTCTGCCTTAAGATCTGGCAAATTTCCTAGTGGTTCAGATCATTGCTCAATACTACAAATAGAAAGAAGCTTAAATAATTTTTAGACTTTTTTTTTTTCATTTTATGTGTTCAAAAAGCATCAAGAAAAGATACTTACCTAAGGTCACATATCTAATTTGTTAGAGTTTAGCTTTTGTCTCTGCTTAGATAGGATTCAACAGAAAAATAAAATGAAAATGGAAACATGATAAACTAAAATTTCAGACTGATATTTTCTAGTTTAACTGACCACACTGATCTAGTTAATTGTGAACTCCCCAAGTTTCTATGTTACCTTCAGCTATGAAGGAAACCTGCTGGCATTTACCTTAGAAATATGAGCTTTCTGTGAGTAAAATAGCATTAAAGTTTATTCTATTTTATTAAAACAACAAGAACATATTTCCTAAAAGTCAGAAAGGTCAGTTATAGCACAGCCATGAAAAGAAAAGTCCAGAGGAGATTATTGCTCTCTAACATGAAATTCTTTCAACTTTAAAGAGTAGGAATAGCAGTCATTAAAACAGTTTGAAAAATTGTGATATATTAGGAACTGTAGTTATTTAAAATATAACTACAGTGTTTTTTCCAAGATGGTAGATAGGAGGCAGTGTTAGTGTGCCTCTCCCACTTGGAAGGACAGAATAGTGAGGAGATTCACACTGTAGATTTTTTTGTCCCCCAAATCAGCACAGAAACTTACCAGGAAAACTGAAAGTATCAACAGAAGCCTTGAAAGAAGCAGCAGGCTACCCCCTACTCTGTGAGACAGGCAAAAAAACATGGAGTGTGGGAGAGGGAGAGCCTGCCTCTGAGCAAACATCCTTGCCAGGTAATCTGAAAATCCAAATCTCAGGAGAAGGTCTTATCCCTACCCAGAGCTGGAACAGATCTGGGAAGTTGCATGAAATATGAAAGTAGAAGCAGCAGTGCAAAAAGCCTTGTAGCCATTCCCAGTCTCCAGGGGGAGCCCAGGGAAGACATTTCTGACTGTGTCTCATAAGGACCCTCAGAGAAGTCAGCAAATGAATTCAGGGAAGACTTTCAGGGTAACAGAAGCCCCCAGCTGAATTTCGTGATTTGATTTTGTGGGGGAAGAACTGCCTTGAACAGAATCCAGGGGTAAGCGGCAAGTGCACCACAGGCATGAAAGCAGGAGATGGGTGCTTTCATGGAGCGATGTAAACTCCATGGCCTTGTAAGCAAATGGGGAGGGATGAGGCCTGAAAGCCATGCTTGCTATCTCTGTAGGGAAGCATATGGCCTGGAGGCAGGTCTCAGTTCTGTGCACATGCTGCCTGGATCTAAACCTGGCACTGTTTGTGGTGCACTGCAGGAGTGGGACCAGCCTCACTGAGTGTGTAGAAGCTGGGTGAGGATCACTACTGCCTACTATTTTCCACTCTCTTTGTGAACTCTTCTGCACAGCATAGACAGTTATACTCCCCTCTGGAATATTACGCCAGTGGCCTGAGAACAACAACTTCTGTCCCCAACAGTGGCCATGAGAGGTCCTGTCCCAGGAGAGTCTGAGCTTAGACTTGCCTAATCCTGTCACCACCTGATGCTATTTCTCTACTCACTCTGTGGCTTTACAAAAAGAACATAAACTTTTGGGGGCTTTATGGCCCTGCCCATCACCTGATAGACCAGAATACTTCCCCTGGACAACTTAGGGCAAGCTCAGATCCCATTGCTACTACCATAGCTGGTGCTCTCTTGAAAACACCACTTCCTGGCTGGAGGCCAACCAACTTAGGCCCTTACAGCACCTCTTGGCAGAATAACACTGCACCTGTGAAGGAGAAAATGGCTGTGGGATCTCAACACCACTGCCTGCAACACCCTTGCACGTGACAAGTTTACTACTAGTACAAGAAATGTTCAAGAAAAACAGTACACTAAGAGCCTATCTACAACCAGGAATCTATGGAGTTTACATTGCTCCCCTGCCACCTCCAGTAGAGCCTCTGCTGGTATCCACAGCTAGGAGGCCTGAAGACAGGTCACATCACTGGATCTTTTGCAGGCATTCCCTAGCACCAACCTGGAGCCTGGTAGCCCCACTGGGTGGCTAGACCCAGAATAGCAATAACAATCACTGTAGTCTGGCTCTCAGGAAGTACCATTCCTAGGGAAAGTGGGAGAGTACCACATTAAGGGAATACCCTGTTGGACAATAGATTCTGAATGACAGGACTTGCATCCCAGATCTTTCTGCTGGTGGGAAGTTTCTTATAGCAGAGACACAATTGAAGTGCTGGGCACAGTAGGGAAAGTCTGTACCTCTCCTCTACCCTAACAGGCAGGCAGCCATTGTAATTGTGAAGGGCCATGGAGAAAGGGTTCTTGTTCCCTGCATTGTACACATCTACAGACACAGCTGGGGCTTCTCCCATGGCAATCCAGTGTGGTTGCAGATCTACAGGAGAGGCGCTCTCAGGATTTACGTCTGCAGAAAAGGCAGAATCATAATTCCTCTTTACTTGAAACATTGATATCCTTACAGATGAAAGGAAGTGCCTGTGTAATCTAAATAGCCAGAACCCTGGGACAGAGGTGAGACTAGGAGGTAGATAGCTTTCCTGCTGGCCTGGCAGGGGAGCTGAGGTAGTTCCCACCCTTCACTCTGACAAAACCACAGTACATCTAATTGAGAGCTCCCCAGTCACCTTTAGCGAGGTTGGGACCTCTGCCCACCACTGGATATTACATCTATCCACTTGCCTTAGTTATAACCAGTGCCTACCCAGAGATACCTCCCCTATTGACCTGAAGCCTCAATCATCAACTCAATAAATACTGGGGAAAAATTAAGTAAATAAATATAGCTAAGTAAGTAAATAAGGTATATACAATGACAAATGAGCAAGCTTCAAGACATCCCTGCCATTCCAATCCCATAGGAGACAGTGAACTTGTCCACACCTTAGGTACTAGTGAAATGGAATATAGAACTTAGAAATAAGGGCAAGTGTTTACCACCAACTGATCTTCAACAAAGCATACAATATGAATTTGGGAAAGGACACCCTATTCAATAAGTGGTGCTGAGAAACTGTCAAGCCACATGTAGAAGAATGAAACTAGATCCTCATCTCTCACCTTACACAAAAATCAACTCAAGATGGATAAAATACTTAAGTCTGTGACCTGAACTCATAAAAATTCTAGACGATAACATCAGAAAAACTCTTCTAGGTATTGGCTTAGGCAAGGAATTCATGAGTAAGACCACAGAAGGAAATACAAAAAGCAAAACAAAACAAAACAAAAACAAAAAATAAATAAATGGATCCTAATTTAAATAAAAAGCTTCTGCACAGCAAAAGAAATAATCAGCAGAGTAAACTGACAACCCACAGAGTGGGAGAAATATTTGGAAACTATGCATCTGGCAAAGGACTAATATCCAGAATCTCTAAGGAACTCAGTTCAGCATGAAAAAGCAAACAATTTCATCAAAAAACAGGTTAAGAATATGAATAGACAATTCTCAAAAGAAGATATGCAAATAACCAATAAACATGGAAAATTCACAAGATCATTAATTATTAGGGAAATGAAATTAAAACCACAATGAGATATCACCTTACTTTTGCAAGAATGACCATAAATAGTCAAAACCAATAAACTTTGGTATGGATGTGGTGAAAGGGAGCACTTTTACACTGCTGGGAGGAATGTAAACACACAACGCTACTATGGAAAACAGTATGGTGATTCTTTAAAGAAAACTAAAAGCCGAACTACCATTCAATCCAACAATCACACTACTGCTTATCTAGCCAAAGGAAAAGAAGTCATTATATAAAAAGACATATGCACATGCATATTTATGGCAGCACAATTTGCAAATTGCAAAGATATTGAACCCACCTAAGTGTCCATCAACAAACAAGTAGATAAAACATGTGGTGTACATACACTGTGGAATGTATATATACCATCTATTAAAAGGAATAAATTCTCATCTATTAAAAGGAACAAAACAATGTTGTTTACAGCAACTTGAATCTAACTGAAGCAACTCAGGAATGGAATACCAAGTATCGTATGTTCTCACTTACAAGCGGGAGCTAAGCCATGAGGATGCAAAGGCGGAGGAATGATACAATGGACTTTGGGGACTTGCAGGGAGAAGGTTGAGAAGGGCGTGAGGGATAAAAAACTACATATTTAGTACAGTGCTGACTGCTCAGATGACAGGTATACCAAAATCTCAGAAATCATCGCTAAAGAATGTATCAGTGTAACCAAATGTCACCTGTACCCCAAAAACTATTGAAATAGAAATTTAAAGATAACTTAAAAAACTACAAATTGTTTGATACTCCTTTCAAGGGATGCAGCCTATTTTTTCTCCCTTGTGGGCTGGACTTAGTAATTGTCTTCTAACAAATGGAATAAAGCAGAAATAATGATGTATGACTTTGGAGACTAGATCACAAAAAAAGTGCTACAGCTTCATTCCTAATACCTATCTTGTGTTGCTTAGTTTGGGTGAAGTAAGCTTTCAGGTTGTGACTATTCTGCAGAGAGGACCTATGGTGAGGACCTTGTACCAAAGAACTGAAGTCTGCTGCCAATAGCCAGCAGGGAACGGAGGCACCGGGCCTGTCAGTAGTAATGTAAGTGTGCTGTCTTGAGAGCAGACCCTCCAGCCCTAGTCATGCCTTCAGACGATGGTGGATCCTTCTGACATCCTGACTAAAACTACCTGAAAGCCTGTGCCAGAACCATCTAGTGAAGCTTATAGTGATCTACCAACTCATTCTGGTTTGCCTTGAACTTTCCTGGTTTGATCACTTAAAGTCATGTTTCCTAAGAATCCTCTAAGTTGTGAGCAAACCAGATGTTTTGTCACCCTAATCTTTCCTAAATTCCTGACCCACAGAAACTGAAACATGGAAACTGATTTTAAGTCACTAAGTTTTATGTATATGTATATTTATATATATGTGTGTGTGTGTATGTGTGTGTATACACATACATATGTTTGTATTTGTGTGTGTGTGTGTGTGTGTGTGTGTGTGTGTGTGTGTGTGTGTGTGTGTACGTACCAGGGTCTTATTCTGTCACCCAGGCTGAGTGCAGTGGCACAATCTTGGCTCACTGCAACCTCAAACTCCTGGGCTCAAGAGATCCTTCCACCCCCATCTCTTGAGTAGCTGGGACTGCAGGAGCATGCCACCGTGTCTGGCTAATTTTTAATCATTTTGTAGAGATGGGTCTCACTGTCTTGCCCAGGCTTGTCTCCAAGTCCTAGACTCAAGTGATCCTCCCAGCTTAGCTTCCCGAAGCGTAAGGATTACAGGTGTGAGCCACCACATTCAGCCAGATATCTGTTAAATATTGATCATATTGATTACTCAATATATTGTATACAGACTACATGCTTTACAATCATCTGGAGAATTTGTTTAAAATGCACATTCTTGGCCCCCTTTCAGACCCATTGAATTAGAATTTCTAGGGGTAGGGAACAGAATTTTGTGTGCTTATTAGGCCTTATAGGTTGTTCTTAGGTACTGGCTTAAGAGAAATGATTTTTAAACTGTGCTATTAACTACCAACTTTCAAGCTGGTAGAAATGATACTTTGACTATAATATGCTATGAAAGAGCTGTTAATGATAACATTACCCTTGGTTTTAGTCATCTTAACTTCACTGGGGAAAAAAGAGGCATATGTACCGACACAAAAGATGGATGAGTTAAATGACTGCTTTCAGGAGATGGATAATAGGTCAGCAAACATGCTGTGGGCTCATATTGGGAAGTGCCTTGTGTTATCTGGTATTGGGAACTGAGGAAAACAATTAAAAGTCCCCTGGCTGAAAAGTCTTGGCTCATATTTCCCTCTTCTGTGAAGTTATACAGTCATCACAAGGCCCAACTAATCTGCTACAAATCCAAACAACTATAATGAAAGCCAGGCTGTTTTTGAAGGGAGATGAGCAAAAGGAAGACAAATTGAGGAGGTGCGAGAGTGCCAAAATGAGAAAAGCGATTGCAGTTCCAGCATCATGACAAATGTGAATAATAAGCACGCCCCCGCTTTGTGGTGTGTACAACGTTGCTAATGAAACACTCTACAGATTGTACAAATAACATGTCCATCATGAGAGAGGGACGAATGTACCAAAGTCAAGTAATTAGAGGAGCTAACACTTTCCAGGAAGATGCAATACAGCAGAAGCAACAGATGGAAGCTAATGGAAGAAAAGGAGAAGAGATGGAGATGCTTTTTGTGCTAATATAAACAAAGTGCAGGAGGTCAAGGGGATGGAACAGAGCAGGAAGGAAGTGACTTGCAAATTGCAAATCTTTCTCTCTTTGATGCATACAGCATAGAATTGATTAGCTTCAGTTTAATTTGATTTAACTCAGTTCAACATTATTAACTCTGCAATGCACTTCACTTAGGCACTGAGGTTATCCAAGAGTGAGTAAGGCAAGCTTCATTTCCTCAAGGAGTTTACAATCTAGCAAGCGTGAGTGGAGACAGGTTACACACATAAACAACTACTGATAATTATACCAGTTTTTCTTAGGAGATATACATCATGCCCTTCTTTGTGTCCTGAAGAATATTTTCTATGACCTCCAGATGTATAAAGGATAAAATAATCAATGGAACTTATCTAATTTGTCTGCAAAATTCAGACAATTTTGTTGATTTTTTTTCTCTCAGATTTTCTAAGTTGCTTCTCTTTATGCCTTTAGAGTAAAATTATTACAGGAATTTGTTTAATGAAAACTGTTTAGAGATAATATTTCTTTCTGATACCTATTTAAATGATAGCAGATATTTAGAAGCATATAGATTTCTCTTTATCACAGTAATTATATGGAGTAGCTATTGTCATTCACATTTTAGAGATGATGAAAAGAGGTTGGGATCATTTAAATATGTTGCCCAAGATCATACAGCTAGTAAGGGGTAGAGCTGTAGTTGTAACCCACGTCTTTCTAATGTCATTAGCATGCCCTCTTAAAATTCTTTATGTTGCCTTTTGAGATAGCACGGAAGTAGAATGAAATAAGGGCTAAGTGTGTGTGTATTAAATTATAGGCTTCCAAATGAAGAGGCATTTTTTTTTTTTTCTGACATGGGGTTAGACAACCCAAACGTGTAGCGGCAACTGAATTGGGTCTTGAAGGATGAGATGGATTTTAATGAAAACTTGAGGATTGAAGGAGCAACAGGAGCAACAATATTAAGATACACAAGCTAAAGGTGTGTTTTGAAATTGACTAGCACACAGTGTTGCAGAGGAATCAGACTAGAATGATACTCTGCAATTGGTTATTTAAAACTCCATGACAAGAACTTGAGGTTTTATTCTGGAAGCAATGAGGAGGCCATATGGCTTTTGAGGAGAGAGAGAGAATAACCAGATTTGTATGTTTGGTTGATAAGGGATGGAAATATTATGGACAAAAGAGGCAAATGTTTAGAGTTTGTCAGGCTGATCAAAAGGCTATTGAATTAGTCTAGGTTAAAATAAAAACAAAGCAACAGCATATTTAAGAGCATAAGTGTTACATAAAACCCAGAATTATTAGGATTTTCTGAATATCTGGAGGCAGTGGATGAAGAACAGAAAGCTGTTGAAGATGACTTTAAAATATGTACCTATAATTAGTATAGAAGCAGTTTATTAAATGAGATAGAAAACCTCAGCAGAGAGGCAGTTTTCCAGAAGAGGAAGCTAAAGAGTTTACTAAAACTGAGTTTTAGAAATGTATAGAAAACAGCTGAAAATATTATTCTAGAGTTCAGGAGACAGAGTAAGCCTTATGATATACATGGGGGCATTTATGGTCATTGGATGATTTGGGAGATTACTTTGTCTATAGAAAACTAGAGGGAAAAAAACAGGAAGTAGAAAAAATTCACTTCCCTGAGATTACATGTCATCTAAGTTATTATAAAAAATTAATCTCCACCAACATTTAATGAGGAAAAGCATAGGATGTAGCCATTACAAGCCTTCTGTCCAAGAAGGAGAAAAGAAATAATTCAAATTCTATAAATATTCTGTGCATTCCCATAGACATCTCATAAAATTAGAGATTTATAACCCCTGAGGGGCCTTAGTAAAAATGCAACATTATACAGGTTGGGAATGTCAAAATTCCTTGAAGCTTTGAAAATTATAGCAATGAGAGAAATCTAACATTACTGACTCCATCTTGCTTCTAACTTCATAAGGTAATGGCTTTTGCTTAATCTTGTGTGTAGGTTGGGAGGAATTTAGTTCACAGTTCAAACTTTGATCAAGGATAATAATAGTCCCTTCCCAAAACTAACACCCTCCTTGTTCAGGGACTAAAACTGCCTTTGTGGAGCTGATAGAAGGCCACAAGCTTAGAATTATAGTAGATGCCTGAATTCTGCTAAGATACAGGCATAGTTAAACAACAACTAGTTGTTGTTTCCTAAATTGCTTTTTATAATTGCTTACTTCTCAGGAATCACATAGCTGGTGGTCACAAGATTTGTAACTTCCCCAGTTGCTCCTATAAATGACACTGCTATTGTGAAACTTAAGACTGGGGTTGAAGTTATTTTTCAGACTTTGCATTCTGGTGAACCAGCTGATGCCACCCAGACCAGTGACCCAAACCTAGAAACTCACTCAACTGGTTCTGTGACCCCAACCCAGGAACTGACTCGGCACACAAAGACAGTTTTGACCCCTGGGATTTCATCCCTATCCCAACCAATCAGCAGTGTCCATTATGTAGCACCTTGCCCACCAAACTATCCCTGAAAACCTACATCTTCAAATTCTCTGGGATTGGGATTTGAGAAATATCTCTTGTCCTTCCTGCTTGGCTGCCTTGGGATAATTAAACTCTTTCTCTGCTTCAATATCTGCTGTCTTGGTGTACTGTATTTTTCTGTGCAGCAAACAGGAAAAACCCATTGGGCTGTGGTACCATGGGCCTCTTTTTTTCAGTTCATATTCAGGCTTGAATCAAGCCTGGGGATAGGATGATGTGGGTACTTCCATAGTTCAGTATCACACCCTACAATTTTTGCTTCCTCTTATATTTTACTTAGTTGAAGAATGACTTTGGCAAGTATATTGCTTCCTGCTCTGTCTTTGAAATCTTGGTGTTATTCTCTCTATAACCTCTCAATTAATTTATAAGTAGAAACAGCACACATCACAATTGGAAAAACATGTCTTTTCTTTCCAATATTGAAAGGAAGAGACTTTTTGCAGCTGTTATTTCAAGAGCTAATTATCTTTTTTGTCACATGTGTGACATATTCTCACATTATTTTAGGAACACTAGGGGTACTATTTTAACTCTTATGCTATAATGCCATGATGATAATTATTATAACTATTTATTTTTATTTTTTTGAGACAGGGTCTTGCTCTGTTGCCCAGGCTGGAGTGTAGTGGCACAATCTCAGTTCACTGCAATCTCTTATCTCCCTGGTTCAAGCGATTCTTATGCCTCAGGCCTGAGTAGCTGGGACTACGGGCATGTGCCGCAACACCTGGAAGATTTTTATATTTTTAGTAGCAATGGGGTTTCACCACATTGCCCAGGTTGGTATTGAACTCCTGGGCTCAAGTGATCCCCCAGCCTTGGCCTCCGAAAGTGTGGGAATTACAGGCATGACCCACCATGCTCAGCCTAATTATGTAATTATTTAAAATCTTTTCCTGTGAAGTTTAAATGGACATAATTTATAATGAAAGGAAGTGTTCTGTTTATTGTAAGTCTGAGTTACAGATATTAGTTTCAGAAGTTTAGCAAAATTTCTCCATTAGTTTATAGCTCCCCCGTAGATTACCAAAAGAATATCCAAAAAATTTTCATTATCTGACGGAGATCTTCTAAGTACTATCTTTATGACTTTTCTAAATAGCCTTCTGAATCCATAGACAACCAGGAATTAAAAGACTTGCAGAAATGTTTGATGGTGGCTGTCTTCTTAGCAATAGGCTGTTCACTCATCAAATACGGAGGCATTTCAGAGCTTTAGTGCTTCTGGAACAGAAGTGAGGTAAGAATGCCTCCTAGGTATTTTAGAGGTGACTAAGCATATTTTTTGAAGGTCAGGCAGGCATTCCAGCTTTAATTTCTGGGAAAGAGAACTTTTGTTATTACAATTTAATCATAGGATAACACCTGCAGGATGCTTATAAATACACATCTTTAGCTCTCAGACAATGAATGTTCTTAATTGATTAGCTAACTATAACTAAGTCAAATCTCTTTCATTCAAGAGGCAACTTGTATTTCATTAGGTTTTAATACTTTGCTTTGGACATGTATACTGACAGAAACTCAGTGTCTTATGACTACTTCTAACTCTTGAATCAGTGATTCTAATGAGATAATTTGTCTTAGATGAGTCCCATTTTACTTACATTATGTAACATAATAAGGGTCTAATAGCATCCAAAATATTTGAAATATTGTTTTCAGTATGGATGTTAAGTTCTCTTGAGAATGCGGTCTATTTTCTCATGAGAGTAGTTAGATGATGAGTTATGAAAGATGGCAATAGAGTGAGAGCTTCAAATGTGGGCTTTAGTGACAGGCAGACCTGTGCTGAAGCCAATTCTGTCATTTACTGAGTCAAGTTGGTCAAATTATTTGAACTGTAGAAATTCTCGATTCCAATAATAACATAATTACCTCACAGGGTTGTGAGACTTAGATGAGAGAATGCATATAAAGTGTTAATTTGAAAAGTAAGGTTATTGGGGTTTGTGTCTCTTGATCATTCATTTGCTACAGGAAATTTTATTAATCTCTGATAAGGAAAGTAGCCAAGAGGCAGAGCTATTCATGCATGATACACTCTTCCCACACAATACAGTAAGTGTACTCGGTTTGGAATGGGTAGAGTTGTGGTGAGGGAGAAGGAGACGCTATTTGTGTCCACCAATTTCGGCAAACACGGTGCCTAAGGGAACACATGGAAAGAGGAATCCGAGATTCTCACTTAAACACAAGATCAGGGTTGGAGAGGTTTCATAAATGAGCACACCTAACTTCGAAAACCTGGGCAAATAAGTTCTGTAAAAAATGTTTTTATTCCGTGCCTACTAGGTATAATGTATTATATTAGAAATATCACTAAAGTCTCACAATCTTATAATAATCATTACATCAATGATAGAGACACATTTCCTAATATTTAGAAAATTTAATTCTCTTAAGATTCACATCTAAAAAATTTTAATGTCATGAAGACAAATGAAATTTCCACACTAATATTGTCTCCCTGAGCTGCTTCTATGTTCTGGACATGGGACTGTAAGAAATGGATCAAGAAAGAGTATTCTCTTCCCACTGGAGGATGACTTGGCCAAGAGAGACCTGTGAGGAAAGTCAAGGCCATTTCTCCAGTATTTGCAAAGATACCCTGGTCTCAGCTCCCTGTTTAAGGTTCCAGACCCCTGCGAATCTTTAGAGGTCACGGCCACAGCCCACAAAAGTGCAGCAAACAGCACTGTGTGGGCCAGTCCAGGACTAATCGGAACACTGCATGGCCATCTAAGTCTAGAAACAGGTTTTGGGGATGGAAAGTTCTCTAAACCTTGAAGGGCCGAAAACAAATAAACTTCAGCCAAGACAGACTGTGGCCAGACCAGTGAAGAAGACAATAAAGAAGACTCTCTTTCTTATAAATCCATCCATTTCTTATATCCTTTGGACACCATTATGTTTTGCTTTGTTTGTCAGGGCTTTCTAAGCAAAATTATCTGGACAGATGTACAAGTAGCCCATGAAATAGCCTCGCTAACCCTCAGTGTACTAGGATGTTCTAAACACACAACTTCATGTTCTAGGGGCTGGGATGGTTACAGCTGGTCCAACTGGCTTCTTAGTCCAGGGAAGCAGAAAAATTGTCAGTGGCTCTGATGTGATTTCTCCTTTCCCTAGTCATATCCTTACCTCTCTCATCAATTTAATGTTCAAAAATACTTTTTAGGCATTAGGTGTCCTGGAAAATATTCTAGATTCTGGGACAACCCAAAATGTCCCTGCTCTCATAGCACCTGAGTTTGTAGCTGGGTGGGTGGAAGACAGACAATCAGCAGACACACCGAGCTGTAAAACAATTCTAGCTAATGACTCTAGCACATTTGAAGAAAAATAAAGAAAGGTAAGGAAGAAATGAGAGAGCAATTGAAGAGAGGTGGCTGAGGGACCGGGGCAAAGGTTAGGGTTAAGCTTAAGTGGTTAGGGAAGGTTTGAGGTTGAAGCTGCGGTTTGAATAGATGCTCTGAGAGAACAGGAAGAAGAGGCAGAGTGGAGGGAGTGGGATTGCTTATGGAAGATGAAAGAGTGATAATTCCAGGGCCATGACATTGCATGGGAGAAGTTGAGAGAAGTGGCAGCAACTTACAGAAGAAACACAGAGAAGCTTAGATAATCAAATATGTGCAGCTGTGTTTTGGTCTCAGTGTTTTCTTCTTACTCGTAACATAAAATCAGATTAATTTAGCAGCATATTGTCATCATCAGCATATACCCCCCCACACCCACCCCCCCTAGTCCTTTCTTCCTTTCCTCCCAGAAGGATATATTGTTGGAGTTGTTAATTTAACCAGAAAAGCTGAAACTGACAATGTGGAACTTTTGTTTACTTGCCAATGTGGCCCTGAATATTACAAAATCCGTTTATGACAGGTCTAATATATCTCTCTTTACTGGTAAATTATCATTTATCCTGCGAGGTGTGAGGACTTAATCCTTTGCATTTAAGGAGCTCATAGCTTGAGCACTGCAATTATCAACCCCTTTCTTCTTTCTTCTCAAGAGACTAAAAAAAAGTGCTTAAAATGTGCCCATATGGCTTTTCTTGGTGTCATCGTAGTCTTAACTTGGCTGACTGAGGTTTAACCTACTTGTGGTATATTTTCCTTCTAGTATTCTTGATGCTGTTACTGTGTCGCACAGAGCTTTGCTCACTCACCACCTTAATAAAGCAAAACAAAATATTTCACTTTGTATTTCCACAAGTTCAAATATCTTAGAAGGTGGCAGGAAATAATGGAAAGAGTAGGGATGTTTAGAGTCATTCTATTTGGGTTCTAACTGTGCAGTGACATAGTTTACTAGCTGTTTGAGCTTCAACAAGTCATTTTAACTCCCTGAGCCTCAGCTTCCACTTGCGCAAAATACGGCAATAAGTCCTATCTTGTTTGAGCATATTAAGGATGATGCAGAATGTGGTACCTGGATGTCAGGCCCTGGGATGGTTCACTCATTCAGTTGGTATTAATCTATCCTTTAAAATTTAACAATCATCAATATTAGTTGGATCACTCACCCGATATACATTACATAGCCTGGTATCCCATCTGGTATCTTTCAGGATTTGGGTATTTGCATGATTTACCTGAGCCCTTCTGGCCTTAATCCCAGAATCTGCCTCATTGTTGACCTCAGATCTGCCTAACGCTTTGTTCTGCTCCACACTCACCTCCTCCCCACCCCCACCACCACAGTTTTTCTTTTCTTACCTGGAGGAAATAAATTAAAAAATCCTCATTATACAGATCAACTTTCTCTGGTTTTGTTAAAGAATATTGTATTAGTCTGTTCTCATACTGCTATGAAGAACTACCTGAGACTGAGTAATTTATAAAGAAAAGAGGTTTAACTGACTCACAGTTCCACATGGCTGAGGAGACCTCAGGAAACTTGCAATCATGGCAGAAGGCAAAGTAGAAGCATGCCCCCTTTTTCACATAGTGGCAGGAGAGAGTGAGAGCAAAGCGAAAGGTGCCACAAACTTTTAAACAACCAGATCTTGTGAGAACTCTACCATGAGGCAGCTCTAGGGGTATGGAAACTGCCTCCATGATATAATCACCTTCCGCAAGGACCCTCCTCTGACATGTGAGGATTACAGTGTAACAAGAGATTTGGGTGGGAAGACAGCACTGAACCATATCAAATAACATTTTTTCCAAAAGGTAAAAACTATGTTTTTGTCTCCCTGGAGCCCATTCCTAGCTTATCCTGGCCATGCACAGATAGACTATTTTCACAGTAACTAAATTGTTCATCAATGACAGAGCATCATTAAACAGAGATCTATTCTTTCTTTCCAGAGGAATAATACTGCAACTTTCTTTCCCTTTTTCTACCATGTCAAATACTTCACACATTGTACACATTCAATAATTACTATTTTCCTTTTACCTTTCCTGACTTGTTCTTCAATTCTCAGCTCAAACTCTATGGCTGTTATATGCTTTGCATTGTTTCCCTGAGCTAAAAGTATCCTTCCCATTCTGAATTTTTACATTTGTACTGTGACTGCTCTAGCATAATAATAAAAAATGGTAAATGTTCTAAGAGATACTGGTGCTTTAACTCCCCTATTTCTTGAAGCTCTGCAGAGGACGACTTTTAGTATCTCTAAGTCAACAGTCCTCAAACTTCTTGGCACCAGGGACTGGTTTCATGAAAGACAGTTTTTTCTGCAGATTGGGGGCAGGAGATTGTTTTGGTATGATTCAGGCTCATTACATTTGTTGTGTACTGCTATTATTTCTATTACGTTGTTTTATATAATGAAACAATTATACAACTTACCCTAATGTAGAATCAGTGGGAGCCCTGAGCTAGTTTTCCTGCAACTAGACGTCTCTGATCTGGGGGCGATGAGAGACGGATTACCAGGCATTAGATTCTCATAAGTGTGCAACCTAGATCCCTTGCGTGTGTGGTTCGCAATAGGGTTCATGCTCCTATGAGATTCTAATGCCACTGCTGATCTGACAGGAGGCAGAGCTTAGGTAGTAATGGAGGCGATGGGGAATGGCAGCAAATAACAGAGGAATACACTCCCCTCCTGCTGTGTGGCCCTGTTCCTAACAGGCTGCAGGTGGGAACTCCTGCTCTAAGTAACCTCACAGAATCTGCCACAGATAATTGAACGTATTTTATTTGTATGCAAGGTTGAATTAACTTAAGGAAAATAGAGTGATAAAGTGAAATTTTGGCTTCAGGTGTATTTGTATTTTGTTCATCCCTAAATCTCATTTTGCATCGGAATGTGACTTTGAAAAAAATAGTCTATGGCATAGAATTTAAAAGGAAGCAGAGAGGATAAGACAACAAGTCCTTTTAAATCTTTCTAATCATAGGTTTGGTTGAGAGGATAAAAATTGCTTTTACTCAGGAAGTGAGATAAAGACAGAGGGAGGTTATTTAATTGCCTTTCATAAAATAGAAAAAGAATGTTTCTCAACCTGTTGATCATTGTTATAATCAGTCATGTAGAACTGTATTTCTCAAAGTGGGTTTCATGGTCTACCTGCATTAGAATCATCTGAGGGCCTGTTAAATAGATTAAGTTTTTTGTTGTTGCTGTTATCACTCTCTAAAATTAGAATATCTGAGGGTGGGTTGGGGGTATATCTCTCAAGAGTTTGAATTTTATTACAGACCTCAGGTGATTTTTAGGCCTGCTGAAGTATGAGAACTTGGCCACAGAAAATGCATTATCTTTACATTCAGGGAAAATGTTAGGGAACTCTTGCTAGTATGGCCAGAAGCAGTACAGTTCAGTGAAAATAGCAGAAATGGCAGTGCCACAGCTTACAGAAGACCTAGGGCCTGACCAGTGCTTTTTCATAAACTAGCAGGTCACTGGTAAGTTTTGAATCCTCACTGACTTACAATTTTTTGAGAGACGGTGTTGAACTAAATGATACCCATGTCTCTCCCAATCTTAAACTTGCTTTATTCTTTTTATAAGTAAGCATGAAGATAAACTTGTTCTTCTGATAATAATATGCTTAGAGGGTATTGTGTCAGGGAGCTCATAAACATATTAACTCAACTGCCTGCCCCCAGATTGCTACAGAAAAAGGCACTGTGCAAGATCACTGATGGCATATGATGAACCATATGTATCCTGGTTTTGTTCATGTGTTTGAGTTGTGTGTGTTTCTTTTTCTTAGGCGTATGTAGCACTCTTTTCTCCTGAAAGAACAAAGGCAGAAACACACTTCTGAGCTTCCTCTCCTGGGGGAACTTATACCTGAAGCCAAAGAAAGAATTAAATAAGAATGCAGGCACTCAGCATTATGGACAATAAAAGCCCCATTGTTCTTTAGAAATAGACTGAAAGGCATTGCTCACCCTCCTTTGTTCCAGAGCTCAATTAATTTAGCTGGAATAATTTTTCTTCCTTTATTAACTGTCTTCTGTGCTTAATGGGACCAAATGTGAGATGGAAAGATGGAGTACTCAAGAGTCTGTAGGACTAATTTTAGCATCAGGGTTAGTTGTGTGGGGCTTGGAGCCAGGTGCATTTCAGGCTTAATGAGGTGACACCTCCTCGATGTTTTTGACCTTGTCCATTGTAGGTGGGAATTTGTAGAAACCATTTAGACAGCTTAAAGTGCAGTTGACAGAACTGTCTGCACCATTCATCCTTATCCATTTTAGCAACACAAGAGCAGGCCAACTGACATTTTCTGTAAGTAGAGCATGACATACATTTACTCAGTCATGGGACAGACACAAACATGAGTTGACAACCCTGCCTGGCTCTCCTGCCCAACATGAAATCAGCATTAATAAATCCCAAATGATCCTGATTTTGCTTAAGAGTTATATACTAGGTCAGCAGGTTTCTTAGAGCACCGTCAAATCTGCGGCCAACACCTGACAAGAGGAAATAAAAAGTAAAAGTCATCTGAAGAAGCTCTACGGCTTGGGCAGTTTCCTCCGGCTAGGCTGCTGACCATCCTTACCAGAATCACCTGCTAGGCTTGGATCTCATTTGATGAATCAGAAAAACTGACGGAGTCATTTCTATCTGTAAATCCCTGTTTACTGACTTTTGTGGCATACTGTCCAGCTTATTTTAAGTGTTCTCTGAAAAGAAAGACGATGTCTATCTTTGACCTTTGCTAATACTCGATCAGTTTTTCTGAGTGCTGTTGAGAACTATTTTAACTAAGATGGCTACAGTTTCTAACAGCCTTTTGTTAGACATTTCTTTAAAAGAGAATAGTACATAATTGGTACAACTCACTTCAACAGAAAAACTCTTCAAGGGCACGTGGGCTTTGTGTGTGATAAGTTCTCTTGAGATGAACATAAGTTAGGTTGAATAATTTCATGGTTTCATGGTTATTGCTATATCAATGGTTATTGCCATGTGTCTAGTGACAGAGTTAGGACTGGAGTTCAAAAATGCCACACACAATTATTGGCTCATTAGTACATTCCAGCTTCATCAGTTTTCAAGATGTCAAGAAGCCTTTACCTGCAAAATGCTTATACCGTTGAAATAAGTGTGTATACTAGATATATATATGAGAGAAAACACGATCACATGCTTTGTTTTTCTTTTGAAAGCTCTGTTTATTTTTCCAATTCTAATTCACGCTAAAGTTTCTAAGCCACTATCCTTCTATCTTATTCTTTTACCTTTTTATTGATATTTCATTACTTGTTCCTCATAATTTCTTCTCTTCATGCATATCCATCCATGTCCCCAAATCCTAGGAAATGCCTGGGTGCATGAGGAAAGGCACAGAAAGGCATTGATAAAGGGAGTAATTTCCTTTTTAGCACAGTGATTACATGATGTTGCCAAAAGAACACTGAGCTCAGAATCAGGCCTGAGTTGCATTTTCTTAGTTGTCTTCAACAAGCTGTGTAACCATTGGTAAATTAAATACCTTGATTTTGCTGGGCATGATGGCTTATGCCTGTTGTCAAGCCTACTTGGGAGGCTGATTTGCTTGAGCCCAGGAGTTTGAGGCTACAGTGAGCCATGATCATGCCACTGAACTGCACCCTGGGTAACAGAGCAAGACTCCAACTCTAATAAATAAGTATTCTTTTATTTTTATTTTTTTCCATTTATTTATTTTATTGCATTTTAGATTTTGGGGTACATGTGAAGAACATGCAAGATTGTTGCATAGGTACACACGTGGCAGTGTGATTTGCTGCCTTCCTCCCCATCACCTACATCTGGCATTTCTCCCCTTGCTATCTCTCCCCAGCTCCCCACCCCCCACTGTCCCTCCCCTATTTCCCCCCAACTGACCCCAGTGTGTAGTGTTCCCCTCCCTGTGTCCATGTGTTCTCATTGTTCAACACCCGCCTATGAGTGAGAACATGCGGTGTTTGATCTTCTGCTCTTCTGTCAGTTTGCTGAGAATGATGGTTTCCAGATTCATCCATGTCCCTACAAAGGACCCAAACTCATCGTGTTTGATGGCTGCATAATATTCCATGGTGTATATGTGCCACATTTTCCCTATCCAGTCTATCGTCGATGGGCATTTGGGTTGGTTCCAGGTCTTTGCTATTGTAAACAGTGCTGCAATGAACATTCGTGTGCACGTGTCCTTATAGTAGAACGATTTGTAATCCTTTGGATATATACCCAGTAATGGGATTGCTGGGTCAAATGGAATTTCTATTTCTAGGTCCTTGAGGAATCACCACACTGTCTTCCACAATGGTTGAACTAATTTACACTCCCACCAACAGTGCAAAAGTGTTCCTATTCCTCCACAACCTCTCCAGCATCTGTTGTCTCCAGATTTTTTAATGATCATTAAATAAGTATTCTGAGTTCAGTATTTTTATCTGAAAAAGAAAATAGTAGTAACTGCCCTGTTTGATACATAGAATGGACATAAGTATTAAGTATGTTAATTTAGTTGAAAATGGAATTAAAGATCACTTCAGGAAAGAGTTAAAGTGCAAAGAAAAAATAGTTAAGTACTCCTCTTATGAAAGTAGCAACATTAGCATGATCCAGAGTTTGTACATGTTGATAAAAAGTATTAAAACAATACACAAAAAGAGGCATTTGTTTTTTCTTTAGAAAATAGGAGTTTTCCCAATGTACCTTTCTTGTAGTTGTTCCTTCCTACCTTAAATCGGATCGTAAAAATCCCTGGGACCCAAGGATTAACCAAACTGGAGTGACTGTTGAAACCCAGGAGTCTTGTAAAATTAGTGACAGTGACAGTATGAAGCCAGAACAGACAGCACAACTATACCTCCTTGCCATGTAGTCATGGTGGCCAGCAAGACTGAAAAGAATCATCTGTACCTGAGGGCTGCAATGAAGACTGGGAAACGGCAGCAGCTACTGTAGTGCGCAGAATACTGAGCTCAGCGCAGAATAACGCCAGGTGCCTAGTATGCACAGCACATCAGATAAAAATTAGTGTGGTGGTTTTCCAGATTGGACAAAATGACTGCTCTTCCCTGCAACAATGTAATACAATGCATGGATGCGCAAATTTAAAAAGACAGAGATGGATGAAAAGGAAAAGAGTAATGTAGCAGCAATTGCAGCTGCAGCGGAAAGTGGAAAGTCTTAAATATTACTAAGTGAACTTAAACAAATGCAGTGATAGTCTGTTCTGACCTTTTGGAGAGGGCTCTAGAAAATATTAGGACTGTATTGAAAAAGAAAATTAGGTAAGGGTAATTATAGGGTCTTGGTTAGATTGATGCCACATAAGACCATGACCAAGATTAAGTAGTTGCTGGGGAAGGTGAGGATATAGCAGAAACAAATCTATGTGTGATGTTAGCATAATGAGGTACACACCTTACCTTTTACTTTTAATTAAATCATTTGTTTGTATAGTTTCTGTGTTAAAAAAAGAGTATCAATAGAACACAAATGACCAAATTGGACTGGACCCAACTAATATACAGATAAGATTTAAATGCCTAAGAGATATTAACCTTGGAAAAGTCTGCAAAACCGATCATAGAAACACTGACTATCTAGCTGGAACCAGAATAGAAACTCTCAGGTGTAAGCATGTCAAGAAGGTCATAGAAAAGCTTGTTGGAAAGCCTAAGATGTGACAAAAATGCAAGGTTTTGTTACTAAAAATAACTGCTTAACACACAAAAAGGATCTCTAGAGTAGGTCAGAAGCTTTCAGTTGCCTTTCATGTCCCCGTCCACTGTGCTTCTCCTCTTTCTGGGTCCCTAATGAAATGAAGGAGGTCAAATTTTTTGGGAAGTATAAAAAGATAAGCACATAACTAGGATTATTGTTACAGCTTTCATCTAAAATAGCCTTTGCCTACTAACTCTTTCTTGCCAATATAATCTCCTATGTTGCTTTACTAGTTTTTTACTTGCTTGCTCAAGTGTTCATTCTTCATTCTATAAGCACGACTCATCCTAGTAAGTACCAAGCACTGTGCTTTTACAGAGCTCCATTCAATGATCAAAACTAAAGAATCCCCCACACCTCCTGAAGCTGATAGCATAGTGAAGAGGTAGAAATTACATGTACCTGTGGCTGTGGATGAAGGACACACATGTCATTATAAACCGTAATTAAGTGTAAAGATGTGGAGAGGTCTACGAGAGCATATGAGTCAGGGAATCTTGTTTAGATTGGAGGGTCATGGAAGGCCTCCCACGTGGAGTGGCTCTTATTCTGGGACCTGAAAGATAGGTAGAAATGAGAGAATAGGACTGTGGGGGCAAGAGTAGTTTAAGCACAGAGACGTGCAAATATCCCAACAAGGAACTGGCATATTTGAAAAATAGAGAAAGAAAATGTGGCCTCAGTCTAGTAAATAAGAGAGAGAGCACGACAAGAGTGGAGGGTGAGGAGGAAGCCAGGGGTTGTCTTGTGTTGCAGGAGAACCATGCTAAGCACCTGGGTCTTTTCTCATGGGGATTCCTAGGTTTCTGGACAGTCAGTCTTCTTTCAATGGCCTCTCTACCTCCGCCCCATTCACTTCATGATTATTGCTGAATTTATTCTTCCAAGATTTTCCAAATAGCTCTAGCCTGTGTTCCCTGGAAATTTCCACTTAGTGTTCATCCAAGCACATATGAGTGAGAAAAGCTATGAATGAAATAACACCATGATAGAAAATGACACCCAAAGTAGTGAAAAACTAGGCCAACACTACAGATAATGACACTTGTATGTTTAAAAAAGGAAGCCTTTAGCAGTGGTATGGGGACTTCTCATACAGGGGAGCAGGTGCAGGTGTGAGTGCGGTGCTTCCTGAAACGTGTGAAAGCTACAGTCTCAAGGGGCTGCGATCAGTTTGTGTTCAAAGGCAGAATGGACTAGATGGAGCTATAGTAGGGTACAGGTTTTAGTTTACTTCTAGTGGTGATGCAAGTTTATCCCCAGTTCATCACTCAATGAATCTTTTTTAAATTTAAACTTTAATTTTTGGGGCACAGGTGGTTTTTGGTTACTTTAATAAGTTCTTCAGCAGTGATTTTGGAGATTTTAGTGCACCTGTCACTTGAGAAGTGTATAGTGTACCCAACATATAGTTTCTCATCCTTTATCTTCCTCCCAGTCATCCCCCTACTCAAGTCCCCAAAGTCTAGTATATCATTCTTATACCTTTGTATCCTCATAGCTTAACTTTCATTTATAAATGAGAACATAGGATATTTGGTTTTCCATTCCACTCAATGAATTCCGAAGCTCAACCTGTTACTGGCAGCACTCAATGGCGCTGATTCCCTGGCCAGAGCCCACCTATTCCATGACTACCTGAGGATTCTATTGGCTTTCCTCAAGAGACCGCCAACTGGTTCTGCACGTCACAAAGTTATTAGGCATACTTGAGGAAGACTTTCCCGAGCCTTTTTTTTTCAGATGGGTTTTCTCTTAATCTTGTAAATTCTGACCTTCTTCAGCCACCCCCTTCCGTACAGGAATACAGATTCCTGAGGGGTGAAGAGTTGGGAAGCGTGTTGAGGGAGGGGGAACCAGAGAGGAGAAAAAACTTCGCTTAAATAAAATGTCAGCATTTTCCTTCTATATTTTTAAGTCTGCAATCTTAAAAATACTCATTCTGAAAAAATTATAGAATCCAGTAGCTAGCAATTTTTCAAATTGTTTAAAATGGTTAAATAAGTATTCAAAAATGAAATTATAGGGAAGAAAAAGCAATCTGAGGTGCCTAAATGCATTTTGATCTTGGAAGCATATGCCTTAAAACAATAATCAACAGATGATTAATATTAATTTACTATTATTAAATTTTTACTTTAAGAAAATATAATCTCAGCAATTTCTATAGTTTTTTATGGAGACTGTACTAGTAACTACTTTTATTCTTTTGCCTGTCACTTACTTATTTATGTCTATGGTAGGAATAATAGTCGGTAAATCCTGTAGGGCACCAGTCATTAGAAATTATTCTTAGTTTTAAATATGCGAGTTTAAATACTGCCCCAGGTAAGACTCCTGGGGGCCTAGTAGCTGAGGAGAAAGTACAGCCACCACTCGTAGTCTGTTTTGCATATTCCATGTTACTGCCTTCCAAATATAACATGGGCTTCCCTAGAGAGAGACTCATAGGAATAAAAAGAGAACTAATAAAAATAATGCTTAGTAATACTTTTTTGGGGCAGCGCTTTTCTCTAAACTTACAGGCCCGCACCAAAATGAATGGCAGACCGACAGCAGGAGGCAGTCCACGTGTACGGAAAAATTATCTGCTAACTAGAATCCCTGGGAAGCAACCTTGCTGGGCTACAAATATGCAGAATTGATCTAGTTAAATGGTCATTCTCTGTCTTATTTACGTTAAAAAAAAATTAGGAATAATAACATTGGTTTTTTGCTTTCACAGGGAGTGATAGAAACAGTGCTGAGAAAAATAGGGTGAGTTAGCCTCTGGTTAGGTCTCGTTTTGGGGCTTACTTTGGGAAGAAAGTAAGATTGTCATAAATTTTAGAGGCTGAAAGAGCTGGGGAAGCAGGTAGTTTTCTGATCTGCCATCCTCTTGTCCTGATTTTTCCATCTGCAATCTCTCTTGACGGAAGCACATACTAGGGATGGACATATCTGTCTCATAAAGTAGTGGTTTGGGAGGAGTTACTCTCCTTCTGAGATGAAGTTTCTTATGTTTTGGATATGCTCTTACATGCTTTAATTTCTAAGATTGCCATGTCCTATAAATAAAATAATGCTGATATTACCAAAGACTTATTTAAAATAGGTGTCTGTAAAAAAAATCCTTCATGAACATTTTCTAGAAATTAAAAAAAATGACTAAGTGAACCAGATTAAAAAAAATACTCCAGTAGTCAAAGGAATTTTAAGAAGTTTCAAGTATCAGGATTTATTTACCACCTGTGTATAGACAGTCAAGGAAAGGAAAGCATTAGTGATATTTGTTTGCATAGTAAGTGGGTCCCAGTAACCAGTCAGGGTAGGGTAGGTTACTTTTTTCTAACAAGCCAACTGCAAATCAGAGTCTTAAAACACAAGTATTTATTTATTTTGAAGTCAAATTTTCAGGGGAATTAGTATACCACAGTCACTAAGTTACCCAGGTTGAGAGAGGTTACTACCATGCTACCATTTCAACATTTCCCTCCATGTACTCAGTCTGAAAGAGTCAGCGTGGATAACTATGCACCAGCTCTTTAATTTGTTTGCGTAAAATCAACAGGTACACATGAATCTGTTCATATTTCATTTTTCATCATTTTTCGGTTAACTTTTATTTTAAGTTCAGGGGTACGTGTGCAGGTTCGTTGTATAGGTAAACTTGTGTCACGCGGGTTTGCTGTACAGGTTATTTAGTCACCCAGGTATTAAGGCTACTATTAGTTATTTTTCCTGACCTTCTCCCTCCTCTCACCCTCCACCCTCCAATAAACCCCTGTGTCTGTTGTTTCCCTCTATATGTCTGTGGGTTCTCATCATTTAGCTCCCACTTATAAGTGAGTACATGTGGGATTTGATTTTCTGTTCCTATGTTATTTTGCTAAGGATAATAGCCTCTAGCTCCATCCATGTTCCCATAAAGGATATATTATTGCACTTTAGGTTCTGGGGTACATATGCAGAACATGCAGGATTGTTGCATAGGTACACACATGACAATGTGGTTTGCTGCCTCCATCCCCCTGTCACCTATATCTGGCATTTCTCCCACTGTTATCCTTCCCCAACCTTCCTACCCCCGCTGTCCCTCCCGTAATCCCACCCAACAGACCCCAGTGTGTGATGCTCCCCTGCCTGTGTCCATGTGTTCTCATTGTTCAACACCCGTCTAAGAGTGAGAACATGCAGTGTTTGATTTTCTGTTCTTATGTCAGTTTGCCGAGAATGATGGCTTCCAGATTCATCCATGTCCCTACAAAGGACACAAACTCATTGTTTTTGATGGCTACATAGTATTCTACGGTATATATGTGCCACATTTTCCTTGTCCAGTCTATGATCGATGGCCATTTGGCTTGGTTCCAGGTCTTTGCTATTGCAAACAGTGCTGCAATGAACATACTTGTGCATGTGTCTTTATAGTAGAACTATTTCTAATCCTTTGGATATATACCCAGTAATGGGATTGCTGGGTCAAATGGAATTTCTATTTCTAGGTCCTTGAGGAATTGCCACACTGTCTTCCACAATGTTTGAACTAATTTACACTTCCACCAACAGTGTAAAAATGTTCCTCTTTCTCTACATCCTCTCCAGCATCTGTCTCCAGATTTTTTAATGATCGCCATTCTAACTGGTGTGGGATGGTATCTCAATGTAGTTTTGATTTGCATTTCTCTAATGACCAGTGATGATGAGAGTTTTTTCATATGTTTGTTGGCCTCATATATGTCTTCTTTTGAAAAGTGCCTGTTCATGTCCAGGCACCAGTTGAAATGGCCACCCAGATTTATGTGAGTTTTTTGCAGAGACCCGTTGGGCTGGCTGAAATAGCTGTGCTGGAAACTCATGGTACTTTTCAGCCCAGGAATCTCCTGGTCTGTGGGCGCAGTAACTCATTTGGAAATGCGGTGATCTCTCACCCTCTGTGTTGTTCTCGCTGGGAACTGCACTCCAAAGCTGTTGCCATTCGGACATCTTGGATCCCTGTCCTCTGTCAGTCTCCTCTGTTCATATTTTATAGGTGGCCAGACACAAGTACAGAAGCTTAAGGAAAGGGCATATCAAGGGAGAAAAGAAGCAGAACAGGGATATGCTTTGGAAATCTCCAACACTTACGTGCAGCTAGAGAAAAATAGAAGAAAACCACAGTAAACAATAGTGATATGGACTGTATAAAACATGTGAAGCCAAATTAAAATAAAGAGATCAGAAAGGTATGTGTATTTTCATGTTTACTTGGGTAAAAATAATGACCTAAACCATAGTTCTTATCCTTGTGATTTCCAGCAAATATGCTGCATGTGAGAACATACAGTCCCTGGAAGTCACCTTGAAACAATTCTCCTGCCAATCAGTCAGCAGCAGAACAGAGCTAAAAGGAATTAAATAGCTCACACAGTGAGGAAAGCAATCTTGTTAAGTTGGGCTTCTAAGTGACCCCTGACTGACGTACCTCAAACTCGGAAAGTCTGGCTTTTACGTTGTAGAAACTGAAATGTAAAGAACAGCTTGTCTTTTTGGAGTTGTGATTATAAAACCTACTAGAAAAGTGAACTTTCAAAGTTAAGCCTGAAAGAGTCACCCAAAGTGCTCCTTACTGCTCTTGAGGGACGGGGACTCTGATGGGCTGAGGATGGGCACTGAAAGAGGTCACATGATCTAGGGAAAGTCAAAAGGTTTCAGATGCAAGAGAAAAGGGAGGTTATTGGAGCTTGGAAACGTAGAAAAATCAGGCCATATGAGAAACCTATTATGTTTGTGACTCTTGGATGGAGACTGTCATTTCGGAAAGGTCCTTAGTATGTAACAGGAAAACCTAAAGGATTCTAGGAGAGCCAATCAAAGGTAAAATGCTTTGATGTTATTTTCCTCAGCTCCTTCGTTTGGGTCTGTGAAAGAAAGAATGACCTTCTTTTCCTGTTTTTGAAAATGGCTTGTTTTTTATATACATAATTCTAATATTGAAAAAGTAGAGAAGTGTGAGGGTGAAGTGAAGCAGTGGATAGAAGGAGAGAGATGCCTGTGAGTGGTGGGTTTTCATAAAGACGTTGATAAGCAGGTGGCAACCAGAGTGGAATGAACACCTTGATTTATTGTTGGTATCACTAGTGATCAGTCATCTCTGCTCCATGAAGGTTATCCTTACACAGGGAGAAGAAACTTGGTGGGCACATGAAAAAGACGGGCTGCTCTGAAACAAAGTTTATCCAGTTTTCCTCTGGTCACTGGAAGGTGTTGGAAGCAGCACACAAACATTTGTGAGATTCACTTTAGATGGAAAATTGGAACCAAAGGGTGGGAAGGCAAACTTCAAAGAGAGAAATGATCTCAAGAACAGACTGGCGACCAAATTCAGTGGAGGAAGAATGTCAACCACAACCTAATTTTTCTTATTTTCTGACCTTGCTTTTCCAGGTCCTCATGGATAAGCTGGTGATTTGTCCCCATCTGTGGATTAAAATACTAACCTAGCTTCATGGCTAGGTGTATTAGTCCATTCTCACACTGCTATAAAGAACTGCCATACACTGGGTAATTAATAAAGGAAAGAGGTTTAATTGACTCACAGTTCTGCATGGCTGGGGAGGCCTCAGGAAACTTCCAATCATGGTGGAAGGTGAAGGGAAAGTAGGCACCTTTCTCACAGGGTAGCAGGGCAGGATGAGTGCCAAGTGAAGGAGGAAGCCCCTTGTAAAACCATAAGATCTCATGAATGAGAACTCATTCACTATCACAAGAACAGGACAGGGGAAACCACCCCTATGATTCAATCACCTCCCAGTAGGTCTCTCTCTAGACACCTAGTGATTATGAGAATTATAATTCAAGGTGAGATTTGGGTGGGGACACAAAGCCTACCCATATCACCAGGTTGGCCAGAGAGGGAGAGTGTTGTGGCAACCTTGGTACCTTTCTCATATGCCCCTGCTAAACACATGCACAGGAACAAAGAATAAGGCTTGGGCTCCAGGGGCTAAGTTATGATTGATTGCTTCTCATCTTTCTCGTGGAAATGTTTTGCTGCCAAGAAAATGAGCCACCTGGAGTTTCTAAGTCCTGGGACACAGGGTTCACTCTAATTCATTGTGCTCCCCCTTTTTTTTTTGTTGGTCGAGCTTATATCTTGGTTTTCTCTATCTCTCAGGATGGACTATCTTATGTCTTAAGCAACAAACTGCCCCTAAATATTAGCAGTTTAGTGAAATATGTATCTGTTTATTGCTCCCCGGAGAACACATTCAGGTTGCTAGGTGCTCTGTTCCATGTCTTTCTCACTCAGATATGAATACCACAGGTGCCTGTCCCATCTGAAATGTCATCAATCACTGGGACAGAGGAAGAAAAAATATATTGAAAGATGTACTAACATTTGTAGGCTTCTTCCTTGAAGTCCTATGTGTCTGTCTCTTTTCTTTACGTTGTTTTTACTGGCCATAGCAAGACACATGGCCAGCATGATATGAAGTCTGGTGGGGCAGTAGAATGCTGGTGTGTATCCAGAAGGAATAGAACTGGAAAAATTGGTGATCGCTGCAAGTTTGATCTCAGCTGCTCTTCTAGATTTCAGCCAGCTTCTTTCCTAGGGTGCTGGCTTATTTTATGACAGCACTTCAACTGGAAAGCCTGTCAAGGATTGGAGTTTTTGTCCCCTGACCTTTCTTACTGCCACTTTTGTGCATGTTAGCTAGCATATGATGAACTGCCTGCCAAGAACTGCTTGGGTCTTTTGCAACTCTACTCTGCCCACTATAGCAATGGCTTCCAAACCTGTAGCAGAAAATAGTGTCCCCATGAAAACAATGCTTGGCCAACCTATTCAAACTTCTGGAGTGAGCCTTTCATTGAATTGAATCTGCCCTTTTTAGTAAATCTTGAATCAGATTCTACCTCCCTTCTCTTCATTTCCTTCTTAGCTAGAATGACCTATAATGCCTTGTGTCCTTGTCATAAATTGAGCATGCCTGCAAATTTCCCTCATGAACTCTCTTACAAAATATCTCATATTCCTGTATACTCTGAACAGTCCCAGAGAGAGATTTTAACTGGAACTTTAAGAATGGTGGGCTGGACATTTTTAATTTTCTGTCTATATCATTTTGGCCTATCATATTGCTCTAGCCAGTGCTCCAGGAACTGGCTACTGTAAATGTAGGATGCACTGCCTATCTTTTGTTTTTTGCTCTGGGGATTCTTTGCCATCATTAGGACACCTGTTGGTGGAGGACATTGGACCATTCCAATGCAGGTGCAGAGCCGAAAAATGTGAGAATATTAACACCCCCTGGATAACATTTGACAAAGAATCGATGGAAGTTGGAAGACAAACATTCCCTCTGTCTCTGTCTCAAGTAGTTCACTTTGAGAGAGCTGCATGCTTCTCAGGAAGTCTTTGTTGAAATCAAGACTGCATTGCCCAAATTAGCTATCACAATAATGTACTACACTTCTTTTTTCACTTGTCTAACTCTCTCTAGTTCCTTGCTTCCAAGCAAACGGGGAAGGATCATTTCTCAAATAAACTGCTTTCATATTGGCAGAGGCGTTCAAACAACAGCGACTCCATTTTGAGTGAGAGCTAGAAAATGAGGCTAAGACTTGCTGGGCTACCTTTCCAGAAAGGTAGGTATTCCTAGCCTCTAGATGTTTACAGTTAAGGGAAAAAATTCATCATGTTTCCTAAAACAGACCCAGAATTGGGAGTGTTCAGATATCCTGGTATCTGGAGAACAAAGGCATTCCTGACTTTGCTTTAAAGATAGTATCATTTCTTGTAAAATACAGTAATTAAGAAAATTAATTCTTTATCACAAACCCGTGTAACAGAGCCCATCTCCCCACGTGTACAAGCATTGTACCCAGAGTGGACGCGTTCCTCCTACTTTTAGGAACATCCTGCTCTGTCTATGGAGTAGCTCTCCTTTCACCCCTTTACTGTCTTAATAAACTTGCTCTTGCTTTGTGCTGCGGACACTCTCTGAATTATTTCTTGCTTGTGATCCAAGAACCCTCTCCTGGGGTCTGGATCGGGACCTCTTTCCTGTAACATATTTCTGGTGACCACAGAAGGGACTACAGTGCAGAAATCCTTACCCGATGGCTACCTTTGGGTAAATGTTGGGATCCTGTAGCCTATTTCTGGGGAACCACAGAAAGGACGATACTGAAGAAACCTCCCCAAACCAAAGGAAATAGACTGCAGCACTGATTGGATGACTTTGGATAAGTGGTGGGGTACCCAGTTAACGAATGGGATCGGGTTAGAGGCTAAACTTATGGGAATTAGAGTCTCTCCTAAGATAGAGTGGGTTAGAGGCCTCTCTTAATTAAAGGCGAGGATCCTTGACTGACCGTGGGTTAGAGATCTGACTTCGGAACGTTAGGGGCCCCACTCAATAAAGTCCCTCTGGGCTAAAAACAGGTTTGGCACTGCAGGCTGTCTTCTTTGTATTAACCTGCCTTGTCCTCCCTGCCAATTTCTTGGTTGCTGTTTCTGTTTCACTGTCATTTTTGGGAGACTTCATTTGGACTTAGAGATTTTAACTTATTCTTCTGTGTGCCTCCCAATTTCCCATCTGTTTGCTTGTGAAACATTGGGAAGGAAAAGGATTGAAGGCTCCGTCTCTAAAATTGCTGATCGAAATTTGATATTTAGTAGCTGTGAGCAATAAGATGAGAGCGATGTGGTTACGTTTTGTTGCTGCTAGGCCGACTAGGTGTGATCGAGAAGCACTAGGATGGAAATCAGGGGACTTTTCTTCTTGCTGTTTTGTTTCATTTTGCACATTAAAAAGAAAAAACAACGGGTTTTTTTTCTTCTTGCATTAGGGCAAGCTAGCTTTTCTTGTCCAATCGACACTGCCACTGTTTCCCAGAACCTGCTTGCCCTCATCATTCTCATATAAATTCTCTTCATTTTCTTTGCCTCATTCAACATTTTTGTTGAAGTCCATGTTGGGATTTATCTAAGACTCATGGCTCAGCTCACTTAAATTATTTGGATAATGTGAATAAGAGAATTCAGTTTTCAGCAGGGATCCCCTCATTAGTGCAGTCGGCCTAAAAACCTCTGTCCTCCTGAACTTGGTCAGTGTCAGTACAATCTCACAGGTTTGGAACTCTTCTTTCAACGTCACCTGACTCCTTCATGGGAACGACAGCATCGATTCCAAGGAACTCACCACTAGGATATATTCTTGAATGCTGGGACCAGTTTAAACTGAATGGGCTTAAAAGAAACCTGGTGTTTCTGTGTAATACGGTTTGGCCTTGGTATCATTTGGGAAAACAAGAGAAATGGCCTTCCACTTGAACTACGGCCTTTAATACTATACGTTAACTTAATTTGTTTTGTAAGCAGGAGGGAAAATGGGTTGAAATACCATATATCCAAGCCTTTTCCTGCTCAGTCAGGATAAAACCCTGCAGCAGGTGTATGCATGTTTGATAAGTAAAATAGAAGAAAAAGTGCTAGACGCACTAGATGATCCTTTAATGCAAACCCCGCCCCTCAATTCAGCGGGCAGTTTTGGGTAGAGCAGAACCTCCTTTTGTCAGCTCTGAAGGTTCAGATGTGTCCATCCTTCCTCCCTCTAGTTCACCTGAAAGTTCTACTGAGAACCCTTTGTCCCCTTTTTCTTACCCATCTAGTCCTGCTTTATACCCAGCACTCCCTGGGGGACTTAGCCAGCAAGTACTACTCTTAGTGGAGCCTCCTATCAACCTCCAAAGAAAAACCTTTGTACACTTAAAGAGACAGCAAATGGGGAAGAAGGCACCACGAGAGTACATATTACCTTTTCTATGTCTGATTTGGCTCTATGTAAAGAGAAGTTTGGTCATTTCTCTGAACATCCAGGAAAATTCCTAGGTGAGTTTGAGAAATTAACTCTGACCTATAGTTTTAGCTTGGCAGTATCTGTGCATTTTGTTGTCTCTGTGTTGTACAGAGAGAAACACAATGCATTCTGGGGACAGATAGAAACCATAGAGAGGAGCTATTGGTTTATAACCTGAACCATAATATATATCAGGCAGGATGTATAGCAGTTACAGATTAAAACCCAGATTGGAACTATCAAAGAAGCAGTGAGGACTTAGAGAGGAGAGATCATAGGGTCACTTGTTGGTTGGAAGGAATGAGGACACCTATGAAAAGGCACTTTCCATAAGTTTCATAATGAGAAACTTAAGGAAGTTTCTCAGGGTAAAGATGAGAATCCAGTTTTGTTTCAAAAACATGTAGTTGAGGTGATAAGGAAATACACTAACACTAATCCTGCCTCAAGGGAAGGACAAATCCTTTTGGGAGTACATTTTATAACCCAGTCTGCTCCTGCTATCCATAGGAAACTATAAGCTGCAGCTCTGGGTCCCCAAACTCCTATGGAGCAGCTTTTGAATGTGACATTTTTAGTTTTTAATAACAGGGACAAAGCAGAGGAAGCAGAAAGAGCAAGAAGGACCTTCCACAAGTGCGGCTCTTGGCTGTGGCCTTCAGCTCACCTCCCACATGGAGCTGACCTCCTGGCCCTTGGCCTCAACAAGGAAAGTTGAAAGGTGGAAAGCCCAAAGCTGTGTGTCTGAGTCACCGTGCCTTCGGCATAAGTGTGCATAGTGTAAGAAAACTGGCCATTGGAAGAGGGATTTCCCAGTGTTTGAAGGGGGCTATCAGCACCTGAATCAATGATGCCTGAAATAGCCAGGCAGGCTCAAGGGTGTCAGGGCCTGAGACCTTCAGTATAGCTCCTGTCAGACAACTAGCCATAACTCCCGAGGAGACTTGGGTAACCCTTGACGTGGCAGGTAAGAACATTCACTTCCTTTGGAATGCTTACTCTGTTTTGACCTTAAAATGGGTCTCTGTCACCTCAAAATTGTATGGTCAAGGGGGGATAGTTGAACAAGTCCATACATGCCATTCTACCTATCCTTTAAGTTGCTCTTCAGTGATTTTAGTTTCCTCCTGAATGCTCCATCCCCTGTTGGAAAGGGATTTGTTAACTTAGATGCATACAGTTCTATCTCGTGGAAATCACAAGGTAGATGAGAAATTGCTCCTTCTTCTTTCCTGTGAATAAATATCAGGCTTTGTTGCTAGACGTTCCTGATATAATTCTCAAAGTATGCCAGACTTTGAATTCAGCTACCTATTTGCCTGAACCCACAGGCACCCTAGATCATTCTTGTATACAAGTTATGGAGCAAGTTTATTCCAGCCATCTGGGTTTCAAGGATGAGACTCTAGATGATACTGGTTTACAGATGGAAGTAGCTTTGTGTACCAGGGAAAAAGGGCAACACATTGTTAATACTAGGTGCTAATCAGTGGAAAATAGTTCAGCATTTGCATGACTCTATTCAATTGGTAAGAGTCCGTGTTTCAATTAATGTCCCAGCTTTTTATAGGAAAAGGCTAACTTAAAACAGTAAAGCAGGTAACTTGGGCCTATGAACTATGTGCTCGAATAACCCAAAATAACCAGTCTTTATCTCCTCCTCTAGTAAGGCCTCTTCAGCGCAGGAGAGCTTATCCTGGTGGAGATTGGCAAATAGACTATATTCAGATGCCTCCGTGTAAAGAATTTAAATATTTGTTAGTATTTGTTGACTCCTTTACTGGTTGGATTGGGGCTTTTCCTACTCAGTCTGAAAAGGCAATTGAGGTTTCTAAACTCTTACTAAAGGAAATCATTCCTAGATTTGGGCTGCCTAAGAGCTTACAGAGCGATAATGGCCCATCTTTCACAGCGACAATTACCCAAAACACATCTTCAGCCCTAAGAATTCAGTACCGCCTTTACTCAGCATGGAAGCCATAGTCTTAAGGGAAAGTAGAAAGAGCATTAAACTCTAAAAAGGACTCTTGCTAAACTATGCCAAGAGACATCAGAAACCTGGCTGTCTTTATTACCTGTAGCCTTATTATTCATTCAAGTGGCCTTTAAGGAAATCTGCAGCTCAGCCCTTTTAAAATAATGTGTGGAAGGCCTTTCTTAACTGCAAACCTCCTAATAGACACAGGTACTTTCAAGCTACAGAATTCATAGGAAGGGAAGAATTGATCAAGTGATCAAGTTAGGACAAGTGTAAAATGCACTCCTTGAATATGGAAATCAAAGGCTCCCTTCCCCCACCAAGAAAGAGAATTTTGTTACAACCTAGCTGGGAGACTGGGTCCCAGTAAAAATTTTCAAGGGAACATCCACAGCAGATAAACTTTTCCCAATATGGAAGGGACCCTATCAAGCTCTCCTTAGTACCCCAACTGCAGTTAAAATTCTGGGCATAAACAGCGGGGTCCACTTATCTCTAATTAAACCTGCCTCTTATGAAGTCCTACAGATGGATGGAACACAAGAGAATAATCCTGTTTATTCTTGTGAGCAGTCAGTGGCCTCCAACTCCTGTTCAGAAGAAGTAAAAGGATGGGTAACATAAAGAGATGGATTTGCATTTTACTTTTGGGTATAAGTTCGAATCATGCAGAGCATAACTTATTTACTGAGTGGGCATAGACTTTAGCCTTGGTACATAATCAGACAAACTGTTGGGTATGTGGAGAATTACCACTTTCTTCTACTTCTGGGTTGCCCTGGCATATTGAACCAGCCAACCTAAGTTTATGGGGAATTTATTATGATTGAGAAACTGAACATTATAAATGTAGCCCCTCCTCTTTTCCCATGTATCATAGCCACACGGGCCTTAGCCCCTTCCCTTCCTATGAAGAGACAAGAAGCCATCTTTGTAATCTAATTAGAAAACAGCTAAACCCCACCCCAACTTTAGGTTATGCTATACATAATGAACTTGGGTGAATGACAGCTGTTTAAGAGCAGGTATCAGGCAAAGCGCCTCTGTTCTTAAAGGCACAATGATAGTCACCACCAGACTGAAATCCATGATATAGGTGATAGCTGTAATTTCAACAGTGTAATTAGACCTTCTAACAGATCAGATGCAGATGGAGTGACAAGATAATTTGCTAAAAATGAGTGCCTACCCTTCTCCTTGGGGATGGTTATGGGTTTGCGGATCTCCTGGCTGGCCATACTTACCTTACGACTGTACTGGAAGGTGCGCGTGGGGTTGTCCTTACCTCCTGGGTTGTATCCTCACCAAATCGGACTCTCTCCCATCTAACTTGGAAATTATAAAAGCTCACCATAAGCAACAAAAATGAGCATCTTTATGGTTCTATCTGATGGCTATATTTTACCTACTGGCAGCTATAGTCGGTATTAAGTTATGAGTTTAAGCCTTAGCCCAGCACACGACTATGGCTTTCAATAATGCATGCCATGCCCTTACCCTCCTTACTGAGGAAACTTCTCAGATTAGGCAGGCAACCTTACAAAACCATATGGCTTTGGACATTTTAACGTTGGCCCAAGGGGGAACTTGTGCTTTGGTCAAAACTGAAGGTTGTGTATGTTCCAGACTATTCACATAATTTTACCCATACTATGAAAGCTTTAGACCCTCACATCTCTACTACTGATGTACTATCAGTTAACCCTATATAGGGTTGGTTCCAATAACTGCCCAGTTTTTGGAAAGCATTCCTGTTTGGTTTACTTGGAATAATTTTACTTATTTTTCTTTGCTGTTGTGGAATACATTGTGGTTATACTCTGTGTAGGAATGGAAGACAAGTTCACTCGATGCTTTCTTAAATTGGACACATTAATTTTCCAGGTATCATCTTTTGTTGGAACTTGGAGTTATGAATGACCTTCATCATACCAGTGCTGTCTGACTGAGCTTTGCTCTACCCTGAATGCAAGAGACCCTAAAAGTTAGGCAGAAATATCATTGCCCCTATTCAGCCTGAAAAAGTTACAGAAGGTGGATCTTCATCCCTCTGCAGCCCTCAGGATTAAGGGTCCTCTTGTAAAGGGAGGAGCGAGGAACATGTCAGATGCGTTTCAACCAGAGCAACTCCACTTTGAGTGGGAAGAAGGAAAATGAGACTGAGACCTCCTGGGATGCATTCCCAGAAAATTAGGCATTCCTAGGCTCTAGATGTTTATATAAGGTTAAGGGAAAAAATTAATAATGTTTACTGAGACAGACCCAGACTTGGGAGTGTACAGATACCCTGATATCTGGAGAATAAAGGTATTCCTAATTTTACTTTAAAGATAATAATATCTATTACTGCAAAATATAGTGATTAAGAAAAGTAATCCTTTATCACAAACCACTGTAGTGGAACACATCTCCCATACATACCAGCATTGCACCTAGGGTGGATGTGTTACTCCTCCTACTTTCGGGAACGTCCTACTCTGTCTATTGAGTAGTTGTCCTTTCAACACTTTACTTTCTTAATAAACTTTATTTTGCTTTGCACAACAATTCAGACTCACCCTGAATTGTTTCCTGTGTGAGATCCAAGTACCTTCTCTTGGAGTCTAGATCGGGACTCCTATCTTGTAACAATGTAAGTCCTTGCCTCATTCCCTCCTTTGCCAGGGAAATCTAGCTAAGATCTTTTTGACCTTCATTCATTCTCCTTTTCCAAGTTCAGGTGCTCTTTCCTTTTTTCTATCCTCTTTGGTAAAAAGCTTTGTGAAAAGAAAAATAATTTATTTTAATAAACTCTTTTATAACAATTCTGTATTTATAGAAAAGTTGTGAGACAGCTCGAAGAGTTCTTATAAGCCTCTCAAATACCTGTTTCAGGACTGAACTGGGGTCCACTCACCTGGTACAGTAAATACTAGATAACTATACTAAGGTTTGCCACAATAGAAAGAAAGGGTTTCACAGCAGGGTGCCAAGCAAGGAGAACTAGGCAGCTAATGCTTAAATCCTGTCTTCCCAAATGGCTTGAAGGCAAGGATATGTAAAGGTAGGGGTACATTTCAGGAAAGCAGAAACTACAGGCAAACTCATAAATCAATACATGGAGATTACTCACTGATTTACACTTAAGAGGGTGGGATACCTTGAAATGGGGCTTACAGGTCAAAGGCAAATTCAACAATTTTTTGATTTGCAGTTGGTTAAGGAAGAGAAGAATCTTTACAAAATTTGGGGTAACATTTGTAGAAAAATGTTAACTGGCTAGAGGGAGTGACTTTCTCCAAGTCCCTCAGGAAGAAACTTTGAACAAAGAATGATGGTTAATGTTCAGTCTTCATTGCCTCCTTTTTTGGGGTTTAAGAGCAGCCCGATCCATTTGGTGGAGTTCCTAAGTGGGAGTGCAAGCAAGCCTCTGAAAGGCAACTAAGGGATATATGTTAAGATGTCATCTTTGTCTCTATAGGGAAAGCAAACATCTATCTCTGGAGCTTTGACTTCCTTGGCTGTTATTTTTCAGTTACTATTATTGTCTTGTTTAACAAGTTACTAAATTACTTCTGGGGCCAGCTGAATGCCTGGAATTCTTCTTGAAGGAACTTCAGGATTTTTTTTTTTTTTTTTTAAATGCTTGGGATCCTTGCTGCATCTTACATCAATCCAGACTCTCCTATTATTATATTAGATGGTGCATTTGTTGCTATTAATGAATAAATTTATATACATTACTATTAACTGAAGTCTTCAGTATATTGGATATCCGTAGTGTTTACCTACCATTCTCTGTTCCAGGATCCCTCCCTGCATTTCGTGGTCGTTACACCTTAGACTCGTCAGATTTCACCACTGTAACATTGCTCTTTTCCCCCGCTTTCCACACTTTGCTTTTTAGAAGGAAGCTGTTATGCACAGCCCACATAGGAGGAATAAGGAGTTATGCTCCATCTTCTTGAAGCAAAACTATCTGGATAAATTATTTGAAATTCTTCTTACCAGGAGATTCATCTTTTATGCCCCGTTTGTTTATTTCAGTTATTTATATTACCATGGACTCGTGGACATTTATTATTCTTTGGGTTGTAATCCAATGTGACTTTATTTTCTTGCACATGTGGTTTCCTCTTTGAGCACTGGAGCTCTTTCAGTTGTGTTCTGTGTCCTTTCCATATAATTCCATTGTGCGTTGTATTACGTTGTTACCTTACAAGATGTTCCAGTTTATCTTATAGCATTTCTACTACAGTCTTAAAATCTGCTATTTCTCCAAGATGTCCTGGTTCTTTTTATTGGCAAATGGTAGTAGAGACCAAGATGTGGGTGTTAAAAATGCTCTGAAATCCTTTTTAATTCCCTTATACTAATTCAAAAACTGGGTTCCTTTTGTCATTTGCTTTACCTGAGGCTATCAATATTTCTCCTTTCAGGGGATATAGTATCTGTTCCAACTGATTATCATCTATTCTTAAGACCACTTGTTTCCTCCCTCATTCTTACCTAACTACACTTATTTTTCCTATGAGTGTGCATTTTAGCAACTTAACAAAATGGAAAAAGATGTGCATACTCATGGAAATCACTGGTTTAACACTATTCCATATCACACAGAATTAGCTGGCTTTATGGAATAATGAAATAGGTCAGTTAAAATGACAACTTATTCACCTAATGGACATAGATTGAACCTAGGCCAGCTGGAAAATCCAGCTCAGCTGATTGGCACAAAGCTCTCCAAACCCTTTGTCGAGGAAGAGTAGGCTTTGAAATTCTTCTTGGCATAGGAAGCAGACTTGCTCCCTCCCTACTTCCAAAGTAGAGACGTGGTTCCCCATGAGCCATGCAGGTACCTCCTATAGGAGAGCTAGGTACCCAGTGATTGAACCCACTCATACCTGTTTTTCTTGCTGCCAGTATTTTAATAAATAACTAAAAAATATATTTAAAAAATAAAATGACAGTTTAAAATCAAATTCTGTGTAGTTGGAGTATTCTCCTCCAGGATTCAGTATGTCCAACAAACCAACATCTTATACATGATACTGTGTCTCCATTAGGTAGGAGCACAGCTCAAAGAACCAAAAGATGAAATTTGGATGGGTTCATCTTATAACAATTGTAAGTGATCCACCTGTAGAATTTGTTTTTCATCTATGCAACAACCGTAGGAATTGTTGGTTTGGAGGTTTTGGTTCTCAGAGAAGAAAATGTTTACATCAGGAAATGAATAAGGTTTTCCAGTGGGATGTTATTGACCTTGATTGTTATAAAGATCTGGCTTTGTTACTACATTTAGTGATAGGGAGGATTATCCAGGAAACTCAATGGTACACTGGAGTGTCTTTTGTTATTTTCCATGCTCAGTAAAAAGGATGAATGGACAATTGCTGTAAACATAGCCTGCTAAGTGTGGGGCAATTAGAAAATGAAACTTCTCAGGAAAAAAGATTTTGTGTTACCCTAACAGGAAAACGTCTATAGCCACTGAAATTCTGGCTAAGGGCAAGGAATAGTTGGAATGGATGGTGGAAATAGAGGATGATGAATTGAATATAAGTTATGGATTTGGGACTAGTTGCTGTAGTCAAGACTAACTTGTTTAATCATTTCATATTGGGTCCTTTGTGAAGACTAAGCTTACTACCAGCATAAGGGCTCTGTGATGGCAAGAATCTAGGGCATAAACTTGAATCCAAGTGGTCAAGGAATGGACTGGTTAGACTGCTTTGTTAGATTTCTTGGTTAGATTTCTGTCTCTGATGACTTCACTGAGCTTCAATTAAACAATGGATTTCTTGCTTACTTGCTAGGAACTTTCTGTCATGCAGGATGCTTGAAGGAGCCTACTCAGACTTCCTGGTGTATGACCAAACCTGAATCCTATTTGGCAATAGAGCTTCATTGCATTTCTGGTTGGCAATTATGACAATAGTATGTTTCAGAAGATCTCAGAAAGATCTAGTTCCCATTACACAGGGGTGACCTTGGTGTCTCACCATTACATTTGTTTTAATTCCTTCCTTGTCTTACTTTATCAGCTCTCACTACTTGGCTTACCTGCCACATAAAATGCCTACTCAAATGCCCTGCATCAAGTTCTGCTTTTGTGGTAATCTAAATTAAAACAAATGGGTTGATCTACAGTGACCTGAGGGAAACAGAGAAAATTTCGTGAGTAAAGAATTTGACATTATAATGAAAAAAATCTCACTGTAGATTAAGCACTGGGTTCTAAATATTTTTTTCCCAAATTCCATTGTGTGGGTAGAATTTTCCCCCTTCTTTCCCGTTCTTCCCTCCACAAATTTTTTATTAAGTCCCAATTAAAAGTCAGGCACTATATAACAAATTCTGGGGAATAATGAACTTAATGAGCTTATGAGGAAGAGACCTATGGAATGCTCTGTATGTGTGCATGTGTCTGCATGCATTCACTGCAGTCACATGCACTGAGAGCTTGGTGATAGAGGTGGACAATACTGGGAATCTTATTAGAAATGACTTTCAGGTCTTCTCTCATATGCTCTTGAGTTCACATTAAACGGCTAGGCATGATCACAAGGCAGCTGTGTGACAGCAGGAATTACCTGGCTGTTATTAAATTGCTCTCACCAGAGAGACTGAACCCCTGACACACACATGAGCTGAGGTATTCCCCATTATCCCTGATGAAACATCTGAGGCCTAACAATTCTCCCTGACTTCCAAGCAAGCTCCCTGCAATCCACTGCCCTTGCCTAGATCACTTAGGCTCATTAGCCTCCAAAATGTGACCATGATGCACAATGATCAGTGGCTTTGAAATAAACTAACGAGTAAATTATTGTTATGGTTTCCTATATTCTTCAGAGACAGCAATTGACTTCTTATCAATCCACACCATTAAGAATCAGGGTCAGATGTGCTGACATTTAGCAAGCAGGAAGAAGCATTTGATCAACTGAAAGCATTTTCTGTGGTTCATTATATGTCAGTTATCTCCAATAAAGCTGTTAAAACTTAAAAAAAATTAAATTGTAGGTAATAGAGAAACTTGGTTCCTAGATTATCTGTCTGGAAGCAGATATGAAATGACCATGTCAAAGCAGGTGAACATGAAGATATACATGGGCAGAACATGATTATGTTCTGTGTACACACCCACACATGCACATGCAAACATTCTGCCATCTGTTCTAATGGGAGAGAGTGTAGTGATGTGGAAAACAGTGCCAACCCTGGGGAGAAAGTTCCTGGGTCTGAAAACTGGTGTGGCCCTTTAGTTGGTGAATTTGGAGATAATGTTAGACAAGTCACTGGTTGCTACGAAGATTAAAAAATACTATTTATAAAAGATATATTATAAATGTTTATAGGTGATAAATACTATAGTAACTGAATTAAAATGTGTTTCACATGTCACATGGCAGTATAAAAAGACATATGATAGGGAAAAAGATAAAGTCTTGAAATAAATTCAGTAAATTAGCAGAAGATGAGACATTTTTATCCAGAAACCAGAGGTCTAGAGGCAAATTCAACCCAGTACCAGGTACCAGGGAACTGAATTTTATCTTTTTTTTTTTTTTGCATTTTGTCAGTTGATGACATCTTTTGTATTTTCTCAGTGTTTCAATTTTTCCTGAAAATGGGGATATCATCTGTATATTATGTTTTGCTTTTCTTATTTGTCTTTTCTTTTCTAGTCTGGTTAGGTGAATCCCACTTTCCTCAAAGGGCTGGTTCAAGTGTCCTGTTTTCTGAGAATTATTTCCCAGCTTGTGGCTCTCTGGGTCAGTCCGCCTTTGACTTCCAGTAGCATCTACAGAGTGCATCACCACCGGTGGAGCTTCCGTGGGCACTTAGTTAAGGTGCATAAAGAAGAAAGATCTCTCCAACAAGGCTGTAAGCATGTAGAGGGCTGGATCTTATTTATCTTCACATCTCTTATGCTGAGTATAAACCTTCGTGTATAACAGGGGATTCATGAACGCTTTATTTTGCTATTGATGATGAAGATGGTATCTCTAAGATATATTGTACTGTTAATAACACTCTTTGAAGCCTTCTCAACAAATATCTCCATAGAGATGAGTAAAGGGCACACATCTACATTATTATCTGCTATCAATATAATATAATTTCTTAGTTTTATGTGGTACTTAATAGGATTTCTCTCATCTCACATAGTATCTCTAACAAAAACATTAATAATAAGCTCCTCAGATATCCCCATGAGGTAGAAAAAAAATTACAGTATCCCAAATGGACAGATAATAACTAACATTGAATCTGGGCTGACTGTATTCTGGGTGCCATTTTAAATGTTTTTCATATGAAAAATCATTTAATCTTTCTAACAACCTGATCAAATGGGTACTATTATTATGTTTTATTTTATAGATAGAGGGAGTGAGATGCAGGAGGTAGATTACATTTTGTACTCAATCGTTTACCTCCTTTCATGTGAGAGGAACGAGGATCCCTGCCTTTTGCTGTTTGACTTGCTTATCCTCCCTACGAGGGGAATATACGGTCATGTGCCACTGATGCACAGCATCTAGGACAGTGGTCCCATAAGACTTTCACGGAGCTGAAAAATTCCTATTGCCCAGTGCCGCCATAGCCAACATAATGTAGTACTGCAATGCATTACTCACGTTTGTGATGATGCTCGTATAGACAAACCTACTGCTTTGCCAGTCATATGAAAGTCTAGCACATATAACTATGTATAGCATATAATTCTAGATAATAACAAATGACTGTTACTGGCTTATGTGTTTGCTATACTTGTTATCATTATGTTAGCATGTACTCCTTCAACTTATGAAGAAACAGTTATCCATAAAACAGCCTTATGCAGGTCCTTCAGGAGGCTTCTCAGAGGAAGGCATGGTTGTCAGAGGAGATGACAGCTCCATGTGTGCTATTATCCTGAGGGCCTTCCAGTGGGACAAGGTGTGGAGGTGAAAGACAGTGATATTGATGTCCTGACCCTGTGTAGGCCTATGCTAATGTGTATGTGAGCGTGTATCTTAGTACTTAACAAAAAGGTGTATAAAGTAAAAAAAAAAAAAAAAAAAAAAGCCTTATAGAAAATGTAAAAAATATGAACATAAAGAAAGAAAACATTTTTTGCAGTTGTACAATGTATTTGTGTTTTAAGGTAAGTGTTATTAGAAAACAGCCAAAAAGTTAAAATAAAATTTTATAAAGTAAAAAAGTTATAGTAAGCTAAGGCTAATTTATGGAAGAAAGAAAAATATTTTTTATACATTTAGTGAGCCTCAGTGTTGTGTTCATAAATTCTATAGTAGTGTACAGTAATGCTCTAGGCCTTCACATTCATTCACCCCTTGCTTTAGTCTGTCCTTGCATTGCTGCGAAGAACTACTTGAGACTGTTATTCATGAAGAAAAGAGGTTAATTGACTCACGGTTCTGTAGGCTGTACAGGAAGCATGGCTGGGGAGGCATCAGGAGAATTATGATCATGGCGGAAGGCAAAGGAGAAGCAGGCACATTCTACACGGCTGGAGCAGGAGAAAGAGAAGAGGGAGATGCTACACACTTTTAAACAACCATATCTCATGAGAACTCACTAGCATGAGACTAGCAAGGGGGGAATTCTGCCCTCATAATCCAATCACCTCCCATCTGGCCCCTCTTCCAACAATAGGGATTACAATTCAGCATGGGATTTGGGCAGGGACACAAATCCAAACAATATCACTACTCATCCACTGACCCTCCCAGAGCAACTTGCACTCCTGCAAGTATTATTTTCTATCTGTTATACTGTACTTTTACTGTACCTTTTCTGTGTCTAGATAAATAAACACGATTGTATTCCAATTACCTACAATGTTCAGTACAGTTTCATGCTATACATGTTTGTAACCTAGGAGCAATAGGCTGTACCATCCAGCCTAGGTGTATAGTAGGCTACATCGCCTCCAGTGATGTAAGTACACTTAGATGTTCGTACAGTGACAAAATTGCCTAATGATGCGTTTCTCAGAATATATCCTCACTGTTAAGTGACACCTGACTACACTTCTTTGCATTTGGATATCATTGTTGAAGCCAATGAAATGTGAGTGGAAGAGACAATAGGCCTGTCTCAGCCAAATGCGGGAAGAGCCATCACATGGCTGGCCCTGTTTTTTTTTATGTCACACATCTGCTATGTGGCCAAAACGTAGGCTTTATCTTAGCTAAATTCCTCAGTGAGGAAGATGTGAGAGCCAAGCCTCAGAGCTATAGGTAATCTATAGCCACAATACAAATGAGTGAGAAATAAACCTTTATTGTGATAAACACTGAGATTTTGTTGTTATACAGCACAAGAAAGAATAAGCTACCTAATACAGAAACTTCAAGTAACTGGCCCAAGGTTTCCCAGTGGCAAAGCTTGGATTCAAAATTAAGCAATCTGCCTTGCAAAGTCACATATTTAACCAGCATGTAATACTGCTTCATAACACGTAAAGACATTGAAGCCCAGAGAGGTAATCATCCTAGCTTGTCTTAATCATACATAAAACACTTTACCAAATTGGGACCATTACTCTATGCCCTAAGCTCTTCCCATGACATAGGATTTTAACTTAACAAATTATTGCTGCTGTGCCTGGAAGGTAGTAGTACTCTGTTCTACCTACCACACTAGAAAAGATTGGAATTCATTCTTATGCTCCACGGCCTGGCTGCAAACTGATTCTCTGAGGTGGAGCTGGAGCTGGCTGCACCATGCTCTTCAGCATTCAGGCCTTGTCTCTGCGGCCATCCTCCTTCGTGGGGATTATTTATGAGGGGTGAAGAAAGACGAGGGCTGTGCACAGTTATTTGTTTTCTGCGAAGCTAGGGGATTGGAAATGTTTTAGAAACATAACTGGTTGACACAAAGGATAGAAAGTTAAACATACAGAACCCAACATGTCCTCTCTCGGGACCCCTGCCTGGCTAACAGCGGGATTCACTCTGACAGTGTACTTGCACACTGAATGAGGAAAAGACAACCCCATTCAAACAAAGGCTGGAACACGATGGTTTTGAAGGCCTCATACTGAGTTCCGTGAGGGTCTTCAAGAGACAATGCAGTTTGAGTGCTAGTTGGGGCCTGATGCAGAGAGTCTGGCGGTCTGGGGTCAGAACGCTTGAGAAATGAATTCAGGGGTTTCTTGCTGGGTTGTCTGTGCTCATAAGCATCACTAGGAATTGGAGAGGACTTTGCACTGAAAAATGCTCACCTCCCCCTACCCACACCACAAACATGTGCACACATTTCAGAGTAACACAATATAGAAAACACTACTGCAGTGATTTGCTTCAAAACACTTTTTCATTTTTATCCTTTTGAGATGCTTACCAAAATGGCAAGGTCTTGACAATATTAGCTGTTTTATTTCCTGTTGCCTTGCAGATTGCAGAATCAGCAAGATGGCTCCTAGGGTATCCCATCTCTAAGAGTAGAGATTTTGATCAGATGATATTTGTGGCCTAAAATGTTCAATGGACTTGCTTCAGAGTGTATTAAAGGTAACCAGCAAATTGGAACCAGTGTGAAGAAACTCAGGGCAATGAGCCTTCTCAGAGGACTCTGAGAAAGCAAAACCTATGCCTTGCCCTATTGGATAAAGAATAATCACATCACTTAGCGTAGATGGAAAGAAAAACCTTCTGCATCCTGAGATAAACTCAGAAAGTGGGAACACCCTACCTGCGACTGGTCTCCGAAATAAATGTAGCCCTGTGCTCTAGTTAGTTGCCAACTCTCTGATCTTATTTGACTGTGTCCCCACCCAAATTGCATCTTAAATTGTAGTTCCCATAATCCCTACATGGCATGGGAGGGACCCAGTGGGAGGTAATTTAATCATGGGGCAGTTACCCTTGTGCTGTTCTCATGATAGTAAATTATCGTGAGATCTAATGGTTTCATAAGGTGCTTTTTCCTGTTTTGCCTGACACTATCTCTTTGCTGCTATGTAAAGAAGAAGTCCTTCTATGCTGAGGAGGACTCAGGAAACCTACAATTGTGAGAGAAGGGGAAGCAAACACATCCCCTTTAATTTACTGTGAGTCAATTAAACCTTATTCCTTTATAAATTACCAAGTCTCAGGTTTGTCTTTATTAGCAGCGTGAGAACAGACTAATACACTCTCTAATGAAAAGTCTTTCCCTGGCTTTTGCAAACCCTCCTTTTGCAGTCATGTGATGACTTTGCATTTAGGATAATTATGTGAAGAGTCTGATGTTTTCCCACCACCAACAGGCTTACTGTGCCTTTGTGTGTCAGATCAAGTCTCCCAAGAAGCAGATATTAGAGAAAACAGGATTAGAGGTGGCAGGGCTTTTTTTGGGAAAATGCCTGGAAAGAAATGTTAGGAAGAATCAAAAAGAGCCCTGAGACCACCTTGCCTATTTGACACCTGTAAGAATAGTGAGAGAAAAAAGGAATGGCCAGAAGTAGCCTCATATTGCAGTGCAGTTCTGTGAAAGTCTTGGCCAGACTGATGGGGAGGGTCAAGCCAAAGCTTCCCATTAGCAGAATTCCACAGACAAAAATTGCCTGCTTCGAGTACTTCCTTATTCTCAGTGATTGCTGAGGAGCAGCTCAGGAAAGCATGGCCTGGTGTGAATATCACAGTGGATTAGAAGATGTGGCATTGGCTACCATTCCCTGCAGAAAGTTCTCTGGAACATCCATATTTCTTACAGTAGATTCTCTGGAGCTTCTGTGTTTCCTGAAGTTGGTTCTCTGGAAGGGAGATTGGGCATCTAGACTTTGGTAACCTAATATGTGTTTTCTCTTGAAAACCTGTTTTAATCTTTATTTGGGAATCCAGTTCTTGAGAAGTATGGAATTCCGTACAAAGCATTGTAAAGAAGAGTAATTTAATATTCTTAATACTCTAATCTCTGGGTGATATTTAAACATAATTTATTAAATCCCTCTTAAGTGTCAGCAGCTGTAGATTTTGGGTATAGCAGTGAATAAAACATAAAATTCCTGCCTACATGTAATGAACATTTTCTGTGTGGGAGGAAGCAGGCTATCCACATGTAAATGTTTTGAAGCAGTTGATTAGTATTTATAGTTTTACATTCAAGGCCATGATCTATTTTCAATTAATTTTTGTATGTTTCATAAGATCTTTGTTGGGATTTATCTTTTTGCTTATGGATATCAATTGTTCCAACACCATTTGTTGAAAAGACTGTCTTTCTTCCATTGAATTGCCTTTGTGGCATTTGTCAAAAGACAGTTGGGCATATTTGTGCTGTTCTTGATTATTGCAACTATATAATGTGTCTTAACATTGGTAGCAATTAACAATGTTAATTGCTTTAGCTATTCTAGTTAGTTTGCTTTTCCATCTAGACTTTAGAATCTTATCTATATCTATACAAGTCTTGCTTGAATTTTGATAGGTTTTTCCCTTATTACTGGTTTTAAGCAATGTGATTATGATGCACTTTTATTTAGTTTTGTCCATGGTTTTGTACTTGGAGTTCATCTAACTTTATGGATCAACAAGTTTAAAATTTTCATCAAATTTGGAAAACTTTTAGACATTCTTTTCCAGATACATTTTGTTTTCCTCTTCCACAGTCTCTGATCATCCATTTATTAAGCTACTTGAAGTTGAATTGTCCAATAGCACACTGATGATCTTTTTATTAAAACAATTTTTTTCTCTATGAATCTCATTTTAGTTAGTTTCTGTTGCTGCATTCTCTAGTCTTTTCTTCTGCAATATCTAATATTCTGTTAATCCCATCTAGTGTATTTTTCATCTCACATATTGCCGTTTTCACCTTGAAAGTTGTCTTTGGGTGGTTTTTAAAATATCTCCTGTCTTTATTTAACATTTGAACATACGGATCACAGTTATAATAGCTCCTTTAATGTCTTTGCCTGCTAATTCTAACATCTGTGTCCATTCTGGTTTCATTCTGATTAATTACTTCTTCTCCTCATTCTGGATTATGTTTTCCTACTTCTTTGCCTATCCAATATTGTGAATTTTACTTTTTTGGATGCTAGGCATTTTTGTATTCTTACATGTATTTTATAAACTTTGTTTTGGGTTGCAGATGAATTACTTGGTAACAATTTGTTCCTTTCATCTCTCACTTTTAAGGTTTGTTAGGTGAGCCATGCTTGGCCTAAGACTAATTATTTCCCACTATCTGGGCAAGACTATTCCGAATACTACAACATCCCATCAGTCATTATGTTTTTCAGTGTGAATGATGAGAACAGGTACTATTTTGAACTGCTCGAGCCCAGGTCTTTTTCCTTGAATCTTTCTGGATGGCTCTTTCCTTGGCCCTAGAGGACTTTCTCATTACCCTCTGTAGATTTCTGGCATTTTCTCTGCATAGTTTTCTCTCTCCTAGCTGCTTTGATGTCTTAGGACTCTTGGCTCTGGCTCCTTGACACTGGGGCTGTGCAATGTTTTGGGTTCCTTCTCTCTGTGTTGTATTTTTGTTGTTGTTGTTAGATGGAGTCTAGCTCTGTTGCCTGAGCTGAGTGCAGTGGCACAATCTTGGCTCACCGTAATCTCCACCTCCTGGGTTCAAGCAATTCTCTTGCCTCAGCCTCCTGAGTAGCTGGGATTACAGGCACGCACCACCACACCCAGTTAATTTTTGTATTTTTAGTAGAGATGGAGTTTTATCATGTTGGCCAGGCTGGTCTCAAACTCCCTGTGTTGTATTTTTAAAACACGTTTCAGGCCATTAACTGGGATAATTGTAAGGTTCACCTTATTAGTTTTTCATTTATCAGAGACTGCTATCCTTATTGTCCATATGTTATGTAGTGTTTAAAAACTATTATTGCTCATCTTTTGTTTGGTTTTTTGTTGTTTCAGGTAGGAGGGTAAATGCAATCCTTGTTACTCCTTTTTAGCCATAAGAAGTTGTCTAGGTAAATTTCTTCCTTTCCCATGCCAACCCATGCATAGAAAAGGGCAGAGAAAGTCTGAAAGTGAGAGAACTACTTATAACAACGATACTATTGTATTCACAGTGTCTGTTCTTAAGGTTTTCTAGACTAGCTACACTAATTGAAGGTCTGAACTCGATAAATAATAAGCATGATTGTGAGGCTTTTTCTTATCTCATTGTTGAACAAGTTTAGAGATCATGCAACTATCTGAAGCATTAGGATGACAGATAGAATTCCATCTTTTTGGGGGTTTCACCAATTCCATTGATACTTTATAAGGAGTTTTCTTAATTTGACCTCAAAGCTTACCCATTAGACATCCATATTTGTGTATCCTACAATACTCACAGCATATCAAAAATATATTTTCTCATTCACTGCAGACTGTCTTTAGACTTTTCTTATTTCTTTCACAGGGTCAGCTTTCTTCAATCTTGAAACATTGACTCATTTTTTTTTGGCCTCCATTTCAAGATGTATTTATTGATTCACCTTGTCTTATTTCTTTCTTTAAAATACTGAATTATCCTATCACCATGTTTCTGTTATTCCAGATTGAGTTCCTTTCTTCTAATTCTTTTTAATTTTATTTTATTTTTGATTGCACTTTAGGTTTTGGGGTACATGTGAAGAACATGCAGGATTGTTGCATAGGTACACACATGGCAGTGTGATTTAATGCCTTTCTCCCTATCACCTATATCTGGCATTTCTCCCCATGCTATCTCTCCCCAACTCCCCACCCCTCACTGTCCCTCGCCTATTTCTCCCTGACAGACCCCAGTGTGTGATGCTCCCCTCCTTGTGTCCATGTGTTCTCATTGTTCAACAAAGACTCCTTGCTAATCTCTCTGGTTTTTGACTCCTCAGCCAGAATCTACTATTGGTAGCACTGATACATCAGACTTTCCCACTTTCCACTGTAATCATGCCACTGCCTTTCCTTAGCATTCAGCTCTCACCAAAATATGACTCTACCTGTCATTAATTATTGTGCCAACTCTCACTTCTCTGTTTTATTAATGCAGTCCTGTATTTCTTTATCAATTCAACAAATATTTTTCAAGTGCCTACTCTGAGAAAGGCACTGGGCTTATGAGTACAAATGGTATTCCATATATTCATGGGCTTTTATCCTAATTGGGAAGCCAAAATAGTGACATGCATTAAATATCAGTAAAAATGTAACAAGTCTGTATGTGTTTAAATTCAAAGGCTAGTATAGAAAACAAATACAAATGACCCAGTCTTCTATTGGGAGGCCTCACTTTAGACTAGATTGGGCATGGAAACCTCAAGGCAGTGACAAGACAAGAGTCTTGAAGAATAATATTTGTTCCAGTGGAAAGAAATGTGAAGGGAGACATCTCACTTATGGTAAAACCATAAGAAGTATGAAGGTAGACATTCTTGGTTTATGTACTGAAGCGGTCTAAGACATGCAGATTGATGGTACTGCATGGAGGATTTTGAGTATCTTACTACATCTTGTAATAATAATATTAATTATCATTGTGAGGATTGCTAGTTAGACTCTTCTTTGGGTTGGGTTTTTAGATATTATCTCGTTTAAATCTTCATAATATTTCTAGATATAGCACTATTCCCAACTTAGAGAGGGGAATAAATCTCAGAGATTTTACAGGGTATATAGTGAAGTAGGGGTGAGATGAGAATGCATCTTTATCTTGCTTCAAGGTCAAGGTATGCACATTTTTAGTCCCACCTCATTGTTTGCCTTGGTGCGCATCGCAGGTGATGCATTCCTGGAGACAGATGGAGGGCTTGGGGAAACGAGTGTGAGAGAGGTAGAAATTACATGTCAGGAGACTAGCTAAAGGGTATATTTTAGTGAATGATGTCTTAGTGAATAAGGATTGTAGTCAAAACAATAGAAGGAAGATGAAATGTATGAAAAACAGGAATAGAAGTTATATGGAGGGGATGAAAAAATACCTCAGATTTCTCGGATGATAGAAATATTAATGTGAGGGGGGAGGGCCTCTTGTATGGAGAAAGACATCATGATTGATTTTGCATATGTTAGTTTACATATAGTTATTGAAAGTGTGAATGATAATGTTCAGAAACACAAGTAGAACTTAAGAGATTATATTGACAATATGGAAGCAAAGATTTGCATAAAATTCACGGGCCTATAATTGGAATAGCTCCCTAAGAGAGAAAGGAGGATAAAAATCGATGGAATTCTGAAAGCTAAGCTTTGAGAATGACTCTATTTTGAAGCTATGAGGAGGAAGAGGCATCTATGGAAAAACAAACAGAATCACGACAGCATTTGCTCTGCCTAGGGATTCCTAATAGTTTTATATCAAAGAGGTCTTCTCTAGGAAGCATTTGCCTAAGAATTAGTTTATTTCTTTCCCATGTGTTCATGGGCTCCAATCGTGACAATATAATCTCTTCCTCTTTTGAAGTGCTACAGGATAATTACCTGTTCTAAACAAGTGAGCACTTGATTATATTCTGCCTTGCATTGTTCTCTATTTTTTTTTCCTCTCTGTGTAACTCTTGTCTCTCTGGTTATAAGAGCAGGGACCATGTCCTCTTCTTTTCATATTTGCTGTAGTATTTGACGATGAGTCATAGTCCACAAAGAGCATAGAGTATTCTCTTAGTAAATACTCAGATTTATGTGCAGCATGCAACTGAGTAAAAATATCTGTACTGATGTAGTCCTCATAAGTTTTCTTAGGTAAGTCCTGAAAGTAGACAATAGATACAAATCATATTGTTATTCATTTATGTGATGTAATTAAAGTAAATAATCGGCAGCAGAGCCAGTACTGTTATTTGTTGTTACTTAATCAAACCATTTATCTATTCCACTCCTTTATGCCAAGCACCAGGGAACCATAAAAGACAAACTTCACAAACTATGCTTGCAGGGAGGGAGTTGCTGAGATTGGCTTTAGACATGAAATAATTATTGGAAGAGTGAATAAAAATGTCCAGAGTTCATGTGGGAAAAGATGAGTGAACTTGAGAAAGAGTTGCATTGGCAGTGAAGCCTCTCTGAAGGTGAAACCGTGATACCCATGACAGATGAAAGATAATTCTTTGTATTACACTTATTTTTTTTCATGTGCTTATGATATTACAGTGAAGCATATAATTGTTTGAAGATCTTGCTTTACTAGTGAGAGCTTATGGTAATTTTGAGATTTTAAATAATTTATTTTGAAGCACTTAGGAATGCTTTTAGAATATCTGCAGCTAGAAATCCCATACTGCTTAATTTATAGGCCTAAAAACTTGAATTATGCCAAAATGCCACTATAAAATGGTGCATTATTATAGGGAATCATGTTACTGTGTATTAAATACATAAACATGTAATAAATATTGTGTATTAAATACATGTTACTGTGTATTAAATTCTCAGAAGAAAATGGCCATGTGTTTGATATAATTTATTCAATTGACAAACATTAACTGAGCATCTAATACATTACAGGTATTGTGCTAGGTACAGATTGAGTATTCGTCATCTGAAAATCTGAAATGCTCCAAAATCTGAAACGTTTTGAGTGCTAATGAAGTGATGTCATTGTCTGGGGTGATACCTGAGGTTTGTTGTCCCATGGCCATGGAATGCTAGGATGCAGACACACCAGGATGAGGTTTGGAGGGGAAGTTTAATAGGCAAAAGAAAGAGGAAAGCTCTCTTTGCTGCAGAGGGAGGGGTCCAGGAGAAAATGGGTTGCCACTTCCACAGTGAAGAGTAAGAGGTTTTATAGGTGAGCTTGAGGAGGCGGTGTTTGATTGACATAGGGCATAGAAAATTGGCCAGACCAGTTGTATCATTTGTATAGGGCATAAAAATCTGTCCACCTCCACTCTAATCTTTTATTAGGCTGATAGGTTCTCTACCTGGCTGGCACCATGTTACCTCTTCCTTACTGTACATGTGGTGACAAAGAAAAGGGAAGATGGAGCCACCATGTTGAACCCCTAGGTAGCCCATTTCTGTTGGCACAGCTGCCAGCATTCACCCAAGCAAGCTTCCAGCTCGCTTATCTATGTCTGCAGCTCAGTTTTTCAGGCTGCTCTTGGTTAGAAAGAAATAATTAAGGGGCTGCTTTTTATTAAAAGGGAAGCCTTGTTGAGGACTCCTTTACCCTTGCTATCTGCCTAAATAATTTCTTTCTAGCTCCTGTGTCACTGGCATGATGCTCAAAGGGAATGATCATTGGAGCATTTTGGATTTTGAATTTTTGAATTAAGGACACTGAACTGATAAGTACAATGCAAATATTTCAGAATCCAGAAAAATTTGAAATCCAAAACACTTCTGGTCCCAAGCATTACAGATCAGAGATAGTTAACATTAGCTAGAAACATCATAAAGAGCAAATATTGTCAACCACCAAGGAGTTTACAATCTAGAAGGGAGATTAATGAATAATTATTTCAGTACAGATATTCTTGGTAGACTAGAGGTCATGAGGCATTATGACTTAACAAGAAAAATGGTCTTTGCAGTTAGATTTGAGTGTGATATTTAGGTTTACCTCTTTCTGAGTTGTGTGAATTTGAACAATGTACTTAACTTCTCTGAGGCTCATTGTTTTAATCTATGAAATAAGGAGAATTAAGCCTGCCATGCAGAGTTCTTATGAGCATTAATGATAATGCATTAGCTCTTACAATGGTGCCTAGTACAGAGTGGACGGATTCCCAGGAAGGACTGTTACTGTGCAAATGGTAATGGTAATGATGGTGAGGCTGATGATGAAGCAGATCAAAGAGCTATAGGGAAATCAAGGAGGAAGCCCTAAACTAGGATTAGAGCGATTAGAAAAAGCTTCACAGAAGAGATGGGTGATACAGTTGCTACAGGCCAGATAGGGCCAAAGAAATCTACCCAGATGACTAAAAATAGATTTAAAATGGCTGGAATGAAGTTAACTCCAATGTAAGAATTGCTGTGTTATTGTGTTAGAAGCAGACTTCAAAAGTGGCTTCCATATATACATAAAAGATATATATATATATATATCCATATATTTTATATGTATAAAATATCCATATTGTGTATATATCCATATATATATAAAAGATATATATATATATCTTCTTTCTTCCTGGAATATATATATATATGCGTGTGTGTGTATGTACACACATATCTATATGTATAATGTGCGTATATATATACACATATACATGTATGTATACATATGTATGTATACTTACATACACACACTTATATATACATACATATATATACACATATACTTTTTCTTCCTGAAATAATTGTAAAGTTGTGTTGGAAAAAGTATCAACAAGAAATTTTATTTAGAGCTCCAAAGGACCTTACCAATTTTCCAGCCCTGCCTTTTCACTTTACTAATGAGAACATCAAGGTGGGGAGTGGGTCGGAGACTCGCCTGCGGTCACCTCGTTAGGTAGTGGCAGAGCCAGAATCTGAACGTGACAGGGCTGACTTGATCTACTGTGATTTCTACCCCAGTCTGCCTTGATAATGAGAAACAATGCCTATTAGCACCCTTACATTGTTATCATTGCAACGGCATGTCAAATAACTTGATATTTCTATAACATTTTGAACTTTTCAAAATACCTTCACATCTGCCAACTAATTTGATTCTCACAATAGCCTGTGAGGTATTTATAAAGTAATTTCATTTCAAAAATGCAACAGAGATAACACTTCAAATTACGGTAGGCCCCAGATTGTAAAGAGATTATTTCTAATCAGACAGATGGAGAAAATGTTCATTTTTCCCCAATATTGAATTCTAGGTCAGAAATGGGGGAAAATATGATAGGGAACTTTGTGGATGAAGTCTTTAAACATGTTAGACTTCTTGAAATAGTCATAAATTTTAGGGATGCTTCTATGAGGTTTCACAAATTTACATTTGTGTGACTATGATGTGCAATGCCATTGTGGCTTCTTTATTTTGCCTATTCAGGCCTTATTCTGATACCACACTGCTGCTTAATGAGGCAAAAATTAATCTGGCACCTGAGGTGTGAGGGAGCAAGATGGGGATGGGAGATTAGCTCTGGTTTTGTGAATATGGTATCAAGTGATGAACCCAAAGTGCTTGTTTTACTATGCTGTTGTTAGTTTCTCACTAGACTCCCTGAAATTCATTACATCTCTCTATTAGGAAGATTAATTTGCTTCTGAGAACTCCCCTTCCTTTCTTATCTATAGGAAAAACATAATATCTTTTATGTTATTATATATTTGACAATATTTAGGTCAAATAAACCTAGAATGGGGGCAGTGTAGACAATGTGTAGTGCAACCCCTGAAGTCAAGCTGCTTGGACTTCATTCATGGCTGGACTCCACTATGAAAGAGGTCATTTACTAACCTTTTCATGTCTCAGTTTCCTGTCTATGATGACTGTGTGATATCAGAATCTACCTTTCATATTCATTTCACATGAGTGGTCCATCAGAAGCCCTTAGAACAAGGTCTGACGTCTTGTTAATAAAAATAATATAGCTACTTAAAGCAGTGCCTGTCATATAATTATATGATATAGCTATTTAATATCACTATTATTAATATCTTTACTTATAAACTAAGACATTCATTTTACTAGGCCAAAATATATATTTCCTACTTCTGTCCTGAGCTAGATATTCCTTGCCCAAGGCCCTCTTTCTAGGGCAGAGAGTTAAGGATAAAGGGGTCCTTTCTTTCCATTTTCTAGAATATTGATTTCTGTGGTGCCTTGAGCCTCTATAATGCAGTTGTATGTGATTTATGCTCAATAACTGAATGAATGTTGAGTGAATAGTTTTCTTCCACAGTTATCAATTTCTCCCTCTATTCAAGATCTTATAACTATTAACTTTGTAAAATATTGCATGCACCTGCCATTTCTACACTTACAATATCATTGGAGAAAAATTTACAAACTCCTGAAAAGCAATGGCAGGAAGGTGGCTGGTACAAAGTTTATTACACAAGCTGTGTCCTTTGCAGAGCATATGAGAAATGTCAAGTGGATTTAATTTGCTTAAACTACAAAGTTTATTTGCCCATCCTGTTCATTTCTATTTTTCTTCTCTTTTTCCCTGTCTGAAAATGTTAAATATTTTTTCCTATTCAGACATAGCAGAGAGACTTAGTGATGAATATTGTTTTTATATCTGAATGAAGCTTAAGCTAATTCCTCATCATTTTGTGAAAAGTCAAAAATAAAGTGTGTCAGGAAGGTAAGACTATGCAGGTAGCCAGGAACAACATGAGACAGGAAAGGAAAGGGAGGTTTGGGTAGCCCAGAGCTGTCTCATTGCACCTGGAGTGGGAGAGCCCAGAAGGAACTCAGCTCAGTCTCTTTCTCTCAGTGGCTATTCTGTCTTTGTTGCTACAGAACAGAACACATTTTAAAAAGGAATTCTCTGATGTTCCTGACTTGGCCTAAGTACCTGTAAGGAGGAATAATACAGAGATAAAAAGAAGGGGAGATTTCTAGTTTGATTAAGAAAACAAGCATCCTAAGCCATCCTCTTAATTATATTGTAATAGCATCCAGAGCCTGGATGAACACCATCCTGGGCTTGAGGGATATGTAAATGAAGGAGTCTGTTTACAGCTGACCTCCTCTCCCAGGCCCCAGTCTCCCTCCATGCAGTGTGGACATGCACTAATGCTTTTTAAATGGAGGCAGAGCTCAGCAGAATCCAACAACACAGGGAAGGCAGGGGACATCTGTGTAGTGGCAAAGCTGCTCTGAGGACCTGTTTGGTTTCCCAGGTTGGAAGCTTGATGGGAGAAGTGAAAGTGGGCAGCAGCCATGCCTTTTCTGGTTGCTGGGATCATAGTGCCACCTGTGGAAACACAAGAGGTCTGAAGTAAGCTAGAGCGGCAGTCTCTGCAACAGTGTGCTCATGCTCACTGGCCTGCAGGGAGAATACACTAAATCTTCGGTTTATAGTTAGTATTTAACTCATTTGAAAGACAAATATATATGTACTGGTGGTACTTAATGTTATAGGGCTTGGGATTTTTAAAAATAATGTAACCTTAGGATTGAAAAGACATTTCAGAGTTGTTGATCCTGTTGAATTCTGTCTAGCTCAGGTTCTAGCTGGGAAGCTGTTTGCCATATATCAAAACTCCCCAAAACTCGGTGGCTTAAACAATTAGTATTTATTATTATATAAAAGTCTGTGGATCTAGCCCAGGTGCGGTGGCTCACACCTGTAGTCCCAGCACTTTGGGAGGCTGAGGCAGGCGGATCAGATGAGGTGAGGAGTTCGAGACCAACCTGACCAACATGGTGAAACCCTGTCTCTACTGAAAATACAAAAATTAGTCAGGCATGATGGCATACAACTGTAATCCCAGCTACTGGGGAAGCTGAGGCAGGAGAATAGGTTGAACCCAGGAGGTGAAGTTTGCAGTGAGCAGAGATCACACCACTGCACTCCAGTCTGGGCAGCAGAGCGAGACTCTTTCTCAAAAAACAAACAAAAAACCTGTGGGTCTGTTAGTTCTGCTGATCTAGATAAGCCTCTGCTGATCTCAGCAGGGCTTGATATCTATCTGTGGTCAGCTGGTGGGTCAATAGGGGACTGGCTGGCTGGTCTAGGATGGTCTCACTCACGTGTCTTGTGGTCAGATGACTACTAGCTGCCATGATGAAGATGATTATTACTTGTCATCCAGTGGGCGGGTCCAGACTTTTTCTCATGGCAGCTAGTCAGGGTTGTAGGAAAATGAGGCCTCTAAAAGGCTAGTCTTAGAATGGGTGCAGTGCTGTCCCTCAGTCCAGATTCAGGGGCACAGGAAAGGGGAAGGCTTGGCTGTGTTGAGAAGAGACACACAGTCATATGGCAAAGAACGTGAATATAGAAAAGGGAATAACTGAGCCATCTTTCCAACTGGCATATGATGGTAATAAATACATTTTTGCCAAATGAATCAGTGATAGTGAATGGCATCTTCTTTCCCAGCATGGCATGCTTCAAAGCTCTTTACCATATCTTAACCAAGTGTTTACCCACTCTTGGCTTGAACATCATATGCAATAGGAAATGCTACCTTCAATCCTAGCCCACTTCTTCTGGACCCAATAAACTGAATTACATTTAAAAACTTAATTTACCTCTTTGAAACTCTGTTTTTCATGAAATATTGAAAAGATATTCAAATTTATAATAGAGTTAACAAGAAATTTTTTTTCTGAGATTCTATACAAGGTTTCTGAAATAGGGATCACCTCTTCTCATTTTTCTACTCTTTTTTTTTTTGTTTTGTTTTGTTTAAGCATGAATCGTGTATTTTTTTTTTTAGGATGGACACTATGAAAACATCTGCCTAGGTTTCACCCAGGACCCAGAGGTCAGAAGTTGATAAGACATAGACAGTGTATTTTCATTTCCTATATCACTTTTATGATGGTGTCCACTATAGAACACTTTTGTTATATTGAAAGAGGTACTTCGAAGGGGTCATTTGACATTTCCAAAGGTCTTGCAGACATCCTGAGTTTTTCCTGTGGCAATTCTATGAGATCAGTGAGGGTTTTCATTCTTCTCAATTTATAGATAAAGGTTTAGACGCAGGTGTATGCCTTAGTCCACAGGATATATCGGTGATTGAGCTTGCATGAAACCTCATGGCCCAGAACTCCGTCAGTTATTTAAACTGTACTTTTATTGGTAGGTGAAGGCAGACTGAGTCCATGGGGTTGGTTTCTACCCTGCAGTTCTCATCCAGGTGAAAGTCAGAACCTTATACTATATAGAAAAAAGGGATTTCAGAAGTGTTCTAGTCTGGGGTCAAATTCTAAGTAGTTTTAAAATCAATTTAGTGGATTGTAGACAAGCTTTTAAAAAATGGAATAGAATAGGATAAAAAAAGAACGTAATAGGAAATAGATTGTATTCATATAGTAAATGTTAACAAAAAGGTTTGCATTTTCTCTATATAAGTATGCATTTTTACATACGTATGTGATATAATTTGGCTGTGTCCCCACCCAAATCTCATCTTGAATTATAATCCCAATAATCTCCACGTGTCTTGGAGGTACCCAGTGGGAGGTGGTTGAATCATGGGGGCAGTTCCCCCATGCTGTTCTGTGACAGTTACTGATTTTTCACGAGATCTGATGGTTTTATAAGCACCTGACATTTCCCCTGCTGGCACTCATTCTCTCTCTTGCCACCTTTGAAGAGGTGCCTTCCGCCATAATTGTAAGTTTCCATGGTTGTGAGATTCACAGTTCCTTTTCAGCCATGCATAACCGTGAGTCAATTAAACTTCTTTTCCTTGTAAATCACCCAGTCTTGGGTATTTCTTCATAGCAGCATGAGAATAGACTAATATAGTATGTATATGTACATATATGCATATTTATAAGTATATATATATAGAGAATTGAAATTTAAAGTACAGCTTCTTACTGTGGGTCATATTAAAAAATATATTTTAAAGCTGTTGATCTAGTCTAGCCTCCTGTATTTTAGAATTCAGGATTGAGAAGCTCACAGACATGACGCAGAAGGTTGGTGGCCAAGGGTAAGTTTAGAATTAAGGTTTCCTAATTCTCACAGGCAGTGGCATAGCATGGCGTACAGAACAGGGACTTTTGGGTCAATCAAAAGTTGGCTCAGATCTTTGCTCTATTGTATATTGGTTGTATATTAATAAACAAAATGCTCCTCTTCATTTTATAGGCAAGGGAATGGAATCTTGGAGAGATTTTAAGGTTTGTGCCTCAGGCTTTAGAGTGGGGGTTAAATTAGATAATACTATACATAGACAAAACAATTAAGAACTGGCTCATTTGGTAAATAGTTTTTCAGGCCAGACTTTTTTGGGAGGGAGGAGACTTTTTATCCTTCTGATTCCCAAAGACCACTATTATTGTATGATATGGTTTGGATCTGTGTCTCCACATAAACCTCATGTCAAATTGTAGTCCCCAGTATTGGAGGTGGGTTTTGGTGGCAGGTGATTAGATTATGGGGGTGGATTTCCCCTTTGGTGCTGTTCTCATGATAGTGAGTGAGTTACTGTGAGATCTGGTTGTTTAAAAACATGTGCCCACCCACCCCACCTCCGCCTTCTCCTGCTTCAGCCACGTAAGACGTGCTTGCTTCCTCTTCGCCATAATTGAAAGGTTCCTGAAGCCTCTTCAGCCATTCTTTCTATACACTCTACAGAATTGTGAGCCAATGAAATGTCTTTTTTTTTTAAACAGATTACCCAGTCTCCAGCAGTTCTTAATAGTAGTGAGAGAATGGAGCAACAAATTGCACTTTTAGATATGTCTTACTGGTGTGTGTGTGTGTGTGTGTGTGTGTGTGTGTGTGTGTGTGTGTGAGATATAAAATGATTAAACTTTGGGGCATAAAAATAGTAAACACTTGAGGGATTCTAAATTGAATCCTATGCTGCAAATGTGTGCTACGGCTTCTAGAGATGATAAGGAAACACATCATATGGTAAATCTAGTGGACAAAAATGAGACTCATATCCATAAAAAGGTATTTTGCAAAACCAAGCAGAACTTGACCATGTTATCATAGGAGTGGTCCAAAATATAAATGTAACAAATCTTAAGCAGGCAGAGAGAAGTCACCGTGAGATAAAAGAATCATGGAGGGCTGCCAGGAGGACATTTGGCTCAGTGATGTTGGGAGAATTGGGAGACTTCAGAAAGTTATGGGAAGATGATAGCACTATGAGAAGGAGGAAGGGCACAAATCAAGGCACAGCGGTAGCAGGTCTAATGTGATCGGACATATTTAGTTTGGGCAATGTGGCAGGTGCTGATGAAGGAGCAGAATTGTTGCAGAGGATGTGAATTTCCAGCTCAGGCTTTGGGATGTCATTCTGCACGTGTAGTGGCCTCATGAAAGGCTTTGAATAGTGGCATGAGAAAAAAGTATTCAAAGAAAACCAGTTCTTTATAATAGAATGGCTTATATTCCTTTGGGTATATTATAATGCCACATGTATATGTATGTCGATTGCAGCACTATTCACAATAGGAAAGACATAGAATTCATCTAAATGTCCATCAATGATAGACTAGATAAAGAAAATATGGGAAATATACACCATGAAATATTATGAAGCCAAAGAAAAGAATGAGATTGTGTTCTTTGCAGGGACATGGATGGAGCTGAAGCCCATTATCCTTAGCAAACTTACACAAGAAAAGGGAACCAAATACTGCATGTTCTTACTTATAAGTGGGAGCTAAAGGTTGAGAACACATGGACACACAGAAGGGAACAACACAAACTGGGATCTTTCAGAGTCTGGAGGGTGGGAGGAGAAAGATAATCAGGAAGGACAGCTAATGGGTACTAGGCTTAATATCCGGGTGATGAAATAATCCGTACAACAAACCCCCATGACAGAAGTTTACCTATGTAACAAGCTGTACTTGTACCCCTGAACCTGAAATATAAGTTAAAATACAGCCAGTTCTCAGCTGAATAGGAGCACATAGTTTATTGGAAGTGATATGTCTTGCAAAATTTAAATCAAGGTAGATGATATTGTTTGGATGTGTGTGCCCACCCATATATCATGTTGACATGTAATCCCCAGTGTTGGAGCTGGAGCCCAGTAGGAAATGATTGGATCATGGGGGTGATTTCTCATGATATAACATAATCTCCTCTTGGTGGTGATGTGGCAACAGTTAGTGCGCATAAAATCTGGTTGTTTAAAAGTATATGGCACCTCCCCACTCTCCTCTCTCTCTCCCTCCTGCTCTGGCCATGTGAAGTCTTGATCCCCCTCTTCACCTTCTGCCTTGTCAGTTTCCTGAGACCTCTCTAGAAGCCAAGCAAATGCCAGCATCATGCTTCCTGTATAGCCCACAGGATCATGAGCCAGTTAAGCCACTTTTCTTTATAAATTACCCAGCCTCAGGTAGCTCTTTACAGCAGTGTGAGGATAGACTAATACAGTAGGTTAATTGATTTGCAGTCATATATCACTAAAAATGCCATATATCACTAAAAAAAAAAAAAGAGAGAAAGGCAACAGCAGTAAAGATAATAGGTTCAATCTGAATATTCAAATTTGAGATGAGGCAAGCTAACATTACATCTAATGGATTCTGGGTAAAACAGATTTGGAGAAAATTCTCCAAAAACATTAGACAAAAGGTAGATAAAAGATGCTAAACTCTGGAGACAGTCAAGGAAAGAGGAGTATAATCCAATCTTGCTGGAGTTCAGAGAAATGGTGAGGATGGAGCGGTGATCAGTACTTGAATGAAACTGCATGAAAATACTCAAGGAAGTTTGCAGAAATCGTCCCATCAGAAATGACTGATGTCTCTTAGAAGCTGAAGAAAATGACTAGCTGGAGTTCAGCATGGGCATTAGAGTTAACAGTCTTAGAGTGTAAGACAGGCAAAGGCATTGCTGCCTGTAAGATTAGCACGAAACAAGTAATTACAGTCGTTTTCTCATTCCTGAGGCTGCAGTCATTTTTACAATCCCCATATTCCAGAATCATTTTTCCTCTTTTTATGTCACCCCAAGTTTCATTTCTTCTGCTTAAGACAGAATTGTTGTTTAAAAACAAAAGATATAGGGCATCAATATTCTTTGTACCTCTGGTATACTGTGTGTGTGCAAAAAAATCACCTAATTTCATGATTGCTGTTGTTATTTGTAGTATTTTATTATTTTACTATTTTTATTTTCTTTCTGGAAATAGCAAAGTATATATTGTCACAGATAACTGATGCCCAGTAAAGGAAAGCAATGGTAAAAATTTTATTTGCTTCTCTGAATAAGAAACACATCCTGTTGATCCTGCTTGCATTTAATTAGCCAGGTTTCAAATTTTTCCTTCCATACTTCACAGTTGAATCTCTGAATAACCTTGTAATATAATAGCTAATAAAGAATGTAAAGGCTATTAATACTTTTTTCTTCTCTTCTTTTTCTTCCCCTTCTCTTCTTCCTCCCTTCTTTTCCTCTCTCCTCTTCCTCTTATTCTTGACACATACTCACAGTGTCTTCAACATTTACCCAAATCGTGTGTTTTTGACTTTCCCTTATTATAGCTGTCTTTTCCTTTTTAATATATTATTTTGTGCTTATTTTCCTTATATTAGGATGACTGAAAGTGAACCCAATGCTCCATCTATGGTTTGACTTTAGAGAATCACAAGAGGCTGATTATGAGATTTGTCCAGGATATAGAGTCTCTACGGTTGCAGTTAAATATGTCAGATTTGTGATACCAAAATAATAACACAAAATTATGTTAGGCCCAAGTTATGTACCTCTCCAGCTTTGCTTGGTTCCATCTTCCTCCAGGTTTCTCTGCCACTTGCTCTCTGGAGTCTTGATGCAGCTGACGCCTCTCATGACTCCTCCAGCTGTCCCTGCCTCCCTTCTCTTAGGCTGCTCTTCAGCGCTGCCCTTGTTCCCACTGTGGCAGAGGTCTCAGCTCTTCCAATACTCAGACTCAACCCATTTACACCAAGAGAAGCTCTGGTTCAATTCATGGCTTCAAGACTCAGATGCAGTACCATGGGGCATGAGATCTGGCTCCTCCAGTGGACACTTGAAGGGCCAGGTGACATAGATGTGTGCGAACATAAATGCCCTAAAGGACAAAATTTGACAAATGACAGACAAAAGATAGAAGAGAACCAGTATATTTCTTTGTCCTTCCTTCTTGTGATGGGATGTTTGAATGTGTTTAATCAGTTCAAAGTGAGTGAAGACATTCTGTGTGAAGGAACAATCAGCTAAGTTTTCTTGTGCAGATATGGGTGAGATGATTACACACAGACTTTTATTTGCCTTTCTCCTTCCTTGCCTCATGTCCCTATCTCCGATCTTGCTGCCCTAGTATTTTTATGAAAGCGACACATCTATGCTTTGTCTTGGGCTTTGTCTTCTAGGGAGCTTGGGCTAAGCCACATACTGAGTCTGTAATCATTTATGCAACAAACACTTAACTAAGTCCTTTTCATGCGGTCTAGATAATGTGTCAAAAAGCTGTGGCACTTACTTGGAAACTTGCTCACATCTAGTAGTAGGAATAAATTATTCATCTTTTACAATTTAAAATTTTGTTAAACCACAGCTTTGCTAAGTGATATCAGTAAAGATGATTTTTAATGGAGATTAATGAAAATTTGACACTAAAATTTAAATAACACTTAATCATAGTAGTTTCTCATGTAATTTAGCATACTTAAAAGCATTGGGTTTATGGTCATCTATAAAGTTCCATTTAATGAATGTCTTATAATTAATTAACCATACTCTTAGGTTTGGATATATTGTTTTCTTCTTTTCATCCTCTCACCTGTTCCTCTTCCTTCCTTCTTTTCTCTCTCCCATACCCTTCTCCATCTCTTCTTTCTCTTCACTTGCACATATGAAGCTGGAGGTGGGCATTTTAGCATGTAAATCTTGGCCTGGTTTTATATATCTTTAGGAAGGATTTCTAGAAGTGAAAAATGTGTCAAAGGGTTAGAGTGTTGTGCCAAAAGGATACTGATAAAGATTGTTAAATTTTTCTATGAAAAGTTCATCAAATCTGTTTTTACTGAAATGAAACATCATAAGTTACTGATTTTGGATATTTTAATAGGAGAATATAGGATGTTGCTATTTTTACTATTTAATTGGTATGGTTCAACATATTTATTTAATAAGTTAATACATAATCTTTTTCTATGAATTGTATATTTATGTCTATTAGCGTTTTAGTATTTTTCTTATTAGCTTGTGGGGAAACTTTACGTGTTATGAATATTGTCTGTTTTCCTGTGCATTTCTTACAAATATTCTTCTTAGTTGAATGTTACTCGATGGCACTTAGCCTTGCTAAACTTCAGTTTTTAATTCATGATTTTACTTTATGGCAGTTCTTTTTGCATCCTGTTTCTCAACACTTTATTACTTGACTTTCAGCTTTGCCTCAGCTGCAAATTAGACAAACTAAAGATACCTTTTTGAAACTTTCAGAAATGTAAAACAAGAAACATAGACCCCAAAGAAGGCAAAAGTCAGTGTCTTGGTACATGAGGGTCTACTGCTAGTCAGTTCAAAGTTTGCTAACAAATGTAACTTAGTGATTTTTCACAAATGCCTTTCTCTCTCTCTCTCTTTTTTTTTTTTTTTTTTTTAAATAAAAACACTTGGAGAGACTCCCTGTTTCCTGGCCTCAGCATGTCTGATGGTGTCCACACAAGCATTCCTCCCGCTAGCTGCATCACAGCCACACAAAAGGGGTTGATAGGACTTGGGTAGATTGTGTTTCTAAAAAAGTGTGATGATTATTGAAAAGCAGCATAGGGTCCCTCTGTTCCCACACTTGTTCATTAATGCATCCCATATTATTTCTGGAAATGAGATAAAGTAATATTTTTAGATTCTATATTTTTTATATTAAGAATTGGGACAAAATTTGTGTGAATAAGTATGCAACATTGGAGAGATGCCAGAGTTCACCATCAGCAAGGTTAACCAAAAATGTTTCTGTGACCTCATCTAAACCAAGGAGGTTCCTTTGGAACTGGAGATCAGTTTACGTCATGTTATGAGGCTTTATTCTAGCTGGGGGTATGTATTAGTCTGTTTACATGCTGCTGATAAAGACATATCCAAGACTAGGTGATTTATAAGGAAAAGGAGGTTTAATGAACTCACAGTTCCATGTGCCTGGGGAGGCCTTACAGTCATGGTGGGAGTTGAAAGGCACATCTTACATGGTGGTAGATGAGAGAGAATGAGAATCAAGCAAAAATGGAAACCCCTTATAAAACCATCATATCTTGTGAAACTTATTCACTACCATGAGAACAGTATGGGGGAAACTGCCCTTATGATTCAATTATCTCCCACCAGATTCCTCCCACAACATGTGGGGATTCTGGGAGCTACAATTCAAAATGAGCATTGGGTGGGGACAGAGCCAAACCATGTTAGGTTGTAATTCCTTCTCAATCTTGTTTTCTGTCCCCATATTTTATGGATTTTAAAAACTAACCTTGACAGAGAAGATTGAAACCAATGAGAAATAGTTCTGTCTTCTCTCTGTCATTCTTACAGTGTATAATAGTGTGTGGAATGCACTGGTAATCATGATTTCTGTTCTAGTTATATGACTTCTTCTTCGTTCTTATCCTCTCTTTAGGCCCATCAGGATAAAATCAACCAGTGTGAAATCAATATTCACATATGTGGGGGAATGTGGGCTGGAGCTGCCTGAGGTTTATGGGCTGACCATCATTGGTACTGAGCACACACATAGAACTCTGCTTCTGTACCTCACTTTTGACCCTGAGGAAGGCCTTTTTCAGACCCTGCAATCAATCACCTGGCACTGTGAGTTGTGAACTCACATTTCCATCCTGCAGGGAAAGGGCAGGATTACCAGACCTGTGTTCATTTATGCAACATAAATCTGGTTGTATGTGATGTCTATCAATAAATTAGTTTCACCTTGTTTCTCAGTTTCTTCTATCTGGAAGGGAAAGGGACTACCAAAACTGTATGATTGTGCTTCTGTCTAGGCATCCTTCTTTTCCTTCACAGAGAAGATCCCTAGAAAAGTACCTTTACCTTGCTTAGGACGCGGTTTCTTTGAATGTCACCACAGTCTGACTAAAGAAGACAAAAGAGTCTGGTTTGGATGAGAATGTCTCCTGTGCTATTTAACTTTTAGGCCAATAAATGTCCCTGGATCCCAGCTGTGGAGATGGATAACACATACGTTTAGCTTTAACCTGTAAGCTGTTGGGGGCAAAGAGCACAGGAAATTCAATTCCAAGTTCCAGTTGTTGCTGATCAGACTTGACATGTGTGCCTGGACAATAAGATTTGTGAACTAAGCAGAATAAATGTAAGCCTAATCCCAAAGAGCTTGTATAAACAGTTGTGCTCCAAGCACTGGGGCCCAAATTGGTATCCCCTAAATATAGGGGAAGGGATTCTGGGGGGAAGACTGGAGCCCAGGAGATGTTCTGGTTCCATTCTCCCTCTGGGCATGCTACTCAACATTGCTAAACTTCAGTTTTATTAGCTACAAACTGAAGATAAAAGCAGTATCTGTCTTGTGACTTTGTTGAGAGTATTAAATGAGAGCATAGCATGCAATGCATCAGCACAGGGCTTAGTACATAGTTTTTAATAATAAAATATTAATAGTAATTACATAGTAACTATGGTTCATAATAAATATGTAATGATATCTTTTATCTATATCCCTGGATATCAATAATAAACATTTTTATCATTATCATCATTATCAAGGGCCAAGAAGTGAGACAAAATGCATCATTACACACACACACAACTGTTTGTCCAAAGACCTAAAAGGAATTCACAGACGTGAAGTCTTCCTGATGCTCACAGAGTTATTTTTCCTTTTCCTTTTTCTCAAAACAAAGGCAGACAGTTCGTTTAATCTTTTCTGTGTATAATAACATCAAGTTTATTTTCTCACCCATGTATGTCCCTAAACTAGAGTATAAGCCACTCTAGGACAGGAGGTGCCAATGCTATGGTTATGCATGAGATAGGTATGGACAGACACAAACAAGTCAGGGCTCATTTTTAGAAGTCAGGGTTAGTTACTTACCATCATTGCCATTTTGAAAAGGAGCTCAGGAACTTTCTAGGGGATGAGACCACTTGAAGGATGATATAACTTTTTTTCATGTCTGGAAATAAATGCTAAAGTTGAAACTTAAAACTTTATTTTCTCATTCCTTTCCCTCAGCATTCTCTCCTGTGGCAGTGACACAGGCAGACCATCATTTATTCTGATGGAAGAACAAGCTATAGATTTTCCCCCCACATTTAGGGACCTGTGTCTATTAAGGGTTAATTGAAGGTTATAAATCTTCCAATTGAATCCCAATTCAATGTAAAATCTATAGCCACTTGTGAACAATCAATAATGGAAATAGTAGCTAGTAATAGGAGTGATCATAGTAACGAAAACATAACGAGTGGTAATATAGAATTTTCTAAATCTTTTACGTGCTAAACATTATGTACAACACTTTCCATTTTTTTTAGCACATTTAAATTTTACAATAAATGTATGGCACAGGTAATTATTGCACTAAAAACAGATTCAGAGGTTATGTAAATATCCAAGGTCTTTTTAATTCTTAGAAAATATTTATGGAGTACCACCATGTGCCCTAGAAATTAGGGATACGGCAGCCGATATAGCAGTGAAAAATCTCTGCCTCTTGGAGCTTACGTTCTAGCAGGCAAGGTAAAGGATAAACAAAATAAATAAAACATATAGTATAATAGATGCAATAGGAGCTAAGGAGAAAAATAATGCAGGCAGGGGAGTTAGGAAGTGTCAGAGGGAGGTTGCAGTTTTGGATGAGTGGCCAGGGAAGGCCTAAGAAGATGACATTTGAATAGAGACCTAAAGAAACTGAGGGGGCCACCTGTGCACACATTTGGTGGAAGAGCATTTCGGGAAGCGGATAAAGTAAATGCAAAGTCCCTATGTTAGGAATATGTCAGGAGTGTCTGAAGAATACAAGAAACCAATGTGACAGGACTGAGCCAATGAAGTCAGAGATGTTACTGAGGGCCAAATCATCTAGTAATATGGGATGCCTTCAAGAGTTTGAGTCGGGGAATGGAACCATCAAGGTTTTCTATATAATTTAAATTTTTAAAAAATGTTGGGTTAATTTTAAAGTTAGGGGAATGTTGCAAAGATAACACAATGTTATTTGCCCAGTTTCCCCTAATGATAACATCTTACATGGCCATGATACATTGGCCAAAACTAAGATATTAACATTGTTACATTACTGTAGCCCAAACTGCAGACTTCATCTGGATTTCACTCATGTTTCTACTAATGCTCTTTATCTGTTCCAGGATAACATGTTGCATTTGTTTATCACGTCTCTTAGTCTTTTTGGGTCTTTTGTTGGTTTGTTTGTTTGCTTTTTTTGAAACACAGTCTCACCCTGTCACCCAGGCTGGAGTGTAATGGCGTGATCTCAGCTCATTGCAACCTTTGCCTCCCAGGTTCAAACAATTCTGCCTCAGCCTCCCAAGTAGCTGGGATTACAGGCACCCACCACCATGCCTGGCTAATTTGTTGTATCTTTAGTAGAGACAGGATTTTACCACGTTGGCCAGGCTAGTTTCAAACTCCTGACCTTGTGATCTACCCTGCTTGGCCTCCCAAAATGCTGGGATTACAGGCATGAGCCACTGCACCTGGCCGGATCTTTCTGCAACATTTTCTTTTACTTCAAGACTGAGATTTTTTGGAGTGTGCTGGTTTTGTTGTAGAGTATCCATCAGTTTGGGTTTGTGTAATGTTTTCTCATGATTATTCTGGGCTTATGGTTTTGGAAAAGAATGTCACAGAAGCAGGCTGCTCCTCTCATCACAACATATCACAAGGTACATGATATCCAGATGATGGACCACTGGTTATATGAACCATGATCATTTGGTTAAGATGGTGTTTGCCTAGTTTCTCTACTGTAAGGTTACTATTTGTCTCTTTACCTTCTCTGTTCTTTGGATTTGAGTCACTAAATCCAGCCCACACTTAAAGGGAAGTGAATCAATTTATACCTCACTGACCTGCTTTTTTTTTTTTTTTTTTTTTTTTTTTTTCACTCTGTCACCCGGCCCCTACCCGGAGGGCCGGGGCAAAAGTGGTGCGCAAAGGCAACATCCCCCCCCACCCCCC
>NW_022436961.1:9300933-9396852 GCF_009761245.1 Sapajus apella | reverse complement strand
CGGCTCACTGCAACCTCCGCCTCCTGGGTTCAAGCAATTCTGCCTCAGCCTCCCGAGTAGCTGGGACTACAGGTGCACACCACCACGCCCAGCTAATGTTTGTATTTTTAGTAGAGACGGGGTTTCACCATGTTGGCCAGGGTGGTCTCGATCTCTTGACCTTGTGATCTGCCCGCCTCGGCCTCACAAAGTGCTGGGATTACAGGTTTGAGCCACCGTTCCCGGCCCCCCCGACCTACTTTTTGACAGATTGTCCTGGCTGTGGTGCTGAGAAAAGTCTAGGAAATCATTGTACAAATCTAGCAAGAGATTGTGGTGGCTTTGACTGGGGTATCACAGTGGAGGCAGGGGGACATAGTTGGGTTCTGGATATATGGTAAAAATACAACCTAATAGGATTTACTGAAAGATTGGATTTGGGATGCAAGGAAGAGTCAAGGATGACTCTAAATCCCTGGAAATATGGAGGTGGCATTTGCTGAAGTGAGGAACAGTGCAAGGTGAGGTCACATTGCTAGTAACTGCGGGGTAGTGACGGTGTAAACCTGGTTTGCCTGACCTCAAAGCCCAAACTCTCAGCTTCTGTGCTCCTCCATTTCTGTGACTCACTCACGTTATCTGGGGAGTATGCTCTGGCAGAAAGCATAATGAAAGTTCAAAATATTCTTACCATGAGTTTACTCTATTCCTCCCCAGTTTGTAACTGGTCTTCACCAGCAAAACCTTTCTCTAGGTGTTCACCCAGGGTGTGTTTCCTCTTACTCAGCAGGTACATGGCAGCTTGCCAATAGCAATACCTAGGATGGGGGACATTTGGGGACAGTCGTCTCCTATTATGATCATCATGGACTTTTATTGGATTCCTTTATTATCTTGCTGCAAATGCTGGCTTTTGCCCTGCTAATTAAACAGCAACTTTTTATTATAATTGACAAAATTATTCAGTAACATGTGCCCCAAAGCCACCCAAATTGGTCAAAGTTAAGGGAAGTTCTATGATTTTCAGCACTAAAAAATGATGTTGTTTTAGAGATGTTTGGCCACATTGGACGAGCTCATTTTACAGGCTAAATGGAAAATGATGTGCAGACAGATGTTCATTTATACGTCTTACAACGCCTCTCGTTTTCATTTAGTTTTTATCAGTTTCGGTGGGAGCTCGGTTGTAAGATGGTGGCTCTCCTGTACCTGGTTATAGGCACATGTATTTGAGATATTTTCAGATAACCATGGGCATGTTCTGGTGGTTATATGCCTGCTAAAATATTTTCTCATAATATTTAGAATAATATCTAATGTCCTCATTATGGCAAGCAAAGTCCTGCAAGATCTAGTGCCTACTTATGTCTTCATTTTCACCATATTTCAACCAAAGAAACATACTTTTTGCCCTAACACTGTCAATCTTCCCTAACTCAGTGCCTTTGCACTTTTTTTTTCTTCCAACTTTTATTTAGGCTCATGGGGTACATGTGTGGGTGTTTTACATGGGTAGATTTTATGCAATGGAGGTTTGGTGTACAGATTATTTCATCATATAGGTAATGAGCATAGTACCAGATAGGCAGTTTTTTAAATCCTAAATCCTCAACTTCTTCCCACGCTCCACCTTCAAGTAGGCCCTGGTGTCTATTGTTCCCTGCTTGGTGTCCATCTGTACTCAATGTTTAGCTCCTACTGGTAGGTCAGAACTTGTGGTATTTGGTTTTCTGTTCCTGTGTTAGTTTGCTTAAGGTAGCTCCACCTATGTTCCTGCAAAGGACATAATCTCATTATTATTATTTTTTTTTTTGTGAGGTGGAGTCTCACTTTGTGGCCAGGCTGGAGTGCAGTGGCACACTGTCAGCTCATTGCAAGCCCCACCTCCTGGGTTCAAGTGATTCTCTTGCCTCAGCCTCTCGAGTAGCTGGGACTATAGGCACATACCACCACGCCCAGCTGATTTTTGTATTTTTCATAGAGATGGGGTTTCACTATGTTGTTGAGGATGGTCTCTATTTCTTGATCTGCCCACCTTGGCCTCCCAAAGTGCTGGGATTACAGAAATGAGCCACCATGTCTGGCTGATCTCATTCTTTTTATGGCTACATAGTATTCCTTGGTGCATATGTATTACATCTTTTTTATCCAATCCACCATCTGTGGGCATTTACATTGATTCTACGCTTTTACTATTGTGAATAGTGCTGAGCTGAGCATACCCATGCATGAGTCTTAATGGTAGAACAATTTATATTCCTTTGGGTAGGTACCTAGTAATGGGATTTCTGGGTCAAATGGAAGTTCTGTTTTAAGTTCTTTGAGATATCACCAAACGGCTTCCTACAGTAGCTGAACTAATATACATTTCCACCAGCAATGTATAAGCATTCCCTTTGCTCTGCAACCGTGCCAGCGTCTGTTATTTTTTGACTTTTTAGCAATAGTTGTTCAAATTGGTATATTTGCACTCTTGTAACATTTGTCTGTAGCCCTTGTCCCCTGTACTTCAAAGGGCTCATTGATTTATATTTTTCATATTTTAGTTAAAATATTATCTTTGCAGAGGGGACTTTTTTCCCTACCAGATCTAAAATTGAAATATTCTTGTATTGTTTTATACAGCAAACACTTCTCTTCAACATAACGTCGTAGTATAAGACCCTGTTCATTTTAGTTCTGGCACTTTGAATAATATGAAATTATTATTGCTTATTTTATTAATCTCTTGATTATTGTCTGACCACTTCTTTTAGAATACAAGCTTGTTAATGGCAGGAGCATTACTTGCTTTTCACTGCTGTATCTTCAAGAATTGGAGAAAATGCCTCAAAATAATTAATCAACAAATATGTGTTAAGTGAATGAGTTGTGTGTCCTGAGAGTTTCCTGAAAAAAGATTGTAAACAGCTCACTTCATCATGTTAAACAGGAACAAATGGAGAATGTATCCCAGGGTGAATAAACTGCAGGAAAGTCTTTTGATTTGAGGATTCAAAATATGTGTTTTGAACTGTTAGAACAAGTGGCTAGTGTGGACTGGAGCAAGTTGTGGATAAGAAGAATCTAGCAGAAGCAGATCAGAGTCAGGCATCTGAGCAGATCTAGTGCATTTCCGCCAGTGTGCAGCAGCCAAGTCGCAGTCCACACTAAATCCCAAGAGATTAGTTTCCGTGAACTGGCTCTCTTTCACACATCATGTACCCAAAGAATCCCGAGTTGCTTTATCATGCAATTCCCAGAGGGGTTGTCAGAAAACAGAGAAGGAGAGACACGAGGGTATTTTAGAAGCCAATTATCTTTAAAAGTTTATTTATTCATTTCCATTCCAGTCTCTGTGGAGCAATGGCAGAATTCTCTAATGGGTACTTGATTTTTTAAAGATGAAAAATGAATAGGAATTTGGGCATCTCAAATTAGGTTTCAGAAGCATCTGATGCATAAAATAATAGTGGAAAAGTATATAAAAAGACCTGTGTCTTCTGGGCAAGTGTGTTTACCTTATAAAATGAGCATCCAAAACCAGTATCATTTTGTCCATTTATAGGCCACAGCATTTGGTATCAAGGCTCTGACTGTGTCCTTTTCCTTGGAGTTCTCAGACTTTGGATTCGTACCAAATCAGATAAATGTGAGCCACAGAGTTAGTGTCCAGTTATAATTCTCAAATACAATATCTGGATCTAAAATCTATTTAACGTTGGCGGGGGCAAAGCCACTCAAAATTCAGAGGCAGGAGGGGCACTGGAGGAGTTCTCTGTGAGTCAGGCTGCACTTCCAGCTAGATGCTGGTGGGAACAGGGAGGTTTGGGAAGGGAAGGAGGGCCCATGGCCCCTCATCCCATTTTAGGTTTTCCAAAAGACTAAGATAAAAATTGACTATAAATAAGCCAAAACATTAAATGATTTTAGCAAGAAAATTTAGAAACAAATAACAAAAGGAGCAGAAACAAATAATACAAGGGGCCCTGTACTGTATCTGTCTAGCAGAGGCTTCTCAGGTTGATTTTATGCTCATTGGTTTTTGCTTATTTTGCTCGTTTTCTTTTTCTTTAATTCTGTTTGATATTCAGTCTCTCCATGAGGAGGAATCCTTCTTTTTTGAAAAAAAAATTGTGATATACCCCTTTCTTCCATTGCAGTGCCTGATGCAGGGTAAATATCAACAAACTGATTACTTCTTCCTTTTCACTTTCTTTGGCAAAATAAAATAATAATAAAAAGTACGCTTGCTTTCGCATATTCCATGTTCTGATTTCCTTCCAACCCAAAAGATATTTTTAGAACATTTCACTGATGTGTTAATGAATTCCCAAACCGTAATTGTTCTTAAAGAGCCAAGTGACAAGAATGCGGAGTGGAAAGGGACTTTGGGAATGACACTGTGGCATATAGTCATTGTTGTATTTGCTTGTCAAATACTTTGACCTGTGGAGTCTATAATGAAGGAGTCCGGAGTAAGAAAAAGATGTAGCATTTAGTGGAAGTTTTCTGTGCCTCTTCTAGCACATTCTGCCTCCCAGAGATATCCCACTGCCTTCTTCAAGGATGTGCCGTACTTGTTATGACTGATGCTGAGCGAGCTGACAAGGCAGCAGGGAGGGCCTGACCTGATTCCGGGAAACTCTGTCTCCCGATTCATGGAACCAATAAAATCCTCCCAGTTCTGCTGAAGATAGTAGGTTAGCTGCGGCCTGCTGGGCTTCGTGTCAAGGGTTGGGACACATGCAGAAAAATAAATCTAATTGTCAGCCACAGTTGTTCTTTCCTCAATCTTCCACATCTACCAGGGAAATCAGATCTGGCAGCTCAAGTGTCCGAGACTGGTACGACATGTACTTTCTGCCTCATCATAAATTAGACTCTGGGAGATGCAGACAGAAGAGTCAAAGAAGAAACAGAAGGAAATAAGAGAAGAGGGGAAAGTCAAGGAGGAGTGATCTGGGACAAGCAACCAGACAGAATCCGAGTGTCCTGTTTTCCCCATCTTTTGGATGTCTGTACAACCAAGTGAGTAGTTTAGGTGCATCAGTGATATTGTATCAACAGCAGAACTGAGTTGGGAGTCATCTTTGGAGGAAACCCAAAGTGTTGCAGGCTGCCTCCTTGCTTCTAAAATGAGGGAATTAACATTGGGAGAGATGTGGTTTTTTTGTTAGTATGTGTATTTTATGAAATAAAGTGCATCTTTCAAGTGATACTTTTAACTCTCTGCTTGCTGCTCTGTGCTGTGAGAAGAGAGAAGCAGCAAGATGGCACGCTAAATTCTGTCATAGAGTGAACCTGAGAACTGGTCCACCACTCTTGGGCATGACTATGGGGACAAGGCACCAGCAGGAGCAAGGGGAGCTAAAGTTTTGAACAGACAAGGGCTCTGGCTAGGAATTAGTTGGCTCAGGAATTACTCAAAGTCAAAACTGACTGAGTAGATTCACAGAGGCCTTGAGGCAAAATTTCAAGCAGAAGGGCTCGGTCTTTAGGTGATAATCAGCACAGCTTTTTTTGACAGAGAAGTTGCCCTGTCAATTCCAGAAATCAGGCTGAAACTGTCCTTATGAAATTAATAAAACTTTGGCTACAAGCATAGCTAAGCATTAACCAAGTTGCTCTCTAGCCCACTTCCTTAAAGCTGCTTACTGTTTAGAAGTCACATAGCCCCTGTCATAAAGTCCTGACTTCTATAGAAAACATCGTTAATGTTAAGAAACCTCAAATTTTCCTTTTGAGATATTTTTCCAGATCCTGCATTCCAGTGCATCCACTGTCACTAGCCAGTTTGAAGACCTTCGCTGAAAGACACACTCAGCACAGGAATGCAGTTTCTGTTTTCTTAGGATTTCATGCCTCATGCCCAAACCAATCAGCAACACCCAGACCCTCAGCCCACTACCCACCAAAATTCCCTTTAAAACCCCATGCCAAAACTCCTTGGGGAAGCATATTTGAGGTCCCCCCACCTGCTTCTTTTGGCTTCCATTCAATTATTAAACTTTTTCTCTGCTGCAACTCCTGCTGTTTTGATGTATTGGTATGTTACTTTGCGACAGGCAATTGAACCTGGTGGTCCTATAACAAGGTATGGTGTTGGCACTCACCAGAGGCTTCTCACTGGGCCATGAACCTGGCTAGACATTGTGGACATTTAGCCTCTTGCCCTCCCCTAGAACTGGTGGCATTCTTATCGAAAGGCAGACTTCACATTTCGGCCTGTCTTGGCCCTTTGAAGAGGTGCCTCTGTCACCGCTGAATCCAGGAAGTGATTTTTTTTTTTTTTTTAAGGCAGGGTCTGGCTCTATTGTCTGAGCTGGAGTGTAGTGGTGTGATCTCATTTCATTGCAAACTCCACCTCCTGGCCTCAAGCCATCTTCCCTCCTCAGCCTCTGGAGTAGCTGGGACCACAGGTGCTCACCACACCAGGCTAATTTTTATATTTTTTGCAGAGACAGAGTTTTGCCATTTTGCCCAGGCTGGTCTTGAACTCCTGAGCTCAAGTGATCTGCCCATCTCAGCCCCTCAAAATGTTGAGATTATAGGCATGAGCCACTACTCCCAGCCTGGAAGATGATTTAAATTTTTCAGTTATTTTATTTATAATGTCAAATTTTATTTTAGATTTAGGGAGTACATGTACAGATTTATTAAAAGGGTACATTGTATGATGCTGAGGTTTGGGACATGATTGATTCCATCACCCAAGTAGTAATCATAGATCTAATAGTTAGTTTTTCAACCCTTGCCCCTCTTCCTCTCTTATCCTTCTAGTAGTCTCCCATGTCTGCTGTCCTCATCTTTATGTCCATGAGTACCCAGTGTTTACCTCCCACATATAAGTGAGAACATGTGGCATTTGGTTTTCTGTTCCTGCATTAATTCACTTAGGATAATGACCTAGAGCTTCATGCAGATTGCTGCAAATAACATATTTTCACTCTTTTTTTTGTGGCTGTGTAGTAGTTCTCTTTTTGTGGCTGGTGTGTGTGTGCCACGTTTTATTGATCCAATCCACTATTGATGGATATCTTGGTTGGTTCCACGTCTTTGCTATTGCAAGTGGTGTTGTGAGGAACATGCAAGTGCATGTGTCTTTTGAGTAAAACCATTTATTTTGTTTTAGGTATATATCCAGTTATGGGATTGCTGGGTGGAATAGTAATTCTCTTTTAAGTTCTTTGAGAAACCGCCAAACTGCTTTCTACAGTGGCTGAACTAATTTATATTCCCACCAGTGGTATGTAAGCATTCTTGTTTCTCCACAGCTTCACCATATTCTGTTGTTTTCTGACTTTTTATTAATAGCCATTCTGACTGGTGTGAGATGATATCTTATTGTGGTTTTGATTTGCATTTCTCGGATGATTAGTTATGCCAAGCATTTTTTCATGTTTCTTGGCCATATGTATGTCTCAGTTTGAGAAGTATCTGTTTATGTCCTTTCCCCATTTTTTAATGAGGTTATTGGTTTTTTACTTGTTGAAGTATTTAAGTTATAGATTCTGGATATCAGAACTTCGTTGGATGCAGTTTCCACATATTTTCTCCCATTCTGTAGGCTGTTTACTCTGTCGATTGTTTCTTTTGCTGTGCAGGAGCTTTTTAATTTAATTAGCTCTCACTTGTCAATTTTTGTTTTTGTTGCAATGGCTTTTGAGGACTTCGTCATGAATTCTTTCCCAAGGCTGATGTTCAGAATGGTGTGTTTTGGAAGGTGATTGAGCTGCAGTGGCAAGTGACAGCCCTGTGTTCTCCTCTGAGAACACAGATTTTCTCCTCTGAGGATGGAAACCCTGAGTTAAGGCTGTGACTAGGATGAGGCAAATAAGACATTCACAGGGCTGCCCCAAAACCCAGTTACCAAGCATACAGGATTTTAGTAAATCACTTTAAAAATCAAAATTAATGCAAAAAAGTCCATGTGAATCAGTTATCAAAATTCTCAATAATAATAAGCTCAGTGTCCCTAATTTTTCTTTTGCCTTTGGCTTCAATGTAAAACTCAACTGGGCACTGACTCTGACTATACCATTTTGAGGACAGACTTTTCCTCTCCCAAATCCCCTCCTGGGACAGAAGAGAACATAATCAATCATGTACTAGCCGAGCCAAGGCTGGAGGTGAGAGCTTATTCCCCCAAAGATCAGCTGTACTAACTAAGCCTGTTGCTGAGAACAACTTTTTAATTAGTTGATCACGCCCTGCTCTACCTCACAACTGTATAGTTCCTAGCTGTGTGTAAAAGGGACTAGGTAAGCAGGAATGTACTGATGCAGCTAAAAATAGTTGTAAGGTCATTATTGGAGGAGTTTGCTCAGCTCTCTCAGGTGGCAGGGTCGCCTCCTTTGGTAGGACTTGGGGTGTGACACAAACAAGATTCCTGTGTCTATCAGGTTTTCATTATTGAGACTATTTTCTGGGATAAAAGTTTGAATCCCCAAGAAAGACATTTAATGGGCCTGGTAAATTCTTTGTTTTAATTGCAACTTAGGTGGGGCTCTGACCCTTAATACCCAATACTTTTTTCTGGTACTGGTTCTGAAGCCCTTTTAAGTTAAAGTGTAAATGATTAGTAAGCTGCAAGTACTGCTGGGTAACAGCATTAGGTTAAGGCTTTAATTTCTGCCAACAGTAATGATAAAATTATAGGTATTCCCCAAGGAATATGAAGCAAAACAGTTGTTCTTTCCATTGATATAAAAATAGCTATGATATTTTGATTAATTAATTTAATGTTCTTTTTTGAGGAGGGATACACTGTCATCTGGGAATTTGTTTGCTCTCCTCGACACTCTATATGAAGAAATACCTTTGGTAGCAAAAAACTGTATACAGTTAATTCTTGAACAATATGACTTCGAACTGCATGGATTCCATTTTACATGTTATTTTTTCAGTAGAAGGTACACTGACTGTACCTTCAGTAGAAGTATGCCTGCCACTCCTGCCTCTTCTTCTCCACCTCTTCCACCTCTGCCACCCTGAGACAGCATGACTAACTCCACCCTTTTCTCCTCTTCCTGGGCCTACCCACATGAGGACAATGGGATGGAAACCCTGAGTTAGGACTGTGACTAGGGTGAGGCAAGTAAGACATTCACAGGGCTGCCCCAAAACCCAGTTACCAAGCATACAGGATTTTAGTAAGTTGTTTTAAAAATCAAAATTAATGCAAAAAAGTCCATGTGAATCAATTATCAGAATGCTCAATAAGAATAATCTCAGTGTCCCTAATTTTTCTTTTGCCTTTGTCTTCAATGTAAAACTCAACTGGGCACTAAGATTTTATGATGATGATCCATGTCAACTAAGTTAATAGTAAGTATTCTTTTCCTTATCATTTTTTAAATAACATTCTCTTTTCTCCAGCTTCCTTGTAAGAATGCAGCATATAACACATAGAACATATCAAATATGTGTCAGTCGACTATGTTATTGGTTAGGCTTCCAGTCTACACTAGGCTTCTAGTAGTTAAGTTTTTGGGGAGTCAAAGGTAATACAAAGAATTTTGACTACGTGGGAGGCTAGTGCTCCTAACCCCTGTATTGTTCAAGGGTCAATTGTAGTTGGTCTTAAATTTCTAAATTGTTGTAGTTGTCTTAAATTTCATTTCTAAGAAAATGAAAGTGCTTTGGAAATTGTGGATTATTTCACAGGTTCTTCTCAGACCTTGGAATACTCTATGAGGTAGGAAATGTCATTCCTACTCTATGGTTGAGAAAACTGAGGTTTAGAAAGGATAAGCTATTTACTCAAGATCTCCCAGTTAATATTCAATGATGGCATTAGGATTTAAATCGAGATAAGTTAACTACACACTTAGGGCTTTTTAAAAACAAAAAACTTGGATTTTGCCAAGCATGATGGCTTGTGCCTGTAATCCCAGCACTTTGGGAGGATGAAGCGGGCAGGTCATAAGGTCAGAAGTTTGAGACCAATCTGGCCAACATAGTGAAACCCTGTTTCCACTAAAAATACAAAAAAAAAAAAAAAATAGCCATCTATGGTAGTGCAGGCCTGTAATCTCAGCTACTCAGGAGGCTGAGGCAGGAGAATCATGTGAACCCAGGAGGCAGAGGCTGCAGTGAGCCATGATCGCACCATTGCCCTCCAGCCTGGGTGACAGTGCGAGACTCCATTTCAAACAAACAAAAACCCCAAAAACCTTGGACTTCTTAAAAGTCACTCTGATATCTTCTGAGTTCATTTATCCCCACGGCGCCCCTTCTCCATCCAGAAAGCTATTAGATATGACTCTTTCTGTAAATGGTAGCCCATTGAGACAGGAATGGTTAAATAATACCCTGCACATAATGTGATTCGCCCCTGAGCCTTCAGCTTTATTCAGCATATTGGAAATATTTGCATAGATTTTCTTCCTCTGGCAGTACTGGAGAGTGGTATTTCTGTCATGAAAATGGCATGTCATACTCAGGAGAATGAGTCTGATGAGAACCTGCCCTTGAGGTACTTTTCTATATTCAGCTTCGGAGTCTGGTGAGGCTGACCCTTGGGACCCTTGTAAATTTTCACAAAGCTGGAGTCACACTGCATTCTTGCCTGGACAGCAGCAAGTGGGTTGTGTGCACTCAGCAAAAGTCAGAGCTATATGAAAAATAAACTTTATAGACTCGAGCTAGTGTATAAATTAGCTATTATATTTTTGGAAGCATCATTTGCCCTGAAGTCTTTTTCTAACTATGCATTAACAAGTTGGATCACAACAGAACTACGCTACAGTAATTAGTGGGTTCAACTCATAGCTGACCAAACATACCTTCTTGGGGAGATTACTTGCTAAATTTAGTTTCCTTGCACTCAAAAGGAAACTTGTCTCTTCTGTTATCTTCCCCTTTGAAGAGACTGAATCCTAAACCCAGAATCAGACACCAAAACAAGGATACTTGGCTTCAGTGTGTTCTGGTATTAACCAGAGTATCAAACTAGGACCAAATTACAAGTTTCTGAAAAGTAAAAACAAAAGAATTTAAGGGTTAAAAATGTAAAAGAAACAGAGAGAAAATTGTAGAAGAAACAGAAGAAAATGAGAGGGAGATAACTTAAAAATCAAGTAGCTAGGGGAGGAGAAAGGAAGGAATTACCTCATGCTTTATTGTTAATGTCCATTAACAAATAAAGGATAAGCATGTGGCTTTCCTGCAGTGCACACAAGGATGTCTCCCTCTGAAGGATATGCTCAGAGGGAGGAAGAAAATTCAGTGTAAAAGGACCAAACACCAAGACGCTGAAGCTTTGAATACTCCCACTCTACAGTAGGTGGAGACACTGTGCCTTTAACATGCTTGATAAATAAATTCTCCATCTCTTTAGAATTACATTGTTCATTTCTCCCTCATAACACAGTCCTTTTTGTAGCTATAGATTTTGCCATTATTCTTTGCATGTATATGGGGTTAGTTATTGACTGAATTACTTTCTAATATTTCAAAAGAAAACAGGTTTTTAAAAAGCAGAGGGACATTCTTGGAGCTATACTGCAGAATAATCAGTGGTAATAGCAAACTCTGCTTCTCCCACATTTTTTTCCCCATATTTCTTAGTTTTGTGGAGTTCTACTTAAATCCTAATGATGCATGAACAACTTGAATTGTTTTCTCTTTTCATTATTTAAAGAAATGAAGAAAATCTCCTCCTTATATTATCTAAAGGAAAAGTGCATTAATTGTTCACTGCCAGTTGATCGTCTCAACTATTGCATTTTGAGAGAGAGAGAGAGAGAGAGAGAGAGAGAGAGAAAGAGAGTGTGTGTGTGTGTGTGTGTGTGTGTACATATGTGCTTATGGGTATACACACACCTCATTAAGAACAGCCGTGCTGACCTATTTCCAGAGCATGATTTCCTCTTGTTTCTAAAACTGTGGATTTCCTGTTTCTTGCTCTTTTTTATCGTTACCTGTCTTTTAGCTCTGTCTAACCTTCAGACGTGGTTGTGTACATTTTCTGTTAAAAGTGACTGCTCTGACTGGTCTTCAGAGTTTTCTTCATTGGCATTTCAGCTGGCTGGATCAAGCAGCTCTACCAGGTTGACTTAGTTTGAGATATTTCAGTCCCATCGACTTAAGGCTTTGTTCAAGACTTGGGAAAGTATCTGGATGGTTAGAAACAGAAGCAAATTGACAGCAACACTCAAAACATACTCTGTTTTTATAAAAACTTTCTTACAACATTTGTCATAGAGTTTGTCTTTTTTCTTAAGGTGTTTGGTTCATTAAAAAAATAAATAAATAAAAATTGTCATGTTACTCTTGAGCTTCTGCCTGCCCAAAGAAAGATCTTTTCAGGATTAATCGTAGAAGGATGATGAAAGGAATCTCTTAAATTTACTAAAAGTCTTTCACTGTTTCCTATCTTTGGATCTTTGTTATTGCTCATTTTTAAATATAGACAGAAAGGCATTGCTTAGGTAAGAGGTAGCAATTTGGCTTAGAAGAATTTTCCCAGAAACCTGATTTCTATAACAGGTTATTCTGTTTAGCAGGCTAGGTCAGACTTTAGCATCAGGATAGGCAGTAAATGAAAAGTCTCCCTTTCTCTCTCCTCTTCCTCCTTCCATACTTCCCACCCCTTTTCCTGTCAACTTCTTATTTAACCTTTCTGGTTACCAATTATTTCTCTGATCCATTTTTTTGCATTGTTCTTTTTCACGTAATAACAGTTTTCTTCAATCTACCTGCCTGAGAAAGGAGATTCAAGAAGCCTTTCCAGACACAATAGAAAATAAAACAACAACAACAACAAAAACAATCACAAACAATGATGTCTTACCTGTCTTTAACCAGCCAGGCCACAGAACTGCCAACTCATTTACATCCTTTTTTAGTTCCACATGCGGCCTGAGAGGCATGTACTGGGTGAGCAAAAGGAGAATGGATGTGGGCCACAGTGATTTATTCCTCCTCTTCTTGCTGTTGATGCCATCACAGTTATATATTCCAGTCGCTTCTGCAGCTGCTGAAATTTGTATTACCATTATCTGATAAGATAGCAAGAATTTAGACTTAACTATGCTAACAAGGTAATTGACATCTGAGTAGCATACATTTTTACCAGAATTACTGGTAAGGTTATTTGAGATTGTTGCATTGGAAAACTATAAAGTAATCATTTTAAATATGGTTTCTTTAAGATTTAAATATAAAATGTAACATGATAATTCTCAAAAGAGCCTTTTGAGCAAATAGAATCAGTGGTGTGCTGCAATAGGGTCATACCAGCTAGCTAGAGTTGATTGTCACATTTTTCAGGAATTTTGAGAGCTGGTTGTAAAATATAGACATTATTAAAGATTAAATTATAGAAACAATGAAATATATTAAAAATGGTAGTTAAAACTCAGACTTATTAATTCATATTTTGCTATATTTACTAATATCTGTGCTTCTGAAGTTATTTAAAGCTATTGTTTTTGTATAGTGAAAACACTATACAATGTACTAGAGCAAATCTCTTCCTGACTCCGTGTTCAATTATGTCACATTATGGTTTCAAATTGGCCATTGTGGGTCTATTTATAATATGCTACAGAAATAGGAAAGTGTTGTAATAAAGAAGCGAAGTTTTCTTCTCTTCAACCACTTTATTTATTTTTTTTTTTGGGGATGGAGTTTCGCTCTTGTTACCCAGGCTGGAGTGCAATGGCGCGATCTCGGCTCACCGCAACCTCCGCCTCCCAGGTTCAGGCAATTCTCCTGCCTCAGCCTCCTGAGTCGCTGGGATTACAGGCATGCACCACCATGCCCAGCTAATTTTTTGTAGTTTTAGTAGAGACGGGGTTTCACCATGTTGACCAGGATGGTCTCGATCTCTTGACCTCGTGATCCACCCGCCTCGGCCTCCCAAAGTGCGGGGATTACAGGCTTGAGCCACCGCGCCCGGCCAATCAAGACTTTTTTACTCCTCATAGAGTTGGTTGTTAAAGATTTCCCAGCACACCACTGTGTCTAATTATAGTTGTCCAACAGATGAGAAATCAGAGGCTCAGAAAGTGAAGAAATCTTGGGACACGTAGTGGGGGTTCAGGTTCTGCCGTTATTAGTCCTGGAACACCTAAAGCAGGATGAACATTTGGGGAAAAGGAGTTCCTTTAGTAATTCTACTCTCTCTTCTCACCAAAACCTCTAAAAATGTCCTTCCACTTTCACCATCTTTAGTCCACTTCAATCCCCAGCTCCCCAGCTAGGGCAGCGTATTTTGGGATCTTCTGCTCACAACTTTGACACCCCAACAAAGAGCCACAATGTCTTAAGTTACATCACCCCTAAACATTCACATGCTAATTTCAAGGGTAACTCTGACTTTCCTATAGATGAGCCTCAGAACATTTTAAGAAATTTGGGCACATTCAAGTTTGTGTGGGTACAGAATGAGTATGGAGAAAAAAAGGGTAACTAGGGCAAAACATGAAATACATTTGTTATGCCTGGCTATATGCAAGTCCATATGTGTTGAGGGCTGCTTATAACGACAAAATTTATGTCTGTATTTTTGTTCAGGATGGATCCTGGCTTGGACATTTTAATTTAGTAACAATAACATGTAAGACATCCTTCAAAAGAACATTTTAAGGTATGCTTGCTGAGAATCCTGTGGAAGACTCTCAAATAATTACCAAGTAAATGTCATTATTATAAACAGTTTTCACAATTATGATTATAATCATCATTAATCTCCTTCCCATTCGTAGTGTACCTTGTATTTTTTAAAAAATGCTTTACAAATTTTCACATTTAAACTAGATAATGCTTTTTTTTAAAAAAAACTTGTTCAACAATGGATACACAAAAGTCCAGAGTGAATAATTTACCCAGAATTGCACAGACAACTAGCTTGATAAGAAACTTGGCATTGGTTTTAAATGTCAGCTCTGAAACTAGCATTTAGTGAACAATTACTCTGTGCTAAACACTGTGCTAGATGCTTTACGTATACAATATTATTTGGGTCCTTCAAGATAAGTATTATGTTTTATATTTTATAGATGAGAAAACTGGGGCATAAAATAAATAAAAGATTTTTCCAAAATGTGTTAGAGCCAGTGCTAAACTCCAACTCTGCCCAACTTCAGCATCGATGTTCTGCACCCTGTATTTCAAGCTAATAGGTCCAAAGCTAGATGACATGCCCTTTCCTAAAGTTAGTTCCATTAGTGAGCAAATTCACAAGAACACTGCCTGCCATGAAGAACATATCTGTCTTTCTAGTAAAGTGCTTTTGGAATTCTTTTTCCCTAGTGAGAGATTTGGTAACTTAGCATCACAAGAGAAAAACAAAAAGCAAGAGAAATATCAAATGACCTCAGTTCTCTGCCCTCAAATGCTGATGTTTGGTCACCAATATTTCTGGGTCATGAAAAAATGACCTACGGATATACACGTTATTCAATTGGGTGAAGTTTAAAATGCAAACACCAGCGTGTTTCTGCATGACATTTGGTGTTTCATTTTCTACTCCATGGATCCTTGTTTCTCAAGAGAACTCTTCAGGCAGGTTTCTATGGAAATATAAGCCAAACACTTTGAGGGTATAATAAAAAAATACTTCCACTTTAGCCCATGGGACCTAAATGTGTTTGTTGCTATAAAATACAGAACTTAAAAGGCAAGCACAAATCAGAGGGCGTTGTGGACCCAGTTCTAAACGACTACAAGGTCTTCAGCTCCAAGTTACCTTGGAGAAGAGCATTCATAATTCTCAATCTTGATTGTTTTCAAAAGAAGTAGGTACCTTCTGTTGTTCAAAGTAGCTTTCTTAGAAGTAAGCAGTAGGAACCATCAGGGAATGGTGGGCTCATGGGTAAAGGACCGGGTAATTTTCCAGCTTCCTGTATTTTTGATAACCGTGCATCTATTTCCGAGTGTTTTCAGGGGTCATTTTGATTGTTTAATTTTCTAATGGGAAATCACATCCTCCAAACACCACTTGATTTTTTAAAATATGAATCAGTTACACCATAGTGATGTTCTGGTTCCCGTTGCTGTATATAGTCTTACTCCAAAAGTTCGAAGCTTAAAGCAATCATTTAATTTTGCTGACTGTTTTTGTGGGTCAGGAGTTCTAGAAGGATTTGAATGGATGATTTTCACTTGGCATCTCCTGCGCAGTTGTAGTCAGATGTCAGTTGGGGATGGTGTCATCTGAAGTCTTCTTTTTTCTCAGAGTCAGGGTCTTGCTCTTTCCCCCAGGCTGGAGGAAAGCGGTGCAAACAGCGCTTACTGCAGCCTTGAGTTCCTGGACTCAAGTGATTCTCTCACCCTCAGTTGCCCCTGTAACTGAGACCACAGTCATAAGCCACCACGTCTGGGTAATATTTTTATTTTTTGTAGAGACAGGGTCTCACCACCTTGCCCAAGCTAGTCTCAAACTCCTGAACACAAACAATCCTTCTGCCTCAGCGTCCCAAAGTGCTGGGATTACGGATGTGAGCCACCATGCCTGGCCTGGATTTATGAGATGATTTAATCACATGGCTGGAAGTCAATGCTGACTGTCAGCTGGGAGCTCAGCTGGAGCTATTGAACAGAACACTTGTATGTGGCCTCTCCAGCACAACAGCCTTAGTATAGTGAGACAGCTTACTTGATGCCTAACTTCTCCCAGAGTCCGTGCTCCAAGAAAATCAAGGGCTGTGGCATGGTCTTTTTTGACCTGGCAGTCCTACAGCATCACTAATGGTGTGTTCTCTTACTCAGTCACAAGCCCACCCAGATTCAAAAGGAAGGGGCTCAGATCTCCCTTTTTGATTGGAAGAGTATTAAAGGAGTGTCTTCCCCCATCTTCTTGTAGAGAAAAGAAAGAATTTTTGATAACATTAAAATGCATTTTATAGTAGTAATAGTTATGTATCAGTTTGCTATTGTGGCATAATAAACCATGGTGAAATCAAAAACAAGAGGGGCCATGAGTGATGGCTTATGCCTGTAAGCTAGACATTTTGGGAGGCTGAGGTTGGAAGACTGCCTGAAGCCAGAGACTCAAGACCAGCTTTGGTAACAACAACAAAATAAAAAACAAACAAAAAAAGGAAAATTATCTCAGTGTGGTGGTATACCCCAGTAGTCTCAGCTACTTGACAGACAGAGGCAGGAGGATCACCTGAGCCCAGCCAAAGGTTCCAGACTGCAGTGAGCTATGATGGCATCACTGCACTTGAGGCTGGACAACAGAGCCAGACCCTGTCTCATAAAATAAAATAAAATAAAAAAGAGCCGTTTGTTTAGCTCACTATTCTGTGGTTACTAATTTATGCTGGGCTCAGCTAGGTGATTGTTGCTCCCTCATGCGTCTGTAGTCAGTTTTATGTCAGTTTTGCTGATCTTGTCTGGTCTTTCTGGGGCCTCAGTTTCGGTAGTCTTGGCTCTGGTCTGTGTCATCGTCCATCTTCCTGAAGGTTTTTCCTAGCCTGTTTCTATGGTGAAAATAAATTCCGAGAGCGTGTGGAAGCACCATGGACAGCCACTTGAGGCATAGGCTCCAAGTTGGCAAGTTATTACTTCTGCTAGCCAAAGAAAGTGTCAAGGCCAGGCTGGGTTTCAGGGCCAGGGATACAATTTGTCTCTCATGGGTGTTGCTGTACAGTCACTTTCTAAGGGGCATTGGGGATAGAGAAGGGAGTAATTGTGGCCAATTAAAAAATAATGTTTTATGATAGCTAATCTTTATACAGTATGTACTTTGTTCCAGAAACTCTTCTAAGCATTCTACCTGTATAATTCACGTGCTCTTCAAAACGACCCTACATATGGTTACTATCACTATTTATATTTTATATATGAGGAAGCACGCACAGAGCATAAGTGACTTGCTTGAAGTCACAGAAGTATTAAAGGAGTAAAATAGTGTTCATACCCAGGCAATCTGGCTCCAGACTCTGTTTATAACTACTAAATTATACTGTTAATTTTTTTATTTGATATAAGTTACATCATGATAGGTAATTAGGGATTATTTATTTTGAGATATGAATCAAGGGTCAGATGTTCCCAGCATACCAACATTTGGTTAGTTCTGGGTCTTTGGACCACTGAACACAACCTTTTAAGCTGTTTTGTCACATAAGTGATGTTCAAGTGAATTCAGCTTGTATCCTTAAAGCTATAAGCAGATTTTATTACATTTAAAGGTGGCATAAAGGATTGGTATGATCACCAAGTTTCAAAATGGAGAAACTTGGCGCTTGTTTTTGAAGTTTTATTTTCTCATTTACCGAATAAGGGGATTAAATTGAATAATTGCTGGTTATATAACATTCTAAAAGCTAAATCTTATCAGCTTCATACTTGTGTATTGATTTAAAGCCATTAAGGATGATCTACAATAAGGGTAACAAACGTACTATGAATTGACAGATTTCTCTTTTCTAATTTTTTGTAAGTTCTTCATTTGTCTTAAACCATGTACTTTTCTAGTTCCTTGTCAGATATGTTTCTTGCTAATAATGAAAAATCAATTTTCTTACAATATGCAGCATTTGGAAAACTGTATTCAGAAAGCATGCTAATGGGTGTTTGCATAAGCATTTCAATGATGATTGCTTTAGTAAAATAATAATAATGGGACAATGTAATGAAGAGAGGTACGAAAAAAGCAATAAAAAGAAAGGCAAGAGTAAAGAGAGAGAATGAGAAAAAAATAAAACAGGCTCAACATGACACCTGTTTGGCTCTGGAAAGGCTTAGTGAATCTGATGTTGGGGTCTTTCATTGTCCTGGGGGTTGTTTGACAAATGGTGTCCTGTGGGGAAACAGGAAATGAAATCTGTGTTTCAGGGGTGGTTTTTTGATTGATCCAGCCAGGGACCCTCAAGGGAGATACCAGTGCCTAGATAGCTACTGGTGGTGCCTTCCAGCACCATGCCTGGAACCAAGAGCCTTGACATCTAGACCCTTTTATTGGAGCTCTTTTAGAAGAAAAGTGAGGAAATAATTTTTCAGCCAAACAAGCACAGGTAGGACACAGGATGAAAGAGAGCAGTTCTGTGATGAGGAGTGGGGAAAACCCTTGCACGGGCTCTTGCCACTTGATCTCAGCGAGCCTCAGTTATCTCATCTCTTAAGTGGGGTTGGGAGTTGGGTAGGTGGTGGGTAGAAAGGTATTGCCCTGAATGAAAAGTAAAATCATTTTCTAAGTAATTTCTAGTTTTGTTGAATCAGTGACAAAATTCTAATTTCACCATCATGACATTCTGAACTAATGCAGAACCTCCAACATGATATACATTTATATATACATGTTTTATTACCATATAGCTCATAAATTTCTGAACATTTAACCATTAACCCTTGCCAGCCTATGTAAGCTGTCTTCAACATATATTATTGCAATTCTGAGGTACCAGAAATAATTTATACCCAGACAATAAGAGACATCAAGCTGGACTCAAAGATGTACAAATAGATACAGGTCTTAGTGAATAGTGGCTAGGATTTTAATGTCCACTCACAATAAGATATATGGCTGTAGAGGAGAGGTGTATAGAGGAGAGTGGGCACTGTTGTGAGGCTGACTGCAGAAATCAGACACCATCCAAAAGCTGAGACCCCTTAAGAGCGCCCAGTTTGTCAAGTAGATAAGAAAACATCATAAGTACTAAGAATTAACAAGGAAGCAGGTCTCTCCTTTATGCTTTGGGGAAAAAAATTCCAATTAAGAACTGAAACTGAAAGCTTATGCCATGCCTAGGTATGGAATACCAATTCACACTCTGTATACGGGCATGAATTCTAAGCTGATAAATTAGAAATGTAAATACTGATCCTGGACAAGTGAATTCTCAGAGGTGCCCAATAGAAGCAAAACAAAACAGCTCTTTAGGGCTTCCACAATACAGAAGGAAAGGGACACACACAGGAAAAAAATACATCCAAGTTGAAGATAAAAACTCATTCAAAAATTACAAGTCATAGGAGGAAATGAACTATAATGGCAGGACATCAGCAGTTACAAAGTGCAGCATAAAAAGGATATACAGATAGATAAGAGATGAAATAAAGGAATAGATATTAACAATTAGAGAAAATGAATAAGAAATGTTGGAAGAGAAAAACAATAATAAACTGAAATTAAAAACTCAACAGACATTTCTACTTCTGAAACGGTAGAGTAGATGTATAATATGGTTTGGCTGTATTCGCACCCAAATCTCATCTTGAATTGTAGCTCCCATAATTCCTACATGTTGTAGGAGGTACCTGGTGGGAGATAATTGAATCACGGGGGCAGTTTTTCTCATACTATTCTTGTGGTAGTGAATGAGTCTCATGAGATTTGATGGTTTATAAGGGAAAACCCCTTTCACTTGGCTCTAATTTCTCTCTTGCCTGCTGTCATGTAAGATATGCCTTTCACCTTCCACCATGATTGAGAGGCCTTCTGAGCCATGTGGAACTGACTCTATGAAATCTTTTTTTCGCTAAATTATTTCCATTTGTTTTCTTTTCCTTTTTCTTCTTCTTTTTTTTTTTAAATATAACTTTAAGTTCTGGGGTACATGTGCAGATCTTGCAGGATTGTTACATAGGTATACACATGCCATGGTGGTTTGCTGCATCCATCCCTCTGTTATCTACATTAGGTATTTCCCCTAATGTTATCCGTCCCCAACCTCCCAATTCCTGCTATCCCTCTCCTAACACCCAACCCCAAACAGACCCCAGTGTGTGATGTATGGTGTTCCCTCCCTGTGTCCACGTGTTTTCATTGTCTAACACCCACTTATGAGTGAGAACATGTGGTGTTTGGTTTTTCTGTTCTTGTGTCAGTTTGCTGAGAATGATGGTTTCCAGCTTCATCTGTGTCCCTGCAAAGGACATGAACTCATCCTTTTTATGGCTGCATAGTATTCCATAGTGTATATGTGCCATATTTTCTTTATCCAGTCTACTTTTGATGGGCATTTGGGTTGGTTCCAAGTCTTTGCTATTATAAATAGTGCTTCAATGAACATACATGTACCTGTGTCTTTATAATAGAATGATTTATAATCCTTTGGATATATACCTAGTAATGGGATTGTTGGGTCAAATGGTATTTCTGTTTCTAGATACTTGAGGAATTGCCACACTGTCTTCCACAATGGTTGAACTAATTTAAACTCACACCAACAGTGTAAAAGTGTTCCTATTTCTCCACATCCTCTCCAGAATCTGTTGTCTCCAGATTTTTTATGATCACCATTCTAACTGTCATGAGATGGCATCTCAACGTGATTTTGATTTGCATTTCTCTAACGACCAGTGATGATAAGCATTTTTTCATATGTTTCTTGGCCACATAAATATCTTTTTTTGAAAACTGTCTGTTCATATCTTTTGCCCAATTTTGAATTTTTTTTTTTTTTGCAAATCTGTTTTAGTTCTTGGCAGATTCTGGATATTAGCCCTTTGTCAGATGGGTAGACTGCAAAAACTTTTTCCCATTCTGTTGGTTGCTGGTTCACTCTAATGATTGTTTCTTTTGCTGTACCGAAGCTCTTAAGTTTAATTATATCCCATTTGTCTATTTTGGCTTTTGTTGCCATTGCTTTTGGTGTTTTCGTCATGAAGTCCTTGCCTATGCCTATGTCCTGAATGGTATTGCTTAGGTTTTCTTCTAGGGTTTTTATAGTGTTAGGTATTATGTTTAAATCTTGACTACATCTGGAGTTAATTTGTGAATAATGTGTAAGGAAGGGATCCAGTTTGAGCTTTCTGCACATGGCTAGCCAGTTTTCCCAACATCATTTATTAAACAGGGAATCCTTTCCCCATTGCTTGTTTTTGTCAGGTTTGTCAAAGATCAGATGGTTGTAGGTGTGGCATTTGTTCTGAGGCCTCTATTCTGTTCCATGAGTCTATATCTCTGATTTGGTATTAGTAACATGCTGTTTTGATTACTGTAGTCTTGAAGTCAGGTAGAATGATGCCTCCAGCTTTGTTCTTTTTGCTTAGAATTGTCTTGGCTATGTGGGCTCTCTTTTGGTTTCATATGAAGTTTAAGGTGTTTTTTTCTGGTTCTGTGAAGAAGGTCAATAGTAGCTTGATGGGGATAGCATTGACAAAATTCAACAACTCTTTATGCTAAAATCTCTTAATAAACTAGGTATTGATGGAACGTATGTTAAAATAATAAGAGCTATTTATGACAAACCCACAGCCAATATCATACTGAATGGGCAAAAATGGGAAGCATTCCCTTTGAAAACTGGCACTAGACAAGGATGAACTAATACAATGTACTTTTCTACCTTTCTAAGTATGAGTTAAACACTTTAGATTATGTCATAGTACATTTCTGAAAGATAGAAGAAAGCAGATGAGCTAGCGTCCTCTGGAACTGATGAGTTACATCTAGGTTGTATTAGGGTTGTATTAGAGAAGACTGAGTAGGGACTTTCATCCTCAGTAGATGTTAATAAGCCTTCACCTTTTTATAATGTCAGTGGAGCCCAAATGGGGAAACAATTCCCTCCACTGCCTCCCACCACTGCCAGCAATAATGAGGTATCCCTCCCACTCCCTGCTGGGATTATATCAGAGAAAACTATTGAGGAATCTGGGTTTTTAACATCATGTAATAGTACTAAGCTCATCCTCCTCCCAACTATCATGAAGTGGAAGCCACTTGAGGAACTAGAACTCCCACTTTATCAAGCAGTAATGATGAACAAAGTGCTCACCTCTGCCCCATGTAATGGAAGCTGAGTAGGAAATCTGGACTTCCACAAACACCTGACAGTAGTGAGACAGTGTCTACCACTTTTATTTTTTAGAACCATGTCAGAGAAAGAAAGGTAAAACAGAAGGTTTAAGTAGGATTCTCAGTTTCGTTACATTAGTACCCCAAATTTCCAGATTTCAATAAAAAAATCAGTTATTATACAAAAAAACAAAGATTTCAAACTGAATGAACAACAAAGGATGCCAAAATGGAGATGAAAAAGATGTTAGAATTATGTGGCAAATATTTTAAAGTAGCCATCATAAATGATGCATTAATAGGCAAATACAGATATACTTGAAGTAAGTGAAAAAAAATCAAAGTCTCAGCAAAAAAAGGAAATATCAAAAATAACAATTTTAGCATTAAAAATATAATAGCTAAAAACAACAGTAGATATACTCAGCAGCAGAATGGAGGAAAGAGCTAGTGAACTGGAAGTTGGAGCAATCTCATGAAATAATCTCATTTGAACAATAAAGAGAAAATAGACTGGAAAAAAAGCAACACAGCCTCAGGTACCTATGGGAATGTGACAAAAGATCTCAGATTTATTTTATCAGAGCCCTGAAATGAGAGGAGAAACAGTTGGGGTTGAAATGTAGAAATGATGTCTGAAATGATGTCTGAAGAAATGATGTCCAAAGAAATGATGTCCAAAGAAATGATGTCTGAAAACTTCTCAAATGTGGCAAAAGATATAATCTACAGAGTCAAAAAACTAAGCAAACCCCAAATAGGATAAATCCAAAGAAATTTACATCAAGAAACATCAAACTTCTTAAAACTAAAGACAAAATTATCTTAAAAACAATAGTTAGAAAATATACCTTACTTATCTGGGGAACACATTCAAGTGACAACCTATCCTATTTCTCATGGGAAATCACAGAGGTCAAAAAGTAGTGGTATGACATTTTCAAGTGCTAAAATGAAAGGACTTTCAACCCAGAATCCTATATCCAGTGAAAATATCCTTCAGAAATGACAGACAAGTAAAGCTATTCTCATACGAAGGGAAACTAAAAAATTTTGTCACCAGCAGGTCTCACTTAAAAAGAATAGCTAAAGGAAATTCTCAGAAAAGGAAGGAAAATAGTAAAAGAAAGAAGATAGGAAGATCAAGATGAGAAAAGAACACTAGAAAGAGTAAATACATGAAGAGTAAATAATATAATACATTTTCCTTCTCCTCTTGAATTTTCTCTTAAAACAAAAATACTTGGGGCTCAGCCAAGACCAGCCTAGCCCAGTAATGACCAGCAGAGCTCAGGTCAACCACAGGCTTCATTACGAATTAAGTAAGCAAGAAATAAGTGCCATTTTCTTTGAGGTATGGGCGTATTAGAATTATTTGTTACAGTAGGAAAGGCTGCTTAATAAACCAATAATCTAACCTTGGGTTATTTTTCTTCTTTTTCTACACACTGCTCTTGAGCAACCTTATCCATACTCTTACCTCTAGAACACTGAGGGCTCCAAGTACATACTTCAAACTTCTACTTTTCTTCTGAGCTTTAAATGCTTATTTCCATCTTCCAACCCTTACTTAAATGTTATTCCATCTCAGGAAGCTTTTCTAAATCTTCCCCTCTGTACTTGTCCAAAGTTACATGCTCTGTGTGCCTCCATATCACTTTTTCATACCTTTATTTATAATATTCACCTCATTGTGATGCAACTATTGATCTATGTATCCTTTTTACCACTGGACCAAGATCTAGTTAAGAACAGGGACCTTATAGTCTCCGGAGTGTGAGAAAGCTTGAGCCCTACAGTCATGTTCTTTCAGTATTTGCTGAAATAATGTAAAGATAAAACTGCATAAAGAATTCTATTTTTTTTTTTTTTGCTTATAAATAGATTTTTAATTTCATAGTCCTAGAGCTGGAAAGTCCAGATCAAAGTGCAAAGAAATTTAGTGTCTGGTGAGGGCCTATTTCACTGGTTCATGGACAGCCATCTTTTCTCTGTGTCTTCACTTGGCCAAAGGGCCAAAAATAAATATTCATAATTTTGGAAAAAAAATTCCCATTTATACTCATTAGAAACATACTAAATGTACTATAAGAAAAAAATGTAGCAAAAAGTAAAATAAGGCTGAGCACAGTGGCTCATGCCTCTAGTCCTAGCACTTTGAGAGGCCAAGGCAGGCAGATCATCTGAGGTCAGGAGTTTGAGACGAGCCTGGCCAACGTGGTGAAACCTCATCTCTACTAAAAATACAAAAATTAGCCAGGATTGGTGGCACATGCCTGTAATCTCAGCTACTCGGGAGGCTGAGGCAGGAGAATCACTTGAACCCAGGAGGTGGAGGTTGCAGTCAGCCGAGATTGCACCACTGCCCTCCATTGTGGATGACAGACTGACACTCTATCTCAAAAATAAAAAATAAAATAACTAAATTAATTAAATAAAGGCCAGATGTGGTGGCTCACACGTGTAATCCCAGCACTTTGGAGGCTGAGGCTGGTGGATCACCTGAAGTTGGGAGAGACCAGCCTGACCAACATGGTGAAACCCCATCTCTACTAAAAATACAATAATTAGCCAAGCATGGTGGGGTATGCCTGTAATCCCAGCTACTTGGGAAGCTGAGGCAGGAGAATTGCTTGAATCTGGGAGGTAGAGGTTGCAGTGGGCCAAGATCCTGCCATTGCACTCCAGCCTGGAAAATAGAGAGAGACTCTGCCTCAAAAAACCAACCAACCAACCAAACAAACAAAAAAAGTAAGAAAAAAACCACTACAATTTTAAGATGTAACATTTATTTCCTACTTGGTAAAAGCAGATAATTGAATTATAAGAAATACAGCCCTAACTGTTCAACACCAATTTCTAAAATTCAACTGATTTTCCACATATGGTTTTAAGTCCCCAATTTTACATTAACTCCATAGAATCTATTTTTTTTGAAGAAGAAGAAGAAATGGAAAGAAGAAAAGGAGAAAAAAGAGAAAGGAACCTCTTATTAACAATATATTTACTAGACTTTATGATAAGTAGTTTATTCTCTTCATAATATATATAATTCTTTATAATAACATGGAACTCTTCATAATATATATCTGTAGAAACGGACTAGTTTTAGCACAGTTAAATCACTTGCTCTGGGCTATTTATCATTAGTAGAGCCAAATTTGAACCTGTGTCTCCAAATTTCACACTTAGTACTCTTTTGGTGATTAACTCTGCCATCTGTTTGGATCCTTATTCATGTGTGTGCCAAGAGGTCATCATCAATACCTAAACGCACATATGAGAGGAAGGAAGACAGAATGCTGTGTTATTTAAAACTAACCTTCGCCATTCCGGAGAGAAATCATCAGGAACGCACTGAGAATATTGTGACTGCTGCTTCAATGAATGGCTTGTTGATGTGATGCTTCCTAATGTTTTTAGCAATCACTCCATGGTTTATCACCCTGATGTGAATATGGGTTTGAGTGTTTGAAGTGGGAGAGAAGTTTGTCAAGCAGACAGAGTGAACTAATTTTCAGCCATTAATAATGTGTCTATTTCTATTTTCTTTCTGCCATCTCCAGGACTACATTAAAGGCTCACTGACCTATTACATTTAATTTGAGAAAAAACAAGTCCACTTTTGAAATCATAGAAACCAGAAACATTAGGAAGAACAGAACTCTATTTTCACCGCTGGAACTGCAAATAGTGGTTATGGTTTGAAATGCTTTACAATGGGAACATAATATGATTGTTATTAGAATAGAAATGTCTCTGGAGCTTTGAAATATGGGTTGTTTTTATATACTCCTAAGGCAGTGGTATTCTGACATACCCAAATATTTTAAAAAGTTTTTTAATTCAGGTAGTGCATTTTTTTTCTCACAAATGTCTTTTGCTTATGAGCTTTCCAAAAGTGAGTGCAAAAGAAGGTGAAAAGGGAAGGGAGCCCCTTGGCCCAGTGCCGCTGTGGCTGCTTTAGCTTCATCTATTAGGCTCTGTGTTTTTGCACCTAACAGTTAACTTCTTTAGCCTATGCTTATCCATTTCCATTTATTGGAAATAAGCGTTTGTTTAAAGGGAATATTAAAAATATTTGCTACTTGACCTAATAAATTTGATATTTAGTGAATGCCCACTATACACCTATTGCTGTTATCATTTTTAAAAAAAGACCAGAATTTTGCTTTTGTATGGCTTACGTTTGTGTGTGTGTGTGAGCATGGGTGTGGGTTTGTGCCATTAGTGACGTGAAATATGAAAAAAGAGATGGAGACCAACTAGGGGCTGAGGGCAAAAATAGTTTTAGACAGGGTCATCAAAGAAAGCTCAAATTAAATTTGAGCTGAGTTCCAAGTTGCAAGAAAAATGACAGAAGGGCAAGGAGCAAGTGCTAGAAGCAGAGGGAACAGCAAATGCCCTTAGAATCTTTGAGCAAAAGGAAGAAAACAAGCATTGCTGGGGTGTAGAAAATGGGGAAAGAAGAGCTCAAAATGAGGTCAACCATTTAGAGAAATGCAGTCATAATGAGGATTTTGCACTTTATTCTAATTCCAATGGGAAATTATTGAAGAGTTTTAACCAGAGGAATAATGTAATCTGATCAAAATGAAGAGATAACATCTAAAAATGGAGGATTTAAACTTTGTATTTTAGCATCGTTTTAAAGGTAAAAGATCAACAGTAATTATGAAGAAGCCAGCACAACAATTTTGCACATCTTTTCCACTTGCCCTTTTCCCTAGAAAGCCAATGATTTGACTATGTTTTTGTTATGGCAAAAATCAAGCCTGCGTGGAGCCCCTCTGGCCCGGTGGTTTTCCTGCATATGTCAGTTGAGTCTGATGCCAAGTGGCAATTGAAATAAACACAGAATATTAGTTCAATCATTGGAGCATTTTCTATCTTACTAGGAGGAGGTAAACATCAAGTGAATTTGATGAATTGTGAAGTTATTCACTAACCGACTGCTATGGCTAGAATGGGAACTAAGACATAGACCAAAAAGGTGACAGATCTTTGAGCAGGAGTCCCTGGAATCACAGCACATGAACTTCCCCTGCAGCCTATGTTCCTTGGCAATAACATGTGCTCTTGGGCATGCTGGCAGAGACCATGTGGCCATCTGTCCTAGAGCAGTGTTTTCCGTGGTGTCCCGTCATTCAGTTAAAACCGTTCGCAGATTAAAAAAAAAAGATGAAATGTTTCTGTATTCTTCACATCTTCTTCTAAAGAAAGAATGATATCTGGCTAAACTAGGGACAGCATACAAGGTACCATCCTTTGGAGCTTGCCTGGAAGCAGCAATCTGGAAAGTTAAGTGCGGATTTGAAGTGCAGAACATCTGATGTGTTGCTACATTTCTGTGGTTATTCAGCAAACTGTTGGGCTGTTGATCATGTCTATTTGAGGACATTTTCATGTCTATCTTAAGTGTAATTTTTTTGTTAGTGTTGTACGATACTGGGAGACAGAGAAATGTTATCACTCTAGTATGCTATATTAAAAGTTTAAATCTAAGAGATGAGCCTTTCCTTTTTTAGTCCCCATGTGTGATTTTGGAAATTCTGATACTTACTTTAACACTACAAGGTCGTATGTATTTTAGCCAATATTCTTCCCCCTAAGATTGGTAGGAGGCAGGCATGCTTACCAACTCCTTTCTGCAGGTATAGAACTTGATGCTTAGACAAATTTTTCTTAGAGTCTCACTAGAAGGCATTGGATGAATTGTTTACAAAAAAAAAAAACTTCAATAAGTAAATTCTTTTGATACCTACTGATAAGGTTTGGCTCTGTATTTTCCATGCAGATCTCATCTTGTAGTTCCCATAATTCCCAGGTGTTGTGGGAGGGACCCAGTGGGAGATGATTGAATTATGGGGTCAGGTCTTTCCTGTGTTGTTCTCGTGATAATGAGTGGGTTTCATGAGATCTGATGGTTTTATAAACAGGAATTGCCCTGCTCAAGCCCTCTTTTTTTGGCTGGCTGCCATCCACATAAGATGTGACTTATTCCCGCTTGCCTTCTGCCATGATTGTGAGACCTCCCTAGCCATGTGGAACTTTAAGTCCAATAAACCTCTTTATTTTGTAAATTGCCTAGTCTCAGGTATATCTTTATCAGCAGCATGAAAAGTACAGTAAGTTGGTACCAGGAGTGGGGACCTGCTGAAAGATACCTGAAAATATGGAAGTGACTTTGGAACTGAGTAACAGGCAGGGGTTAGAACAATTTGGAGGGCTCAGAAGAAGATAGGAGAATGTAGGAAAGTTTGGAACTTCCTAGAGACTTGTTGAATGGTTTTGACCAAAATGCTGATAGTGATATGGACAATAAAATCCAGGCTCAGGCGGTCTCAGATGGAGATGAGGAACTTGTTGGGAACTGGAGCAAAGGTGTCTACTTCTCTGCTGCACAAAACTTTCTATTGTTGTTTTTTTCTTTTTAGAGTTTTGAGAAGTTTAGGATTAAGGTTGAGTTCAAAAATGACTTGAAACACAAGGACAAGAAATGAAAGTCTGAGTAGTGGCCACAGTTAGTGGCCCCAAAGATAGACTTCAGACTGTCACTCAGCAATAGGTATAAAAGGCAATTCTACCTTATAGAAACTTGAAGAACATAATAAATCATTCATCCTTGTTTGAGAAGTCACTTTATTACAGGCTGCATGAGTGGCAGGTGGAAGGAAAACACTTAGAAGGTAACCAGGCGAATGGTTTTGTCTATGCACCCTGTGGACATTATGTTTATTAAGTCCTATCTTACTTTCGAGGAGAAAATTGTGCTCAATAGTTATGTCTCTTATTTGCCAGTTCCTCAGAGATCTGCTGACAGATAGGGTGCCAATTATATTGACAGATCCTGCTCCCTGAATTCCACAGTGGCATGGCTTAGCTTTGCCCTCTCTCACCTGCTAAGAGCGGATCATTAAAGTACGTAGAGAGACACCATCAGGAAAGGAACACAGCCAACAAGGTGGAGGGGCCAAGTCTTCTTTTAATCATAACTCTCTCTCCAACTGAGCAAGTTCCAAGGATGAGACTCATGTAAAACAAGAAGTCTCAGAAGCACAAAAGCATAAAAACACAGAAAGAAAGAATCCATGCTGGTCTCATTGAAATGAGATGGGCTGTGGGTCAGGCCTTCATGGCTTGGTTTTGTTATTATTTGATTTAAAAAAAAATCAAATGGCTTTTCCACCAGGGTTAATTAAAGTCTGGATTTAAGTAGAAAGATTGCTGAAGGATCTGATGCTTGTCCTGTCCCTCATAATTAGAGGCACTTGTGATATTAACTTGGCTAAACAACTGTGCCAAAATTAAAATAGCTACAAGAGACTATTTTCTTCTTTCAATAACAAAATGTTAAATTTAGAGTTAATAGTCAGTGTTAGTGAGGAACAAATGGGCAGTTTACCTGTTAGTGGGTGTTAAATTAGTGCAGTTCTTCCAGAGAGTTTTGACAATGTTTCAAATATGGTTAAAAATGTTCGTACATGTTCAATCAATAAATTCCACATCAAATAATTTCTCTTAAGAAATTTGAACAAATATGTAAAGGTGTATGTACAAGGATGTTCATAGCAGTGCTGTTTAAAATAGTAAAATACTGTGAGCCTTTTAAATGTTTAGTAAAAGGATTGGATAAAGCAATATTCAGTCATGATAATGTCAATCTGTATTTATCAATATGGGGAGATGTTCATGCTTTATCTGAGAAATGTAGTTTACAAAATCATATTTGTACTGTGATTATGGTTTTTGCCCATTTATACATGATACATGCATAGTGTAAAATATATAAGATGTGCTCAGCCATTCTCTTTGTCTGATCGGCCTAATAATGCCTTTTTTGTACTTTTTGCTTATATTTTCTATTTTTTCCCCTGCAAACATGAATTACTTGTGAGATGAAAAAAAGAAAAAAAATCTGCTAAGGGATCTACCACCCAAAGCATTTTATCTAAATTTTAAGTTGAAATGATAATAAAAATAGATAACATTATGTACTCCAATGAATAAAACTAGTGTAACAGTATTCAGTATATAGCTGAATGAGTGACAACCAGTTTGGTTTACCTGTAACATAATTTACAAGTAAATGATTAGTGGAGAGGTAGATTTTGGTCAGTATATAGAGCTCTTGAATCTTAAGCTAAGAAGCCTGCACTTTGTTCAATAGTCCTTCAACAATTTGAGGAAGCTGTACCATTTGAATAGGATAATGATCTGATCAATTGTGCTGTAAGGCAATCAATATGGCGATACCTCATAAGATGAACTGGAGGAAGAAGACATCTCTTTTAAAATATCTTGACTGATCAACAGAAATTTGTCAGTAGCAAATTACTCATTCCCATCCATGTTTATAACACTACTATCTTATGTTCATCAAGTTGATGTACATTCAGAGTTATATTGATGAGAGACATGCTTACTTATGGAGGGAAAGCAAGGAAGGTCACATTTAAAACTCAACAAGACTCTATTTTTGTCTCATGTAGCTTTCTCATTACAGAAGTAGTACTAGGCCCAAAGAAGTTATTTGTATACTGGTTAAGCACTTATCCTCTAGAATCAGAATGTCTGGTTCTGAAGTCATTCTACCACTTAGCAGATGTGTGACTTGGAACAAGTTACTTATACTTTCTCTGCCTTAATTTACTTACCTATTAAATAGGAAATTTACAGAGTCTGCTCCATAGCGCAGCTGTGAAAAGTAAATTAAATAATACCAATAAAGTGTTTAGAACAGTGGCTGGCTCATAGCCTTCAATAAATATTGAGGATATTATTATTATTTTTTCCTTAAGAAAAAAAGACTCAATGTTTTGTCTGGACTTGAATTTGCTGTAGTTTGCAAATCTGCAAGGAGAGAACCAGACCCAGTGGTCTGCATTTTGTTTGTTTGCTGCTTGCTTGCTTGTTGTTGTTAGCAGTAGAATCTATTTGGTATGTAGAGTAGAAGTAAATTAACCTAAGGCTAGGGAATTCATTTCAAAGCTTAAATGAAAAAATTTAATTCTTATAGAGCACATTTTATACTTTAAGCGCACAAACACAATTTCCAATAACAAAACAGTTTATAAATTTAAGTGGTTAAATTATTTTATTTATAAAGTTTTCTTCCCACTATCAGGAAACATAGGGAAAGAATCATATAACTGAGCTCAGAGAGTTTGTGTAGTTTAATCATGTAAGACTTGTCCCACCTTATTCATTGTATATGATATTGATGCGGACACTGAAATAAAAAGAGTGCATAAACATTTCTGTCCTTTAATTCATGGTTAGGAATGCACTTTGAATTCCATAGGCCTTACCATTAGTTAAATTATAGTGTATTTAAAGTCAAAAACTTTTAAGTTCAGTTTCTTATTTATACATCTCATTTACAAAACGTGAACCCTAAACTTCATGATCTTTTAGGACATGCCCACATTCGAAGTTCCATGATAATAAGTATGTGGCTGGGAGTCAATATTCCTGGATGGGCAATTGCTGGCTGGAGTAACTCTCATAGGATGAAATGGTTAGAGGTTTGGTTTCAGCTTGTGTGGGCATGTAATTTAATATTTCAAATGATTTTAGAGTTCATTTATCCAACTAATATCTAATGGATACCTACTAAATGTCAGACACTCTTTAAAGTACAGGACTAAAGCTCCATCAGACAATCAGACAAGGGACCTCATTTTATAGAGCTTACATTCTGCTTCAGAAGACAGGAAATATGAGAAAAATAAATAAACAAGGTTTTCAGGCAGTGCTGAGAGAAGAAAATGAGTTACGGTGGCAACCAGTAACTATGGAGACTGTGTTAGATCAAATCGTCAGGGAAGTTCTCACTGAGAACTTGACATTTGAGCTGTACCTGATCCCGGACACCTCTCTCCAGGTTCTTTGTTAAGACATTCAACGATGACTTTGTGGTTTTCTTTTCTTTTTTTTTTTTTTTTTTTTGGTTTGTTTATTTTAAATAGACCTTGTATTTTAGAATAGTTCAAGATTTACAGAAAAAAATTGTGAAGATAATAGAGAGTTCCTTTATACCTCACAAGTTTCTGATATTAATGTCTTACATTAATATGATATGTTTGTCACAATTAATGACCCGATATTGACATGTTATTATTGATTAAAGCCCTTGCTTATTCCTTTCAAACTTCTGTCCTTTCTCTATTTTGGGATTCCATCCAGAATACCAAATTGCATTCTGTTGTCATGTCTCCTAGGGACCTCTTGGCTTTGCCAGTTTTTCAGGCTTTACTTGTTTTTAATAATCTTGACAATTTTATAGAGGACTGGTCAGGTATTTTGTCTCAGGATTTGTCTGATAATTTTTTAAATGATTAGACCTGGATGATGTGTTTTGGGGATGAAGATCACAGATGTAAAGTGCCATTTTCAGTGCATCATATCAAGGGTGCATATGAGCAACACGAGCTGTCACTGTTGATGTTCCCTTGATCACCTGACTGAGTTAGTGTTTGTCAGGTTTCTTGGCTCTAAACTGTATACATAAACCGGTCTTTGGAGAAAATGAATGAGGTGAGAAGGCAGAGGAGTCTGGAGCTGAGAACCTGGAAAGCTTGCTTGATAATAATAGTGGTTAACAATTCACTTGCTGCCAATAGGTGGAGAAATTTAGAGGAAAAAGAAATGGATCAATTTCCTTCTATAGCCTCAGCATATTAAGATGTTCTCAAATGTTTCAGGTAAAATTTTGCATTTTACGATTTGAGTTTCATTTTACATATAATTATTCATGGTATGATAAAAGAATTCATTTTTTATGTGGATAAGCACATCTCTCACCATGTTTTGTTGAATTTTTTCACTGATCTGTATTGCCACTGTTTTCATATATCAAGCTTGCTTTTATGTGTGAGTCTGGCTTTAAGTTCTCTATTCATCATGAGTCTATTTCTGTATATCTGTGCTGATTCCACAATGTCTTAATGATTAGTTTTGTAATAATTTGGTATTTGATTAAACAGAATCTCTAGCTTGCTGTTTCTCAAAATTTCTAGGATTCATGTTATGATAGGGTCATGACCATTCTTGGTTTATAGATGGTCAAATTACATGACAAACCTTATTGGAAATATATTCTGAATTATATTGAATTTATTTATTAATCTAAATGATACTGAGTTAGTGTAACTATGAACTAAGTTACATTTGAAATTCTTTATATTAATTCTGGAGTGTTTATTCATTTATTCGCCAGCAAGATGGCATATGGTAAGAACACAGGATTGTGCAGCTGAGCTTGGATGGAAGAAAAAGATAACCGAAGGACAGAACACCAAGGAATTATGTTGCTGCAATGGCACTGATGATTATGTTTTATTTGAAGTTGTAAAGAATCAAGATTGGGGCAGGGTTGATAAGGTTGGAGAAAGGGAAAACAAGCCACTAGCTAAAATCTTTAAGGAATCCTGAAGAAATCCAGGAGCATGTATATGACTTGAAAAAGAAATGAGTGAATGTGGAATAACGTAATGATTTGAGATTCAAATTTGAGAGGTTTTTATGATGGAGAGGGACACCATGGTTTGGAAGAAGCTATGACAGTTGCTCAAACAAACCTTCCATTCATGTAAGGGCAGACTTGTAGTTACATGGAAGAGTTTGTGGTCATTGTTTTTGCACCCAGTGTCAGGTCAAGACAGGCAATCTTGTTTACAATTTCTTGTGCTAGTATGTTTTTAAAAATATATAGTTAACCTTTTTTTTTTTGAGAATATAGCTCTTTAGGCTTGGCTTTGTAGGGAGGATTTTTGGTTCTTATTTTGCTTTGACCAGTCTCGAGATCATTTCTTTTGACATGACGACTAAAACCCAAGTCCTTTGTTCTTGAGTTTGCTTTTCTTTCACCCCATTCCAGCAGAATTATCAAGTTCCTGTTTATAATGTGGTTTTCAATATCATCTTTATTTGACTTCTGAGTTATGCTCTAATTCCTTTATGGTCTTATTCCTCAAATATGTATTTAAACAGTTGTCTTATATATTTTCCAGCCTTTTAAGCTGCTTCGAATTAGTCATGGTGCTAAAAATGGTAGTTCCTTGCACTTACTCTTTCTCCTTCAAAATGAACAAGCAAAGAAGTTCATATGAAAACCAAAACTTACCATATATGATTATAAAATAAATTGAAACTGTAGCAACACATATAATCATTGCAAAATTTTTGGACTTCTATAAAAATAGCTGATTTTTCTACCACACTTTACGCATCAACATATGTTGTTCAAATATTTGAAATGATGCAGTGATTTCATTTCTACTTTGTGAAACACATATTGCAAATTGTCCAATCATATATAGTCATTTATACAAGTAGTTATTCTCTCAAGCGATAGAATAGCATATGCATGTGTACAAAAGCATGGGTATTTAAATATTCGAACAACATTCACATTGTATTAAAAAAATAAAAGTGATTTTCTTTTTTCCACTGTTGTATGATGGCGATTAAATACCAGTTGAACCCAATGTGTAAAATTCTCTTTTGGGTATTGCACATTTGAATCAAATTTCATTGGTAGATTGGCCCAAAAGAGTATCCCATTGATGAAGACAAACAAGGCCCAGATACCAGTCCATGTGTGGGCCTCCTAATCCCTCCCATTTTTGGAGAGATTTCTTGTAATTTTCTAAGACTCCCTGCCAAACCTCCAGCTGTTCAACAGGGCCCTCCAGGCAAAGCATGTGAGCATAAGTTCTTTCTCTGATCCTCCACTCACCTATGGACTCAACTAGATGCCTGGAGAAGCCCTGGAAATCAGGCAACTGTGTCATTTCCTGAGGGTGGCCTGACCACTCCATCATTCTTTCTGCTGGTACCTAATTTCTTTCTCCAGAGAAAGCACCAACAGAAAGGTGCTACAGCAGTGATTTGGAGAGTAAAACAGTTCTACATACAAGTGCCCCACACAAAAACATTTTCCCACGTCTTATGGTGCGGTGGGGAAGGTGTCCCTAGATGTGCTATGAAACCATTTTCCTTCCTACCCCATCTCTCTAGTCTGCATTTTTGAGAGTAAGTACCAGCTTCACCCTGGTCCCTTATTCTTTTCATGAAAGTAATTCCAGTAATATTCTCAAGGGGTGAAAAACCTTAGAAGAGACACAGTCACCCTCCTGTCCACCTCTTCTTAGATGGGAACAGTTACCTCCATTGTCCACTGTTGCTGTAAGAACTCGGGGGAAAAAAATCCAGTTCCCTTAGCTTGCAAGAGGTTCACAAGCATGAAGGCAGAGCACCAGAGACCCCATGTGATTAGGTGCTGAGCCAAGTGCACTTGATGAAAGATGGTGGGAAAAGCGCCATATAGATCTGTGTCTTTTTTTCTTTCTTATAGTCTAAATGCCAAAACATGGTGAGGGAAAGGTCATTTTCACTGATTTCTGGCCCATTCAGAAATATTAAAATTCTCCCAAGAAGTAGTTTTAGGGAAATTTACAGTTCAATTTTGCTGACCCAGTAGGTTTAGATGAGAATTGAACTGTATTATTGGTTTGTGGAATTTTTCTTTGTTTGGGGGAAAGAGGACTGATTGTGAAGGAGGCTCTGAAAACCCATCAAAATCTGTTCACAGTGATGTATCAATGTGAAAATGTGCTGGAAACAAAGACACTGGGGGGAAATCCTACTCATTTTAAATTTTTTTATTTTTATGTTTCCTGAACTACTCCTGTCTGAGACTGAAAAGCAAATATAGAGAAACATAGTGATTTAAGCACAATAGCACTAGATACAAATCAATTCTTATCCAGTTTTTATTATGAGTGTGATCTTTGGAGCTATTAATTCACTATTCAGAACCTCATATAAATAAAGAAGAATGATAGAAACATGCATTTAATTATCTACTTTCAGCCTTGGGATTAGAGAAGTCTCCGCCATAGTCTTATTATAGAATCACTCATCAGGCCTCTGAGAAAGTGACAGAGAGCACAATACTGGTGTCCTGGGGGCTTGTTATCTTATACTCTGTGAAACAGGAAGAGGTGGGGAAGATACCAGGGATTCAGGAAGCCCATATTCCATATTTCAGAAGACTTAAGAGTTGGAATCAGTTTCATTATCCTTCCTGCCCCCTCTGATAACCCCATTTTGTATTCATGTGAGGCCTTGGAAAGAGTGGCAGCCCGTCTGAGAAACTGACCAGCTGCCTTGGAGACACTGGGGCTGAGTTCTCCTGAAGCCCATTGCCAAAATCTTGTTGATGCAGAAGGAAATTTGAAGGGAACTGCAAAAGGGAGAGAGAATGGGAGAAGGGGAGAGAGAGAAAATAGCAATTGGGTGGAGAGGGGTATCTATTTATTCTCTAACTGGCAGTTAATTCAGATTTCTTCGTTAAAGTCCAAGGACACAATGCTATCACCTCACATTAATAGGCTGAACCCAAAGCAACAGGGACAACAGCCAAAGACGCAGACAACAGACTGAACATCCCTCCATTCCAACTGAAATTTAGCCAATTAGTGAAATCAGTCTCCCTCAGCTCTGTGTTTCATTTTGAGCAATTGACACATTATCATGTTTGAATAAAAAAACAAAACAAAAACAGTGTAGACAATAAATACAGGCATTGTTTTTGTTTCCTAAGGCTGTCATAACAAAGTACCACAACAAGAGTGACTTAAACAACAGTAATTTATTGGATCACAGTTCTGGGGTCTGGAAGTCCAAGATGAAGGTGTTGACAGGTTCCTTTTGAGGGTGGTGAGAAAAATCTGTTCCGTGCCTCTCCCCTAGCTTCTTATGGTTCGCTGGCACTCTTTGTTTAGCGTTCTTTGGCTTGTAGATTTATCACCTATCTCTGCTTTCGTCCTCATGTGGCATTCTTCCTAGGAGCCTGCCAGTCTCTGTGTCCATATTTCTCCTATTAAAAGGGTACAGTTGTGTTGAACTGTCAGCCATTCTAACAACCTTTTTTAAACTGTATCATCTGCAAAGACTCTATTTCCAAATAAAGTCACATTCATAGGTACTGGCGTTTAAGAATTTAACATTTGAATTTTGGGAAGTTTACAATTCGTTCCACAACAGGGATGAATGTAATAAGTAATTTAAATATAGCCTTTAACCTTGGATAGTGAAACATAGATGGACTTGGGCAGCGCTGCTGGCTCTCTACCTGACTTTAGGGTAAGGTGTTTATTCCAAGGTCAAGGCTCAACAATAATGTAAACGTAAGTAGTCTTCATATACTCACTCATCATCTCCGCCATCCCTTCAGCTTTCAGGAAGCCAACAAACTTCATCCCCAGTCCTTCAGTTGTACTTCATCTTACCGGCTTACTCATCACCCCATGTAACTACTGTTGATTGAGTGCTTACCAAGTGCCTAACACTGAGCTTAATGTTTCACACTTACATAACATTTTATAATAATAGCTACCTGAGGTAGGAACAGTTATTACCTCCATTTTGCCAAATGGGAAACCTGGCTGAAAGGTTAAGTAACTTTCTTGGGCCTCATGGCTAGTATGAGACTGAATTCAGACTTAAGCCATATTTGTCAGACTCTAAAACCTGTGCTCATAATTACTGTGCTAATGTTTCCCTCCTATGACATTTTAAAAATCATGTTAAAAACTCATAAAACTACCATCTGAATCATTTTAAGTATACAACACAGGAATGTTAAACTATATGTGCACAGTTGTGAAACGCATCTCCAGAACTTTTCCCCTTGCAAAACTGCAACTCTATAGACACTGAACAACAGCTACTGATTGACCCTATTGCTCCCATCCACTGGTGACCACATTCTATTACTGTTACTGTGAGTCTGACTACTTTAGGTACCTGATATAGGTGTAATCATACAGTATTTGTCTTTTTACTTTTTTTTTTTTTTGGACAGTCTCGCTCTGTTGCCCAGGTGAGGTTGGAGTGCAGTGGCACCATCTTGGCTCACTGCAACCACTGCCTTCTGGGTTCCAGAAATTCTCCTGCCTCAGCCTCCTAAGTATCTGGGATTACAGGTGTGCACCACCACGGCTGGCTCATTTTTGTATTTTTAGTGGAGATGAGGTTTCACCATGTTGGCCAGGCTGATCCCAAACACCCAACCTCAGGTGATCAGCATTCAGCTTCCCAAAGTGCTGGGATTACAGGTGTGAGCCACTGTACCGGGCCAATATTTGTCTTTTTGTGATAGGTTTAATTCACTTAGTCTAGTGTCCTCAATGTTCATCCATTTGCAGTACAGAACAGAATCTCCTTCCTTTTTAAGGCAGAATGGTGTCCCATTGTGTGTATGTATCACATTTTCTCGGTCGGTTCATCCATTAATAGATATTTGCATTGTTTCCATCTCTTGGCTATTGTGAATAATGCTGCAAGAAGCATGAATGTGCAAACATCAAAAATAAATATAGCCTTCATTTTTTTTTAAAAAACAAAGTTATAAACTTGCATTTGAATTCAGAAAACTAAATTTGAATGTAGTTCTTGTTTCATAATTGAAGGAGGTCCTGGACACATTGAAAATGACCATCTTGTTTGCATTTGGAACATTTGGGACATAATATATGTACATAGTTCTAAGGATACCTATAAAGAGTGCCCCAAGTAGAAGTGTTAATAGATATAGTGAACATAATTTGATAGCTGAAATATCTCTTGCACATAAAGCAGCATTACAGCTTTTGCTAAAAATAAATAACTTTAAAAACTATTTGTGCTCCTTTTCTACTTTTATAAAATCAAGCTTGGTCTACCCTTTCCCTTTCACCACTCCTTCCCTAGCTTTCACTTTAACTGCCTTACACCTGAGATTTTTGCCTGAGATATAAATGAGTATATTCCCTATAAAAAGTTCTAGTCAGGAACAAAGAATAAACGTTTCTCACTGAGCATAATTTGGTGAGGAAACTGGTGAGTGTGCTTCTGGCATGATGCACAAACAGCTCTCTGATCTTGAAAATTATCTGTTGATTTCACTCATATTTATTACACATTAAATATCTTAGGAAATGAATCACCATCATATTAAAATTATCTCTATATTTTAATTCTTTTAATTCTTTTAACACCAAGCTCCTCTATGCGTAAAAAGGATTTGAAAAAGGGATTAATTGGAGGCCTTAAAGAAAGTGGTAATACAAATGGATTCAGAACGCTAAAATACTTGCAACACTAAAAATGATTTCAGAACCCTACAGAGTCCTGGGTAAACATTTTTGCTGGGAGGTTACACACACACACACACACACACACACACACACACACACACACACACACTCTCCCTTTCTCTCTGTCTCTCTCTCTTTCTCTTCCTCTCTCTCTTTCTGATATTGCCCCAGTATCTACACCCACACACTCCTTCTGATATTGCCCCAGTATCTGGATTTTAAGATTAGGCAATATAAATTTTATTCATGATGTATCATTCAGAAGGAATAGACTGACTGTTGAGATGTTCTCACGTACCATGTAATTTACATGGAGAAGACTTTGCTGCCGAGTCAAGCCTAGGCTAGCATTATTCCATCCTGTTTCACACCTGTTACAACATAGATTTACAGAAGGTTAGAGCTGGAAAGAACCTAGAGATCACTTAGCCATCCCCGCAACCTCCCTTTAAAGATAAGGACACATGTGAAGTGACTTGCCTAAGGTCATTTGTGCTTTGCAGAGAACCCTAATCTAGAATCTGGCTCACTGGGCTCCCACACCAATGTTCTTTTCTCCACATCACCATTGGGTCAGTAATTTTTAGGTCTGTGTTTGGAAAAACATGTCTTCCTCTGATTCCAGGCGCTTCAGATTTATATTCAGAGACCGTTCCAGTGTCTCAAATATGAGGGAATATTGTTGACCATTACTGGATTATTTGAGTAATGCGTGTTAGGGGGCTGAAGGGAGAGTGAGAGAGAGAGAAGGTTCTTAGCAGTGAAGTACATTGTCAGTCATTTAGGTAAGACAAGGAATGAGAGAAAGACTGAGAGAACTCTTCAGAGAGATCATCTGTTTATAATATGTGCTTATATGATCTGACGTCTCACTTTCCAAAATTGTACTAATAAATCATCTATAGTACTGGTCAGAATACTTAATATGCTTTTTGTGCCCCAGCGGAGAGAAAAATGGCTCTGCTTTCATTAGGTTTATGACACATTAAGCCTAAATAGAATTAATGATTGAGCTTTGGAACCATATTTACTGTGGAGAGCTTCACTTAAAGGCTGGGTGAGCTACGGAAATACACAAGAGACTTCTTATATTATTAAAAGTAGCTTTTTGTCAGCTCAGAGAACTTCTTCCAGTTGTTGAGGTAGCATTACTTGATGACATAAGCTGTTTCTGTATGTAAGAATTTGCTATTTATGTATATTAAAGCTATTAGGGAAGTGTGTGTGTGTGTGTGTGTGTGTGTGTGTGTGTGTGTGTGTGTATTTTTAACTAGTTTTGGGGTATTATCATAGTATTTGATATCTTGAATCTTCCTAAGCCCCATATACTCTTTGGAGAGGAAGAGGGACAGAGAAAGAAGAGTGAGAGAAAAACAGGGAGAAGCAGAGATGGAGACAGAGAGAATGAATAGAAATACAATTCTTACTGTTCTTCAGGGACTATTTGAAAGAAAGAAGAGGGAATCTTTATCTTGAAACTCATAATTCTGATGTTTTGTAGTCACTGGGACATTCAGAAGTAGATGAAGATGGCAAGAACAATGAGATATTTTAAAGAGTGAAAATAAATTAAAATTTTTCTCTTATCGTTAACACTAGTTTATTGAAATGTTAAGTACATTATAATTAATGAATAATTAAATCATACTTTTAGTAAAATATTAATATATTAAAGTTAGAACAAAACAGGGGATAAAACTCCAAAGAAAGCAAGAAATCTCTAGCTGAACTTTATAACAATTTGAATGGGGTGAGAAGCCTCTTGGTCAGAACTTGGGGAAGGATGCCAAGCCTATGTTCAGACTCCACAGTCAGGGAAAGAACCAAGCCCTTTTCTTTAGCAGCTGGGAGGTGAGGCAGGTAACCTGGGGCAGGTTTTTGAGCCCCTATAGTTCTCCACCTGGAAATGGGTTGGGGGCTTTGGTGGGGTGCACTGTGGGGGCAAGACCGGCCCTTTGGTTTGCGTGAGAGCTGGGTGAGGCCTGTGACTGCTGGCTTTCTCCTACTTCCCTGAAAACCTGCATTACTCAGCAGAGGCAGCCATAATCCTCCTAGGTACACAACTCCATTGACCTGAGCATATCACCCCCATACCCCATAGCAGCTGCAGCAAGACCCAACCAAGGAGAGTCTGAGCTCAGATGCACCTAGCCCCACCCCAACCTGAGGGTCCTTCCCTACTTACCCTGATAGTGGAAGACAAAGGACATATAATCTTGGGAGTTCTAGGCTCCACCCACTTCTGGTTCTTCACCGTAGCACCATAGCTGTTGCCCTCTGGAAAATGCCATCTCCTGGCAGAAGGCCAACCAGCAAAAAATAAAGCATTAAAACCACCAAAGCTAGGAACTCTCACAGAGTCCTTTGCACCCCCACCTCCCCCTCAACCACCACCTCCACTGGAGCAGGCACTGGCACCCATAGCTGAGGCCTGTAGACAGTTCACGTCACAGGACTCTGTGCAGACAACCCGCAGTACCAGCCCAGAGCTGGGTAGACTTACTGGTTGGCTAGACCCAGAAGAAAGACAACAATCACTGCAATTTGGCTCACAGGAAGCCACATCCATAGGAAAAGAGGGAGAGTACTACATCAAGGGAACACCCCATTTAACTTAGGACAAAAGAACCTGAACAACAGCTTTCAGACATAGATCTTCCTTCTGAGAGATCCCAAATGAGAAGGAACCAGAAAAACAACCCTGGTAATAAGACAAAACAAGGCTCATCAACACTCCTCAAAAAAGTCACATTAATTCACCAGCAATGGATGAAAAACAAGAAGAAATCTGTGATTCACCTGAGAAAGAATTCAGGTTCGTTATTAAGCTAATCAGGGAGGGGCCAGAGAAAGGCAAAGCCCAGTGCAAGGAAATCCATAAGATGATACAAGAAGTGAAGGCAGAAATATTCAAGAAAATAGATTAGCTTAAAAAACAAAAAATTCAGGAAACTTTATACAAACTTTTAGAAATGCAAAATGCTCTGGAAAGTCTCGGCAACCGAATCAAACAAGTAGAAGAAAGAAATTCAGAGTTCAAAGACAAGCTTTTCAAATTAACTCAATCTAACAAAGACAAAGAAAATAGAATAAGAAATTATGAGCAAAACCTCCAAGAAGTCTGGGATTATGTTAAACGACCAAATCTAAGAATAATTGGGGTTCCTGAGGAAGAAGAGAATTCTAAAAGCTTAGACAGCATATTTGGGGAATAAACGAGGAATATTTTCCCAGCCTTGCTAGAGACCTAGACATTCAAATACAAGAAGCACATAGAACACCTGGGAAATTCATTGCAAAAAAGATCTTCATCTAAGCACATTGTTATCAGGTTATCCAAAATAACTCAAGACGGATTAAGGACTTAAACCTAAGACCTGAAACTATAAAAATTCTCGAAGATAACATTGAAAAAACCCTTCTAGACATTGGCTGAGGCAAGGATTTCATGACCAAGAACCCAAAAGCAAATGCAATAAAAACAAAGATAAATAGCGGGGACCTAATTAAACTAAAGAGTTTTTGCCTGGCAAAAGAAACAGTCAGCAGAGTAAACAGATAACAGAAAATCTTCACAGTCTATACATTTGACAAAGGACTAATATCCAGAATCTACAACAAACTCAGACAAATCAGTAAGAAAAATCCAAACAGTCCTATTTAAAAAAGTGGGCTAAGGACATGAATAGACAGTTCTCAAAAGAAGATATACAAATGGCCAACAGACATATGAAAAAAATCCTCAACATCACTAATGATCAGGGAAATGCAAATCAAAACCACAATGCAATACTCCCTCACTCCTGCAAGAATGGCCATAATCAAAACATCAAAAAACAGTAGATGTTAGCGTTTATGTGGTGAACAGGGAATATTTCTACACTGCTGTTGGGAATGTAAATTAGTACAGCCACTATGGAAAACAGTGTGGAGAGTCCTTAAAGAACTAAACGTAGAGCTACCATTTGATCTATCCTATCTACCCAGAAGAAGTCATTATTCAAAAAAGATACTTGCACACATATGTTATAGCAACACCATTCACAATTGCAAAATCATGGAACCAAACTAAATGCCCTTCAATCAATGAGTGGATAAACTGTGAGAGATATATATATATATGAGATATCTCATATGTATATGATGGAATACTGTGCAGCCATAAAAAGGAGTAAATTAACAGCATTTGCAGTGACCTGGATGAGATTGGAGACTATTATTCTAAGTGAAGCAACTCAGGAATGGAAAACCAAACATTATGTGTTCTCACTGATATGTGGGATCTAAGCTGCAAGGACACAAAGGTGTAAGAATGATTCAGTGGACTTTGGGGACTCTTTGCAAAGAATAAAGAGTGAGAGGGGATGAGGGATAAAACACTGCAGATATGGTGCAGTGTATACTACTCGGTTGATGGGTGAACCAAAACCCCACGTCACCACTAAAGAATTTATGTAACCAAATACTACCTGTACCCCAATAACTTATGAAAAAAAGATAAGAGCAAGATTTTGAGGATTTACTATCATCCACAGAGATAATATTTTGTTGGAGAGAGAAATATAAAGGAGTAACAGATGAAAGGAAAAACAAAAACAGAAACAAAAACATTGGAACGTGTCTTTCTTGCCTTTGGTGAGCATTATACTTAAACGATATCATTATTGTCATCAGAATATATTTTTCTTTGTTTTAAAATTCTAGGACGAAAGGTAGATTATAAGATTATTTCATCCATTCCTCTGGCTATAGAATAAACTACACCCAGAGTAGATTTTTAAAGAGCCCTCATGTATCCTGTTTCCTCTCATGATATATATTATTAACAAAGATATTTGCATATTTTTTAAGTTAAATAATATTTTTTTGTAAAAATAAATAAACTTTTCCGTCTAACATTATGATTTTCCATATCCATTGCATGCACTATGGAAACATATTTTACTAAATTACTCAATATTTCAGAAGTATTAAGATTTCATGTTATTCTTTAAAAATTTTTGGTATGTTATAGATTGTCAAAAAATAAAGGAAATCGATAGGAGGTAAAATAGAATATTTTACCATTTATTAAATAACTAGTAAAGGCATTTTCTTAAAAAAAAAAAAAACAGAGAAGCAGGAAAGCGTTGGCTTTTGTGGGGGACCAAATTTACATTCCTCTCCCTAGACATGAGTGATAACGTATTATTTAACTTTTTGTATGAAAAATTTCTTCTGTTCTCCTCTATGAATTCCAGCAGCCTAGACATTCAAAGGAGCAAGGCATGGAATCTGTGGAAAAGTTAAATCTCCTGAGATTGATTACTTGATTAAATAGTTGTAGAGCCTTGTCCGAGACAGACACCTGACTAACCTATGTAAATATTGTAATCCATTTAAACCAGAAACTAGAATTCTAAACCATTTGTATTTATTAAAATTGCTGGCAGTTCAGCACGTGTGAATAGAATCCCCGAACATCATCCTAAAGCCCCAGGCTTAACCTAAACCCTACTCTGGTCCTTGCCAGGCACTTCTTAGACATTACTTTTTCTAGGTAGAGAAAGGAAGGGGAGACATTATTTTTGTTGCAAGGTAAAATAACAATAGCAAATACAGCATCTTTGTCTTCTTTTTTATATTCTGGAGTATTTATCTAATGTAGTAGATTAACTGGATTTTTTAGCCAGTGGCAATAGGGAATGAACTCAACCTTCATTTCATCATCCAGTCGTTACCCTGTGCTGTAAATGCCTTTGCTGAGTTAATTAATCCCTTAGGGATTTCTTCTCAAACTAGGTTTTTGTCCCTTGTTTTTAAGAAGCCAAATTGCTGGTGACATGCTAAGCTCTTGCAATTCTTAAGTTATCAGTTGAGAGCAATGATACTTGGTAAATTAATCAATTTAGGACATAATAATCAAGTAGAAGTGTGAGAGAGAAAAAAAGACACAAAATTGTGATTTATTACTTTTTAATTTTTTTCTGCCACCTGGATCTCAAGATAGCAATTGAGTTTGTTTTTCTATCCAAGGAGACTAAAATACTTGGATTGCAAATCTTTGCCAACCACTTGGGTGAGTGATGTAGCTGACATTAGTGACAGGTTGGGTAAGAGGCTGGCAGGGTTAGTGTATTAGGGGACTGATGAAGAGGAGAAATGAGTGGGAGAGAAAAGCAGAAAGCTACTATCTCTTCTAAAGACTGCTGTACACATGATTTAACATACTTTCAGGCAACATTTCTCTAAGTAGAGTAGGCAACAAATTGTGTACAAGACATTTATTTATGCAAAATTATATAATACAAATATGCAAAAGGAATGTTAAGCTGGTGGAGTGCTAATGATACGTTTCTAATGATAGAATACACACATATAGAGTATGTATTAGTCAAGGTTCCCCAGAGAAACAAAACCAATGGACTATGTTTCCCTAGAGAAACAGACCCATACGATTCTCCAGAGACACAGAAACGACAGGAGAGAGAAAGGAAGAGACAGAAAAAGATTCATTGATCAGCTGATTGGTTGATTTGAGGAACTGGCTTATGTCATGATGGGGGCTGGTAAGTCTGAAATCTGCAGAGCAGGCCAGCAGGCTGGAGACCTGGGGAAGAGTTGCTGTTGCAGCTTCAGTACGAAGGCAGCTATTATTCAATAGCTGTGTCACGTTGGGCAAGATAATTTAACTTCTCAGGCCTTTGTTTTATCATTTGTATAATGAAGAGACTTGTATCCTACCAAGGTGTCTCATAAACATAAAAGATGCTAAACATAAAGGTCTTAAATTTTTTTCCGGTTGAAAATATCTCCAATAAGTATTAGCTGTCATTATTTTATTGGGTGTGGGAGTTTAAAGGCTGGGGGTGGGTGTTGTCAAAAAATGGAGTTTAAGACATCAGAGTGAGCTCCTCAAAATGATAACAGAGTCCAGACTGAGATCTCCTTCCCGTCTTGGACTGATGGACTGGTACCCACTTAGAAAGTTGTTTGGCAATGAAGACAAAGGGAAGGAACATGAACAATTAAAGTAGATCTTGAGAATACAGACATCTGCTTCTAAGGAAAGGGAGTAGAAGAGAATTCAGACCAAGTGTATTTCCTTTCAAACAAGTGCTTTCATCTGAACTGTTCTGCTGAAATAGAAAAGTCCCTGTCAATACCACATCTCATTACAGCCTAGCTTGATGCAGCTTAATACCAAGCAATATGCCCCATTAATTAAATTTAAGGCACTAAGGCTGGAATCTGGAAGCTGTAACCTGAGTCACTTCTCCCCAGGTAAACATGAATGTGTTTTTCTATAAATTGCTTTGAGGTGTTCTGAGATTTCTTTAATCTAATCACCAGAAATGATAGCCAATGCCTTATTTGATGGGGCCATGTGGCGCATCTTTTCCCTTCCTTCATCACATTTCTCCCTGGATAATAAGGCTCCACAGCCTCTGGATTAAAAAAAGAAACATATTACTGCTATCACAAGGGAGGGGGTGAAGAAAAGTTTGTTTTCTGTGTTTTCCATGGCTCTGCAGAAGCTAGAAGTTCTCTTTTGGCTGAACATGCTAAGGGGTGGAAGGTGAAAATTCAACTGTGGCTTAGAGTTTGGTAGATTTGGTCAGACTGGACATCTTAAAGTCTTTTAGTTACTTGGGAACAAGTCTGTGTGATATTAACCACTAATCCAGAAGTAGTGCTCGGAGGGACCCTGAAATCCATCCAGAATTATTTTTTAACATCTAAACTAGATTCCATTTAGATCTAGAGATAGCGATAAGGCTGTGCATAATGTAGTTTTATTGCAACTTACGCATATATTTGTGTTTAGAAGCGACATAATCTTCATTCACCCTTGACTGGCACAGGAACATCAAAGTTGTCATGGTTATATTTGTCAAGAGTAGTTATTTTTTATTCCTCTTTAGTTATTAACAATGCATAAGCAGAGAGGTCTTTGGGCTCCTTCTAGATGTTTTATTTCTTTTTTCTTCTTGTTTCCACAGCATGAAATTTTATCAAAGCTACCTCTCTAATCTATTGTTCTTTGCCTTGAATGCTCTTTGTCAGATGCTTATCTTTGAGGTTTTAAGCCTTTAAAAACACTCTTTTAATCTCCCTTTATCACATTGCACTGTATCTAGCTACAAGCTCTCCTAAGATCACCCTCTCCTGTTTGTTTACATCCAAGTCTGAATGTGCAGATAAAAGGTGGATGGGACACCGTGAACATTTTCCCTGCTGCGCCTGTGAAACACACATTGGACATAGATATGACCCACCTGCTTCTCAAAGATTTTTGTTTTAAAGGAATGATTTTTCCAGTTCTAACTTCAAAGCTGTAAAATCTGATTTTCTGATACTACATTTATCCTGTTCTCCTCTCTGTGTTTCATAGCCAGAGATGGCATGCCTGATTTCCACTCAGTTCAGCTTATGTCCACCACACACCTCAGCTGCTGGGTTTCCATGTAACAGTGGTGCTTTTGTAACACGGGATATTAGAGGAGGGGGCCAAGAATGGTAACTCACAACTGTAATCCCAGCACTCTGCAAAGTTGAGGTAGGAGGATCTCTTGAGGCTAGGAGTTTGAAACCAGCTTGTGCAACAAAGGGAAACTTCATTGCTGAAAAAAATAAAATAAGTAGAAGAGGCAGATGGATGCTTTCTTAAACCAACATGTTCCCTCTGAGACTCTTTGGTCAACCAGCCAAGACTGATGTAAAAACCAAAATTTTGTATCCATTCTTCTTTGTTATGTACAAGTTTGCTATTCGGTCCTCAGTTTTACTGTGTATACCATTTTCATGTCTATACCAAGTCTTGGCCATTTCAGTGTGTTCCGTTCTTTCTCGCATTTACTCACAGGTACTCCAACATGCTACGACCCGTGGTTCTCAAAATTGGCTGCACGTTGGAACCACTTAAGAAACTTGAAAAGGCTTTCAGTGCCTGGCTTCCCACCTGAGGCCAATTAAATTAGAATCTCAAGGGGTGGGACACAGACATCAATATTCTATAAAATCTCCGCAGATAATTATAATATGCAGCCAGGGTTGAAAACCATTTTTACCTCATAGTTTCCTAGATGCTGTGAGGTTTCTGCCCAATTGACTATTAGGCAATGCTTGTAAAAACCTTTTTACTTTCTCCAAAGTTCAGTTCTGAACTCTCAGATGCTTTCTTTAAAGGTTGGTACTGACAGTCTTATTATCTGAGATAATGTGCCCTCACACCCAATTCTTCCGGGAATCACACCTACACAGTTGCAGTCCTCCAGTGTTCACTTCCAGAAACTCAGGAATTGGGCTAAGTAACATAATAACTGTTATCTAATGTTATTAAGGAAATAATTGTTAGAAAGATAGTGGGGGCAAAGCCAGAGAGGCAGTCTACCTCTCTAGAAGTGGGGTTGTAGAAAGGTAATGTTTCCTTTAGATTGTCCGTCCAGCCATTGACTTGCCCAAGTTCAGCAGGTTCAAGACAAAATGACATATTATCTCTTTGGTCAGTAATTGTGTCTTAACCACAAGCTGCCCTGCACAAATGGTGGTGGGTTCATTCTTTGCCCATCTACTTCGCTGGAATACACATATTAAGAGGAGATGCTTGCCCACAGCTACTGTCATGTTGTGAAACCAGATTGCTTCAGGATGCAGTCCTCTGTATGCAGATGGTATTCACCTAGTGCCTTGCTTGGAATATAAATTAAAGCATCACTCCACAATAAACTATACGTGTTTGGTAATCAATACAGAACTCTAATTTTCTCAAGTTAATGCCTTTTAATGACAGGTTCCCAATGCTTGCTGTAGACAGTTACGTGTAAGATTATAAATCATGGAGATGTCTTAGCTTTGAATTACTAATCTTTGCTCCCCCCTGAATTACATAATTGATAATGACTATATTGACAACTCCAAGAGGGCTCCTGAGATGGATCTGTGCAGTGGAAGGAAAAGTATCACCACTGCAGAGTGCAGAAAACAGTGCAGAAATGACATGCTGTGTATTCTAATGAGTGGATTCCTTAACCTCTGGTTGCATGCTTGAGTTTTCCAGAGTTTTCTTTTTCCTGAAAGCTTAGTGGTGGTCAGATAGTGACTGTATAAATATGTGATCTTCTTACCATGGATATTTGTTTCCAAAAAAGAGATTTTTGATGACTTTTACTGATGACAAAATATACTTTGTCTTCCTTTTGGGTCCGCAGGTTCAATAAAGCTACCTGAGAGAGAACTGTAGTGTATTCTTCCCAGAAGACTAGCATTCTTTATGGACTTACTCATTTTCATAGCAAATGGAAGGCAGAAGGAGGGGTAAAGAAGACAATTTAGAGGAGAGAAGATGCCCAGAAACCTACCATTGACTAAATTTTAAAAATGCCTGTCTTTCTTGAAACAGATTTTATTCATTTAAAAAGAAGCTATTCCCCCTATGAGTTTGGCTGGCTTTGTCTGACAAAGAGGATAAATGCAAATTATTTTACAGTTTTACTTAGGACAGAGGTCAGATCTAGAGGGAGCAGTCAGCATGCATGTGACTACTTTGTGAGGCCTGTCCACAGTACATTTTTTTCTCTGTGCAGCTGAACCATTCCCTATGTGGGAACAGGCTTTTCATATCTTCACTATAAATACAAACAAGTTATTAACTCCCCAACTGACCTTTTTTGTTTTCAGCTTTTTCTTTCATTTTATACCTGGGGAGCTCTCTATCGACCCAACGCACAGGAGAGCACCTGTTTAGGCCAAAGAATTCACTAAAACAGGCGACTGTCACTCACCCAGAAGGCCAATGCCTTCATAATAATCACTAGATTACCCTTTCCCCTTCTCCCGCCCCTGCAACCCAAAGGAATAAATGATGGATAATTTCTTCAAAATAATTTTCACCCTCATCCCAGGAGCCCACTTGACAACTCAGGTGCTGTAAAATCCTTCTCTCTATTCTCCTCTTCTTTTCCTTTTGCTGCACATTCTCTCATTGGGCCACGCGTCTTGCTGTGATATGGCACAGCCATGAGCAGAATCTTGGCCACAGGAGGCTGATGCTTTGATTTGTTTCATGTTTAAAAAGTTGCCTCATGCTACTGAATTTGGTTCCTGTATATGGACAGTGGTGATAATAAAACGCTCCCTGACTTATCAGTCATATGTGAAAGAGCCTTAAAGGGTGTAAAGTATTATGTAAATCTGTGGCGTTATTAATATTCTTGAAGTCTACATGGTCCCAGATAAATACACAGAGGTTCAGGAGCAAGGGGTATCCTTGGGTTTTCTTAATACTGCTCTTGCCCTTGAACATTAAACCTGGTATTCATTTGTCTCTCCAATCTCTAACTCATTTTAAATGTTTTATAGTTCCCGTATGATTGGTAACATATTGTGTGATTTCCTTGTGCCTAATTGTCAATATTTACTACCCCAAATGGCATTCTATCATCGTATCTTGTCTTACCCTGAAATCATTTCATGACAGTTCAGATTATTTTCTCAACCATGTGGAATCTTCCCACCCTGTTTATAATAGTGCAATGTAACACAGTATGTCCCTGATAGATTTTGAAAGAACTCATAGCTCCATGTATTCATTGCATTTTATGTAATGGTAAAAATAAGGTTTATTATGCACATTTCTAGTTCAGCCTCAGAGGAAGAATAGCTGTGCTGATGTAGTAAGAATTAAACACATCCCAGATGAGAGTGGTTTGGACAAATCCCATTGGTACAATTAGCATCTGCTAAAAAATGCACATTTTGTAATTTCTGACAAAGAAAATAAGTCATGTTTTAGTCTGAATCCTTGGTCTGATATCCATGGCAAGAATTCGTATTGCATTTTTAGACATAATTTCCTGTTTCAACTAATCTACATTTGTGCCACTGAGGGTTTTTTAAAATTTAAATAAATATTATGGAATTAATGCTTTTCATTTTAATGAATACATCAGTCTTCTAATGTTCATGCATGCCATATATTGGAATATATTTAAGCTATGGTGAGATCACTGCTAAATCATTTCCAGTTGAATAATCAACTTATGGAAAGAAGATTGACTTGAGGTTACTTGGGGAAAAAATGTCCCTTCATTTTGTAGATGAATTGAAACACTTAGGCTAATAACATAATGGGAAAAACTAATTTGACATCATCTATTAGAGAATGGCTTTGGTTGCATGTCTTTTAAATGCCCCTGTTTTATACATATGAGAGACTTGACTTTTCATTATTAAACTGTGCTTCTTTCTACATATATTTTGATAAATAATACATTTTCTTCAATTTGGCAGACGACATGGTCCTTCCACCTTTAAGAAATGTCCCTAAAAAAGATTTTAAAAATATATTTCTTCAAAATATGAGAATTTAAATATCAGTGTCTGAAAGCATAATGGAGGTTTTTGACTTGACTTTTGTTGATAAACCCTGCCTGTGTACTAATTACCACCACTTGTTTCCCTCCATTGTTGGAGCCAGTTCTTTCTGGTCTTCAGAAACAGCCTTCTGGCTAGGTGTGGTGGCTCACACCTGTAATCCCAGCACTTTGGGAGGCTGAGGCGGGCAGATCACTTGAGGTAAGGAGTTCGAGACCAGCCTGGCCAACATGTCGAAACCCATCTCTACTAAAAATATGAAAATTAGCCAGGCATGGTGGTGTGAACCTGTAGTCCTAGCTACTTGGGAGGTTAAGGCAGGAGAATTTCTTGAACCCAGGAGATGGAGGTTGCAATGAGCTAAGATTGTGCCACTGCACTCCAGCCTGGATGACACAGTGAGACTCTGTCTCAAAAAAAGAAAAAAGTAAAAAAGAAAACAGCCTTCTGTAATTAGTGCCAGACTAACCCATGTTGCTAATTTAAGCCCGACTTATGCCCCATTTCAAATTATTAGATATTTTCTGTATTGCCAAGATCCTCCCTCCCTTCCTCCCTCTCCCTCCTTCTCCCTCCCTTCCTGCCTGCCTGCCTGCATTAAGACAGACAGACCCACCTGCTATTTTTACTATTGCTTCAGCTACCTTTATTCTACATTCAAAAAGTAAGCATCCTCAACTCTCACATACTTTCCAAGTTCATTTCTGCCTCTACTGTCCTCCTCATGGTGAACAGTTACTGAATAGATGTTTCCCTTTTGCTGGGGTTGTTTTTCTTGTAAAATTGTTTAAGTTCCTTCTAGATTCAATCTACCCATTCTTTATCAGATGGGTAGATTGCAAAAATTTTCTCCCATTCTGTAGGCTGCCTGTTCACTCTGATGATAGTTTCTTTTGCTCTGCAGAAGCTCTTAGTTTAGATCCCATTTGTCAATTTTGGCTTTTGTTGCAACTGCTTTTGGCATTTTTGTCATGAAATCTTTGCCCATGCCTATGTTCTGAATGATATTGAATAGGTTTTCTTTTAGGGTTTTTATGGTTTTGGGTTTTGCATTTAAGTATTTAATCCACCTGGGTTAATTTTTGTATAAGATGTGGCAAAGGGGTCCAGTTTCAGTTTTCTGCATATGACTAGCCAATTTGCCCAGGGCCAATTACTGAATAGGAGATCCTTTCCCCATTGCTTGTTTTTGTCAGGTTTGTTGATGATGATCAGATGGCTGTAGATGTGTGGTGTTATTTCTGAGGTTTCTGTTCTGCTCCATTAGTCTATATGTCTGTTTTGGTACCATTACCAGTACTATGCTATTTTGGTTTCTGTAGCCTTGTAGTAGAATTTGAAGTCAGGTAGTGTGATCCCTCCAGCTTTGTTCTTTTTGCTTAGGAATGTTTTGGCTATATGGGGTCTTCATTGATTCCATACAAAATTTCAAATAGTTTATTCTAATTCTGTGAAGAATGCCAATGGTAGTTTGATGGGAATAGCATTGAATCTATAAATTACTTTGGGCAGTATGGCTTTTTTCACAATATAAATTCTTCTTATCCATGAGGATGGAATGTTTTTCCATTTGTTTGTGTTCTCTTTTATTTACTTGAGTAGCGGTTTGTAGTTATCCTTGAAGAGGTCCTTCATATCCCTTGTTAGTTGTATTCCTAGGTATTTTATTCTCTGTGTAGTGATTGTGAAGGGGAGTTCATTCATGATTTTGCTCCCTGCTTGTCTATTGTTGTGTAAATGAATGTTTGTGATTTTTGCACCTTGATTTTGTATCCTGAGACTTTGCTGAAGTTGCTTATCAGTTTAAGGAATTTGGGGCCTGAAATGATGGGGTTTTCTAAATATAAAATCAGTCATCTGCAAACAGAGATAATTTGACTTCTTCTCTTCCTATTTGAATACGCTTTCTTTCTTTCTTTTGCATGATTGCCTGGCCAGAACTTCCAATACTATGTTGAATAGGAGTGATGAGAGAGAGCATCCTTGTTTTGTGCTGGTTTTCGATGGGAATGCTTGCAGCTTTTGCTCATTCAGTGTGATATTGGCTGTGGGTTTGTCATAAATAGCTCTTATTATTTTGAGATATGTTCTATCAATACCTAGTTTATTGTGAGTTTTTAACATGAAGGGATGTTGAATTTTATCAAAGCCCTTTTCAGCATCTATTGAGATAATCATGTGGTTTTCGTTTTTGGTTCTGTTTATGTGATAGGTTATGCTTATTGATTTGCATATGTTGAACCAGCCTTGCATCTCAGGGATGAAGATGATTTGATTGTGTGGATAAATTTTTTGATGTGCTGCTGGATTCGGTTTGCCAGTATTTTATTGAGGATTTTCACATTCACGTTCATGAGGGATATTTGCCTGAAGCTTTATCTAATTGTAATTGGTTGATTTATTATACCTTGAATACATTTCCTTTTCCCATTTCCCAGCAGAATCCAAACTCATATTTGAACACTAAAGCACTTCAGGTATGGCAACAGTGCCAGCATTTTTATGGAGACCTTTTTCAGAGATTTCTCTCCTTGTGTTCTGCTGGACTCATGGTCAAGCCTGACTGACCACAGCTCTTGTCCTTAGACTTTACATCTCTTCTTTCTGGGATTCTTTATTTACCAAGTCATCCTTTTTCTTCATTTACTCCCTTGCCTTAGCAACACACATTCACCAGCTTCTTGAAGAAAGAACAGGAAATTTTTTAAAACCTTACATATATGAACATGTTTTATTCTCCCTTCATGTTTAATTGACAATTTAGTAGCATCTGCTAGTATAATTTTAAAACCATTTGAAGTAATTGTTCCATCATCTGCTAGATTTCAGTGGTGTTTCTGAGAAGTCCAATGCCATTATATCTCTTGAGGCTTTTTATGTTATTTGTTTTATTTAGTTTCTGAAAGGCTTCCGGATTTTTTTTTTCTTCCTGAAATTGGGTTTTGATGTGACTGGGGTCATTTATCATTTATTATGCTGGAACCATAGTAACCCCTTTTAATCTGGAAAATAATATTGTTGGCTTTTAAGAATTGTGTTTGAATTATTGTACCACAGATTTAGTTCCCTAGAAAGTGGACTGTGAGGTGGAGATTAATATGCAGGAGACGTGGATCTCCTGAATTGATACTTAAATTTTTTTAAATATATGTGTTGGTCTAAAAAACTAGTGGGCTTCATTGTAGGAAATTGAGTGAAGACCCAACTGTTTCATTGAGGGACCATTGGTATTTATGTCTTCATTGGGAGCTGTTGTTGAGTTTTTCTACAAAAGACTATTCCAGCCTCGTACTAGAGCATACTGGTTTCACAAAGAGTATTCTTGCAATGGAGTGAAGTTAGCAATGTTGAGGTGTTGGATAAAACACTAACTTTCCAGAATGGTGCCTCTCTCCCACCTTTCCTCTGTGCCAGGCATGCTCAAATCTGGATGCCCTTGAATTCAGTTTTCTACGAAATGAACTGCTGGGAAGAGGCTAAGTATGTAAACACTTCCCTTGAGGACTTTCAGTCTTCTGTTTGTGCCCCACCGGGCCTCCTTTGGTTTCTAGCATCCGAATGTGTGAACATTTCCAAGTTCTTGCTGCAGGATGCGGCTTGCTTCTCCTTGTATCTTCCACCTTCCAATAGTTTGTTGGTAACTCTCTATTCCCTGATAGCTCCCTTTCTTTCTCTTTGTGCTTTTGCATTTAACTTTACTCTAATTTGAATACAATTTCTGGAAGCAGCACAGAAAAAGCTGCTCATGTAGTCACTCCTTCATGCTTATCCAGAAGTTCTTACTTTTCATTTGAAATATAAAATCTTAAGGAGGTCAGAGAAGAAAATGATTAGTTTTGGCTTAAGGGTGTGTGTAGGTCAAGGCAGCTTTATACAGCAATAAAGATATTTCCTTTCAGAGTATATAAAAGACTGGGCATATGGTTGTTTGAAAATTATCAATATAGTCTGTTTAATGGGTAACAGCACTGAAAGTGTTGTTGAATTTCTTCTGACAAAATTGATTATTGATTTTTTTGATACTGTCTGGAAAAGGCTATTTTTGTGCTGTTGATTCTTATTGAATTTTTTAAAAAATGAAAAAGAGAAAACAGAAAATATATGATGACCAGGGTTAGATTAGGCTTTCTTTTCTTCTCCATTTTCTCTGTCCCAAGCAGAATTAAAGTATTGAGGGGGAAAGGTGCGTAACAAATAGTACTTGTTCTTGCCATTGATGCTATCATTAATCTAATAGGACTACTCAAAGTTCTGTGGCTGTTCCATTTAGTAATGTCAAAATAACCTTGTTAAAGAAAAATGCTTAACTTGACCTTTAAAACCTTTGTCCTTTCCTTTCTTAGATGTTATTAAATTTGTCTTTTAAGATTAAGTAAATAAAAGTTATCTTTTAAAAACTCTTCTGTATTTATTTACTCATTCTGTTTTTTGAGAAACTCTTCAAGGTATGGACTTCACCAGCATGATATGTCAGGAAGTGCAGTTGTTATATATCTATAATTACACATTATTAAGTAAATTTAAAACATTATTTAGTGGGGGAGGTAACACTTTGGTTGTCTTCAAAAAATGCTTTTGATTGTTTTATTTTTAAAAAGCAGAATCTGGCTTTTTTTTTTTTTGAGGTGGTGTCTTGCTCTTGTTGCCCAGGCTAGAGTGCAGTGGTGTGATCTCTGCTCACTGCAATCTCTACCTCCCAGGTTCAAGCCATTCTCCTGCCTCAGCCTCCAGAGTAGCTGGGATTACAGGCATGTGCCACTGCCCCACTATTTTTTTTTTTTTTTTTTTAAGTAAAGACAGGGTTTCACGTGTTAGCCAGCCTGGTCTTGAACTCCTGACCTCAGTTGATCCACTCGCCTTGGCCTCCCAAAGTGCTGGGATTACAGTTGTGAGACACCCGGACCAATCTAACATTTTGATAATAAATGTGGCCTAATTATTTATTTTCAGCATTTATACAAAGTACCAGCATTATGATCTCTTGCCTGTTGATAGATATTTCTTGAAAACTCAAGAAAATGAAGGATAAGAAAACAAAGGTGCAACTTGACTTCCATACCCCAACATTCTATTGAACATGCCTCTTCAAAAATCAATGGTAGTCTCCTAATTGACAAATCTGAAAGCATTTCCTTCGCCTTAGTTCTCCATGGAATCTATGTTAGTAAATGACTGAGAGAGCTCTTCTTGGAAGTTTCGTTGCACTAGTTTATCCTGGATCCCTTTTGGCCAATTAACTATTCGTGCGTGTGTGTGTGTGTGTGTGTGTGTGTGTGTTCTGCTTGATCATCACAGTGTTTTCTTGACATATGAACATGTAAAATGGGTCTCCTCTTTTTCCTCCTTTAAACCAAATTTCTTGGCATTTTCTTGTTGGTGTGTATTTGTTGTGCAGGCTTGACACCTCATTCATCTTTGATGTGTCTCAAGCTCCTTCCATTTTAAGCATGGTACTGTTGATTTCTCCCTCATATTTTTCTCTCATCCAAGACTTTTCATTGTATTATCACTGCTATTTTCCTTCATTCTTTTTTTCCCAAACATTTATTCAGCATTTTTTATTCTAGGCCTTGTGCAATAAATAAACTACACAGCTAAGTAACCAACTGTTTCAGAATTTTGCTCCTTAGTTCAGCTAAAACTGAGTTCTTGTCACATGAGGAGGAAAGATTAGGCATGTGGACACACTGAAGGGTGAGGAGAGCAGAATTTATTAGGTATAAGGGAAAAAAAAGACTTAGCAAAGCAAGAGGGGGTCCTGCTATCAGGTCCCCCACTTCACAAATTGAATGCCAGGCCACCACACAGGAACTGAAAAGGCCAGGCTCCTCCCCGCTGCACAAGGTGTGAACTTCCTGTGGCTCCACCCCATTCTCCCAGTGCCCAGATGGGCACCTAGTCCATTGCGAGCATGTGCAGACAAGACCCTGAGCAGGTTTCCTCATCTGCATAAAAGCACCTGATGTGGGGTGGCTCAGAGGTTCTCCAGGGACCCTCCCTCTTACCTGCCTCCTGCATCTATCACAATCAATCAGTTACTCAGTCAACAAATATTTAACAAGTGCCCCACTCTAGGGTGCCATCACTGAACTGAGGAAATGGTCACATAATTCATTTATATCATAAATCATCATTAACTCAAATTGTATGCAGGGAAATCTATGTGTGATTTTAAGAAGATTCTAACGTTGAATGGTCTCTGCTGTGTGGGGTCAGCTTACCTCCTCATCTTGCCCCCTACACTTCTGTATAAAGCATCCATTACAGACAGGTAGAAATATTAAAACCTGGTTAGCACATCTTATGCCTTGAGTTTCCCACATCTGAGCTTTGCATCTGTGACAACTTATTTGCCTGGAGGAACCATTCTTCCCCTCTCTACTAACCTAAATAGTATGTTGACGGCTTCTTCCTCCAAGAAGCCTCTTCAGGTCACTCCAGGGCTCAATGGTTTCCTTTTATTTTGAATTACCTACCTAAGGATCACACACCTGGCTTCTGTGATTAGTCCAAATAATTCCTCTGCAAGGAAGCTTCCCTTGACTGATTTAGGGCAAGTTGCCTCTCAACCTATTTGCTACCACGTTATCCTGTTTCAACCACAGCACCTGCTACACTCTAACACCTCCTTGTTCATAGTTATCTCCCCAGCCTGCCTCCCTGCTGGAGAATGTCACTTCCATGAGAAAAAGGATATTGTGTTAGTGACGTTGTCTGCATATCAGGTAAACATTGATACTCAGTGTATTTGGCAAAAAAAGTAAATGAATAAAACCACATTTAGTGGCTTTATCTCCTTCAGCACCATTTTTATGACTGTGTGTACACTTACTAATTTAATATTCACAAAAACCCTATGATGTATATTGTACTATGAACATCATTTACAGCTGTGATAACTGTGTTGCAAACCCACAGTCATCCAAACCCAAAGAAACCCAATGAGAAGCCTGACTCCAGAGCACATAAGCTACATTTATTTTTAGCTATCTTTTAGCCAATACCTCAGATAAGTCTTAAACTAATGATATATACTCTCTCTTAACTCTAGAATAAGTTGTCTGAAGATAAGAAATTGAGTCTTATAATTATTTTTTGTCTCCTATGGTGCTTAGAATTGTCTTAGATAAGACAATTCTTAAATGAATAAGATTTAACAATAAGTGTGATGTCACAAATTTAACCTAGCAACACCCCCAGAGCGATTTCAGTGGGATGTAACTATATTAAGAAAGGGGAAAAAAATCTTCAAATCATAGAGATAGAAAATAAATGGAAAGAGGCAATGCATTTTCTCCTAAAGAGGTCTTTCCCCTCTTTCCAAATATATAGGCATCCTCAGGAATTAAAACGTGGAAACATTAATGTTTTACATCTTTTATGAAACTGGAATTTACTTATATATCACTAACCTTGAAGTACTGACTTCCTGGGAAGCAAAGAGTAAGTGATGGTTTATGTCAGTGTTACGACATCTTTTCCAGGGATATCATAACATCAATTTTCTTAAACTATTTAGATGTTTCCGTTTACATCTCCAACCAGGAAAAACTGTAACTCTGATGAACGACTTTCTTTACTAGACCAGACACTTCATTTCCTGCCATGAAAAATTTGAATTAGCATCCAAACTGTCCCTAGAGGCAAAAAATATATATAGTAAGGCATCAAATCAAGGCTATTTTGAAATGTGATTCTAACATGTTGGAAAAATATCTTGTATTAATTTCTGCAGTTTGACCTGATATTACTCTTAGAAGTTTCTTCATTTGAAAACAAATCAATATTTCAGGATCTGTGAACTTGAAGTTTAAAGTAAATTGAGCAATTAAACTGAAAATTGGTTGATGTACTGAAAAATAACAAAACAAATTTTGACAGCTCTTTTTATTAATATTGTTATGAACTTATAAACAGTATGAATTGAAGCACAGCATTTGTTTCCATGAATTTCACCTGTGCAATCATACCATCTCTGTCAAGTCACCCTAGTATTCAACATTGGTTGATGTTTCAAATGGGACAATGAGAAGTTTATGCTGTGGCTGGTGTGTGATAGAAAGGGCTAAGAGCGTCGTTGAGGATCAACACTGCATCCATCACCATCTTCCATTTTCCTCTACTTTATCAGCCTCTCCATTTTTAGTTGTATCATTCTTTATTGGTAGCCCAGTTTGTTCCATCAAAACCCCAACTTGTGCTACAAACACTTCCTGCCATAGTGTCCGTTCATTTTTTTTCCTATCCATACTCACGAAGCCCATATCAGTAAAATGCTGTTATATAGCTGTCATTTCTGCCCTACAACAAATCTCACTGCAGCAGAGTGTCCTGTGGCTGCAGATGCTATTAATGTTTTCCCCACTCTGTCAATTGATTTCAAGGCTGCGTCTGTATCAAGCCACCTGTGTGCTCTTTCAAAGGGTACATAAGCCAGACTGAAGGGAAGGATATAAAAGCGTCTGACAGTCTCAGACATCTCCACACAACTTGTCTTTGCTGGATAAATTCTTCCCATGTGGATCGTTTTGTAACGGTCTTCCCAACTCGCTGGTTAGCCTTCCTGTTTCCTCTTATGTGAAAGTTTTCAACTGACCTGAGGAAAACATCTGGCTGTCTTGCAGCCACTAGGGGTGTCATGTTCATTTTCAAAATAAAAAGTAAAATAGCAAAGTAGGCACTTTTTCTCTTTTAATTCTGAAGATAGCTCATCACTGATATGTTGATAGATTCCCCTGAAACTTTTAAATTTTAATTTAAGGAAGTCTGCTCATTGTTTTTCATCACTGATTGTCAATTCTCTTGACTACTTATCCCCTACCCATCATGCCCACCTCTCCTTTGCTTCCATCTCATGTGCTTAACACATGCCACTGCTTGAGTGCCCACAGAGCTTGAGTGTGTAATAGTGATTACAGAGATGCCATGAGAATGGAAGTTACTCAAAGAAAGGGAGCCAAGTAAGAAGAAAATAAAAAGAATACCAGCATGTAAGGGGTGGGCTGAAGGTTTCCATGTGCAATGCAGGGTGGCATCCAGACCGCTCTGATTTGCTGAAATAGGGTCATCTGTTCTTTTGATGCTTGGTATTTGCTCCTGTTCTGTGACTCTTCCCTTCCCCGCCTGTCCCTCCCCAGGTGACGTTCCAATACTCCTCCCCTTTGGCCCAGGCTTGTGGTTTGTGTGACATTCAAAGAGGTGGAGAAAAACGAATCTGCCTGTGTTCTTCCAACAGGAATGCAATTGTTTCCATTAGGGTTCAAACAAACTCTGCTTGGGATTTGGTATCCCCTAGGATACACTGAACTGCTTCACCTCAAAAGATCTTCTTGTTTCCTTTAAGATAATGTGAAAATTACACAACCTCTACCATGTGGGGCTTTGAAACCTGGCCCCAAAGTACATTGTGACATTTGCTGTTTACTCTTTCAATGTCCACCTACTCCCATAGCCTTTGCTTTGGCCCTTCCTTGTCCTAGACATACCATGTCCTTTTACACCTCTAAGTCTGAGTTTGTGTTGCTTCCCTACTTTAAATAGCATTCACACTGCTTATGATGAGCTATTTATTCATTTGGTTTTTTACCACAGATCTTGCATTGTACTTTGAATAGACCCAATGATCACACACTGCTTTGAATTTCACGCATTTCTCCTCTACTAGCCTGGGGGGCCCTCTAAGTCAAGAACAATCTTCGTATTCACATCTAAGTACAGTCATGCGCTGCTTAATGACAGGAATATGTTCTGAGAAATGCATCATTAGGCGATTTCATCGTTGTGCAAACATCTTAGAGTGTACTTACACAAATTTATATGGTGCAGCCTACTGCACACCTAGGCTGTATGATATAGCCTATTGCTCCTACTCTGCAAACCTGTACAGCATGTCACTGTACTGAACACTGTAAGCAACTCTAAAACAATGATGAGTATTTGTATATCTAAACATAGAAAAGGTATAGTAAAAATACAGTATAATTTTTTTTTTTAAATTGATACATCTTTATAGGGCATTAACCATGAATTTAGCATACAGAACTAGAAGGTGACTCTGAATGAGTCAGTGAGTAGTGAGTGAATGTAAAGGCCTAGGACATTACTGTATACAACTATAGGCCTTATAGACATTGTACATTTAGACTATACTCACTTTGTAAAATTTATAAAAAATGATTTCTTTAATAACAATTTAACCTCAACATACTGTAACATTTTTATTTTAGGAACATTTTATTTTTTAAACTTTTTGTATCAAAACTTAGCTTAAAACACAATATATTATACAGCTGTATACAAATATTTTCTTTCTTTATATCCTTATTGTATAAGATTTTTCTATTTTTTTAATGTTTTAAACTTTTTTCTTAAAAACTAAGACATAAACACACACATTAGCCTAGCCCTACATGGGTCAGGATTGGGATCGTCAATATCACTGTCTTCCACCTCCATATCTTGTCCCACTGGGAGATCTTCAGGGGCAATAACACGATTGGAGTGGTCATCTCCTAGGAAAACAATGCCTTCTTCTAGATACTTCTTGAAGGACCTGCCTGCAGCTGTTTCACAGTTAAGTTAAAAAAAAATAAGTGCAAAGAGTACACTCTAAAATTACAGTAAAATGTATGACATAGCAAATGTATAAGCCAGTAATAGTCATTTATTATCATCATCAAGTATTCTGTGCTGTGCATAATTGTATGTGCTGTACTTTTAAGGGACTGGCAGTGTAGGAGGTTTGCTTACACCAGCATCACCACAAACACATGAGTAATGCACTGTGTTATGACGTTGTGACAGCTACAAAGTCAGTAGGCCATAGGAGATTTTCAGCTCCATTAAAATCTTACAGAACTACCATTATCTATGTGGTTCATTGTTTACTGAAACATTATTACATGCGCGTGACTATACATCCTGCTTGGCAAAGTACAGGGCAGGTAAAAAGTCTAAATAAAACCAAACACTTTGGGGAGAAAAGAAAATACTTCTTATATGAAGTGTTTCATGGCCTGTATCTACCTGCTTCTTTTTTTACCTCCTCATGTTCATCATTCTTAGCATACAAACCAAGAACAGATATTGGAGTCCCATTTTTATAGAAAAATACCTGACTTTAAGTGGATAGAGAATAGACTATGAAGAAAAGTAACAGCGTAGACCACAATATAGAAATAGAACTGTTATTTGGAAATCAAGAAGGAACATGGACCTTAAAAACCAAAGCAAGGGCTGGGTACGGTGGCTCACATCTGTGATCCCAGCATTTTGGGATGCCGAGGCAGGTGGATCATTTGTAGTCAGGGGTTTGAGACAAGCCTGGCCAATATGGTGAAACCCTGTCTCTACTAAAAATACAAAAATTAGCCAGGCGTGGTGGCACATGCTTGTAATCCCAGCTACTTGGGAGGCTGAGGCAGGAAAATCACTTGAATCCAGGAGGCGGAGGTCGCAGTGAATCTAGATTGCACCATTGTACTCCCGCCTAGGCAACAAGAGTGAAACTGTCTCCAAAAACAAACAAAAAAATGAAAGCAAAACGAAGGTTTAGTTCTAGTGTATGCAGCAGGTGGCCAATGTTCCCCTTTCCCTAGGGCCCAAAATATCACATTTCCTGTCCTAATAAGTATTTCTGTTTTTACTTTGAACTTTTCATAAAAATCCCAGAAACATCCCTCTTTGGTAAGCACCAATAGCAAAGATTCTTTGGAGGAAAATAAAATTTTGCAAGTAATGCTTGGTGGCTCTAGATGCCACCAACCAAGGCTGTTATTATTGTCTGCTTTATTTTTGCAATATGGGCTTAACTTTTCTCCTGATGTCTCTGACCACAGCTGGGCAGAGTGAAGATTCTTGAAGAAGTGGTGGGAGAATGATGTGTATGGAAAAGCAGACTCAGGAGACTTCTCCTGCAATCCATGAATAGGAGGGGTGAGGATGATGGCACCTGTCAAATGGCAGTAATTGGGTGGAAGTCCCTCCACTTCATTAATCTCTTCATGATGATCCTGCTGTCACCCAGGCAGAGACAGATGGAGCTATCAAGTGAGAAAGACATGACAAACCCAAAGGAAGAATGGCTTGCCGCCTGTCCAATAGAAGGTGAAATGGAGCATCTATGCATATTTTTTACCCTCAAACTGAGAGGATGACTGTCTCATCAACAGTCATCTAAAATACCCAAGTTCATTGGACCCACTGGAGCTAAACGAATACATTATTGTGAAGGGCATGAAGAGATATGGCGATTAGAATAAAACTATATATGTGGCAACAAGTGGAAAATACAGCTCTGTTACCTTTTTCCCTCTCCTTTTATGTGCCTGTGAGATAATAGTTTATGTACTTATTCAGACTGAACTATTGACTAGGACTTAGTTCAAGCTACTCTGCCTCTTTTTACTAATTCTAGTAGATTCGTAATGTTATCATTTTGCTGCTCGACCCTTCTGAACCTGTCAAATATATTCTCTCACAATGCATATTAATCTGAGACATGTGGTTGAAAGAAAGAGCTGATAAGTCCACCTTCAAGATGTGATAAGTATAAAGCATTTCTACTGAATGGCTATTGTGTTAAACACCTGCAGTATCACCAGAACCCAGGGATATTCAATTAAAAACACACATGCAAAAGATAATAAGGAGGGAAGGGTGACTCCCCTTGTATGTGGATTTTTAATTCCTGATAGTAGGTTTCTTTTGCTGTATTGCTGCTAATTAAATATTCCATCAAAAGCCTTGTATTGATCTTGGAAAGGAAGCTACAGTTAAACACATTTTAAAATTTATATATGGCTTTGTGCGTATGTGAGTGTGTGTGTAATAAGCTTAAATAGCTTAGGCGTTAAAGCAGTCATAAATACAGCATTGGAGCTAGTTCAGCTCCTTGGAAAGTGAGGTTATACTGGTGAGAAAAACTTGTTTTGAGATAAGAAAGAACATAAAAATATAAAAATGCATTATTAAAACTGTTCTATGAAGCTAAACCGGGAAGCTTAAATAATCATTCTTGAACAAAGGAAACTGCATTGTAAGAAACCTGCCAGAAGTTGAGTACTCATTCGAAGAGAATTCTTAAAGGCTATTTCTGCCAAGAAAAGTTAGTTTGAAAGATGACACGTTTTCTTTCACCCTTTATAGGCTACAATTTACACTTTGAGGACTGTATTCCTTTCTCACCTCTATGGTGGATTTACTAGCTCTAGTTGTTTAAGAAGCGCAATGATTTGGCCAACTGAGAGAGGGGATGCACCTTGAGAAATTGTAGTATCCTTGAGTTCCATAGAGACTGTCATGGCTTTCATCTCCTCCCTGTGAGCTGTAGCTGAAAACCCCTTTTGCTCTTTTCAAAGGTCAGGGTCAGTAGATATTTTTGTAAGGGGCACATTTGAACTAAAGAGGTGAGCAAGTGCACTGACAGCAAGAAGCTTCTGCAAAAGAGTTGGTAAGAAAGAAAGGAAAGGCCATTGTTCTGTAATCTTTCCGCAGGGTGCAGATTCAGGGCAAAGGGATAGAGACCCAGACTCGGGACAGGACCACAAAATAGGTGATTCCAACATTGGGTCTCTTCACTTGCTTGAGCAATGTGGGAAAAGGCTATTGCTAAGGGAGAAGGATATGATGAAAAAAAAAATGCAGAAGCCAGGGCAAATGATTCCTTCTCTCACCCTATTCACTGTTAGCTCATTTTCTTGTTCTTAGGATCTCTGAATTCAACATATTAGGATCATATTAAATGTGTGTACTTAGAAAAATGACAACACCCCAAATTCATTCAAAAAACATCACTGTAGTCTAGAAATAGTCCTAGTGCAATCTGTACGTTGACCTCCATGAAGATACCCTTTTAATCTTAAATCTATAAAATCACAGACTTTATTTTTCTCGTTACTTTATCTGAAATTGAAGTACAGTGCTACCTGGTAATTCATGTCTTGGACTGGGCAGAATGACTCATAAATATAATCCCAGTATTTTGGGAGATCAAAGCAGGAGGATTGCTTGAGACCAGGAGTTCAAGGCCAGCCTGGCCAACTTAGGAAAGTCCCATCTCTACAAACAGTAACAGTAAGAAAAAGTTAACTGGGTGTGGTGGCACACGCTTGTAGTCCCAGCTATTCAGGAAGCTGAAGCAGGAAGATTGCTTAAGCCCAGGATTCTGAGGCTGCAGTCAGCGTTGATCACACTGCTGGACCCTACTCTAGCCTGGGCCACAAACCCTGTCTCAGAAAACAAGTGAACAAACAAACAACGATGTCTTGGTTTTCACTGTAAGAGTGAAATACATAGTCATGCTTTCTATGTATAATGTTAAGTAAATCAAAAGAGGACGTATACTTTTTCACTTTTGCTTGTTTTTAAATTAAAAAAAAAAGAAAATCTCATCTCACCAAAGAAGATACAGTGATGGTAAATAAGCAAGGAAAAGATGCACCACATCGTACATCTTCAGGAGAATGCAAACTAAAACAGCAACAAGACACTACTCCACACACACCTATTAAAATGGCCCAAATCCAAGATACTGACAATACCAAATGATGGGTAGGATGTAAACCAACAGAAACTTTCATTTCTGGTGGGAATGTAAAACAGTGAAGGAACTTTGGAAGACAGTTTGGCATAGTTTCTTTCCCTCTCTCTCTTCTCTCTCTCTCTCTCTCTCTCTCTCTCTCTCCCTCTCTCCCTCTCTCTCTCTCTCTTTCTCTCTTTCTCTCTTTTTCGACAGAGTCTCATTCTGTCACCCAGGCTGGAGTGTGATGACACGATCTCAGCTCACAACAACCTCTGCCTCCTGGATTCAAGCAACTCTCTGCATTAGCCTTCTGAGTAGCTGGGATTACAGGTGCATGCCACCACACCCAGCTAAATTTTGTATTTTTTAGTAGAAATGGGGTTTCGCCATCTTGGCCAGGTTGGTCTTGAACTTCTGACCTCACGATCCACCCACCTCAGCCTCCCAAAGTGCTGGCCTTGCATAGCTTCTTACAAAACTAAGCCTACTCTTACCATATAATCCAGTAATCACACTTCTTGGTATTTACTCAAAGGAGTAGAAAATTATTTCTACACAGAAATATGAACAAGGATGTTTAAGCAGCTTTACTCATAATTACTGAAACCCAGAAGCAACCTGTTCTTCAGTAAGTACGCAAGTGAATAAATATTCACTTCCGTAAAATCTTCAGTGAATAAATAAACTGTGGTATATCGAGACAATGGGATATTATTTGGCACTAAAATGAAATGAGATATCAAGCCATGGAAGACATGGAGGAAGCTTAACTGCATCTCACTAAGTGAACAGAAACAATCAGAAAAGGCTACATATCGCATGATTCCAAGTATAAGACATCTGAAAAGGGCAAAGCTATGTAGACAATGAAAAGATAAGTGGTTGTCAAGGCTTGTGGGGTGGAAGAGGGAGAGATGAATAGGGAGAGTGTAGAGGATTTTTAGGGCGAGAAAACACTCTGTATAGTACTATAATAATGGTAGATACATGCCATTACACATTTGTCCAAATTCATAAAATGTGCAATACCAAGAGTGAACCGTTATGTAAATTATAAACTTTGGATGATTACGATATGTTGATAGAAATTATTGAATTATATCAAACGTACCACTCTGGTAGGAGATACTGATGGTTGGGGAAGCTATGCTTGTATAAAGACAAGGTGTATATGGGAAGTCTCTGCACCTTGATCAAAATTTTCTTGTAAACCTAAAACTGCTCTAAAAATTAAAGTTTATTTTAAAAGAAAATCACACAGCTATCTCAAATTTTGGAAAAATGTATAAAACCAGTAAATAAGTAAAAGACAATAATAAATAGCATAAAAATATATTGACATATTTCCCTTCTGATTACATATAACTTAGGATACAATGTAATGAAATGTGTTTACCTCAGAATATAGGTATTTAAGTGTTTGCGTCACTGTTTCATTTCCTCAAGGTTACCCTCTTGACTAAAATTGGCTATAACTTTCTAATTTGCTTTTAGCTTTGTCTATGCACTTATTTTGTCTGCATTCAAGAGTCTGTTGTTTTTCTTCTGTCATAGACTTTTCTTTTTTTTCTTTTTGTTTTGGGAGCACTGGGGGAGAATGAAGTCTCACTCTGTTGCCCAGGCTGGAGTGGAGTGGTACCATCTCAGCTAACTGCAACCTCCGCCTCCCTCCTGAGTTCAAGCAATTCTTCTGCCTCAGCTTCCTAAGTAGTTGGGACTACAGAGGCACATCATCACACCCAGCTAAGTTTTGCAATTTTGATAGAGACAGGGTTTCACCATATTGGCCAGGCTGGTCTTGAACTCCTGACCTTGTGATCTGCCTGCCTCAGCCTCCCAGAGCACTGGGATTACAGGTGTGAGTCACCATGCCTGGCCGGTAGGCTTTTTTTTTTACATTAATCTTAGCACCAACAAGACAGGCCCGACATATCCTAACCAGCATTTTCTTGTTCTTTAGCATTTTTAAAATACTCCACTGAAGAAAAAAAAAAAGGAAAATGAAGTAAGTGTTCATAGAAGCTGTGATTAGAATAAAGACTTGTAGGAGATTTTGATTTAGGTTGTTTATCCTTTTTATCCCCAAAGGACTTTAAACTTTTTTCCTTGAGAATGCTTGTTCTGCATTTGTATATAATTTATTTTTGTGTTAAAAACCACATTTATCTTCAAGAATTTATAGCTTGGAACAAATTTCTTGGTTTATAATAGAATTTGTTCTTTTTTAAAATTACATTATTGTGAGGTCTTTTAAAAAGTAAATTGCCTATATTTTGTTTGTACATGTCGGTTTGTCAAAATAGAAATATGTAGTCATTTCTTCAGAGTCTTAATGATAAATCCTAGAGGTGATGAACAGAAGGTAATGAAATTAAAATAAAAATCTGAGAAATCTAGATAATTATGATATATTGAGAGAGCTTGAATGAAAAGCAGAGCAGCTATTGATTGATAATAATTTGATATATATTTATATTAACATTACTTTGAAGGATCAATTTTCTCCTTGTAGCAAAACTTGGGAGAAAAGTACTCAGATTTCATATATGTTTCTTTCAATTAATGTTTTTCTTTCATAGAGGACAGATTTATTTAGTTACTTCTACTTCTGCTTCATGGGTATTCTCAGTGACTTTTCCTATCAGGTAAATAAATATTTCACAAAATTTTTTTTTGATTTGCTCCTCTCTCCTTTATTTATGTTTCACTTGATGGGATTTTGTCCTTATAAATTACCTTTCTTTTCCCAGTTAAAAAAAATTGTTTCACAACTTCGAGAAAAAAAAGTCATACACAAAACACAATAACTACCACAAAAACACTGAACAAAATTTAAAATGTATTTTTAAGTTTTTGTTTTCTTAAGATCTAGAAACTTATTCTGGAAGACGTAAGTGATTTTTTTTGGTTTGTTTTTATTTGTTTTTTTTCTTTTTAGTTAGGGGTACATGTGCAGGATGTGCAAGTTTGTTACACATGTTTGGTAAACATGTGCCGTGGTGGTTTGCTGCACCTATCAACCTATGACCTAGGTATTAAGCCCCATTGGCATTAGCTATTTTTCCTGATGCTCTCCTTACCCCAACACCATCCCCTGACAGGCCCTAATGTGTCTTAGAGAGTGTGTGCTTTTCCCCTCCCTGTGTTCATGTGTTCTCATGGTGCAGCTCCCACTTATAAGCGAGAACATGCAATGTTTGGTTTTCTGTTCCTGCATTAGTTTGCTGAGGATGATGGCTTCCAGCTTCATCCATGTCTCTGCAAAGGACATGATCTTATTCCTTTTTATGGCTGCATAGTATTTCATGGGGTATATGTACCACATTTTCTTTATCAGTTCTATCATTGATGGGTATTTGGGTTGATCCATGTCTTTGCTATTGTGAATAGCACTGCAGTGAACATACACATGTATGTATTTTTGTAACAGAATGACTTATATTCCTTTGGGTACATACCCAGTAATGGGATTGCCAGGTCAAATGGTATTTCTGGTTCTAAATCTTTGAGGACTCACCACACTGTCTTCCACAATGGTTGAACTAATGAGAATTAGCCTTTAGAAAAATGCTTATTTTTATAGCAGTCTTAATCTAATCCTTAGGTACATTTACTTTCATCTACTTCTCTTTTATCACAAGAAAATTTGTTACTCAGGCATTTATCCACTGAAGAATATTGGTAAGCATCTGGTTGACATAGAAAAGTCTATTATTGGAAGTCTGTAATTTCTTGGTTTGCATTTTAAGTGGTTCCCGTAAACATTTACTTATATTTGCTATAAATCCTTCATTATTAACTACATCATGTTAGCCATCTAGTGGTAATCAGTTTCTATCACTCTAAGCCCTGAGTCTAGATCCCTGAATTACCATTTTACTCTATCAGTACTGATGAAGTCCACTAGTCACCACATCATCTGAGCATCAAGATGATAAAGCCTATTTAGAAGTATTGAGTCCAAGAATGAATATTATGTAAGTGCAGAGAATCATTATTTTATTCTAAACTAAGGAGCTTTCCCAGATCAATGCTATGATACATTGTTGAATTTATTGTTCTAGTCCTAATGGCACACACATTATATTGTCAATTTCAAATTATTGTGCAAAACTTGTGCCAAAATGCCTCCATTCATCATATTGACAGTGATGTTAATCAAATTAACTATCCTTAACAAAAAGCCTGCTTCATTTGAGTTATATTGCTCTTCTGCCTACAGGGAACATTTACACAATTAACAAAAGCAGATCAAATGCTAATAAAGAAAACAAATGAAGATTTATTCATAATCCTCCAAAGAATTCTAATAATTTAATTAAGGTATATACTAGTTTTGGAAGGAAAGTGATAAGATGAAAAAAATCCTCTGTGAGAAGGTAAAGGGAGGGGCAAAATAGCTTGTTAAAGAATTCTTCAGCTTTTGTAATTTTCATTGATTTCATCTCAAAGAACACTAGGCAAGAATCCATTGAAGATGGACATTAGCTCTTGGGGAGAAGAAAAAAAGGGAGGGTCAATCAAAATCTGCAGCTTGCCAAATATTTGAAAGATATAGAGACAGCCAGGAGAGAGAACAACAGTCTGAGGTGGTCTGAGGGAATAAAAGAAATACTTAATGGGATAAACCAAGAAGCAAAAGAAAATTCAAACTGATAAGTAATGTTTTCTTGCGGCCACAGATTAGTCATTCCTAAGCAATGTTAGACTTCCCATGGAGATGTTTTTCTTTAAAGTTTTATTCTCAGCCATTAAGAGAGAAACAAATCTCCCTAAACTGTGACGTGAATGAAACATCAATGTTTGTGAAGATTGTTGGATCAGCTAAATGTAGTGAGGCATTTTGGGGGCAAGAATCCCAATGAAGTAATAGCCTTTAAACCTAGAGTAGACTTTGAGATTCAACTCCTAATTAATAAATCAGTACTTAAATTATTACCGAGTGATTTAGAAAGTCACAGTCACTCTTTAAAGTCATCAAAGTAGTAATTAATTCAGGCCTTCAAATTTATTTATTATTGAGAAGGAGTTATGTCCACTATGGCACGAGAAGAAGCTGTGTGTCATGAACCATTCCTCATCCAGGTGAAGGTTAAGTATAATCTGTATGGCAACTGTAAGATTGATATGTGCAATCCATTAATGGCTAAAGCATGTAGGATTGACTACAGAGGAAAATCAATGCAAGCTGGATTCTTCAGGGAAGCCAATACGGAGTTAGGCTAGGAAAAAATGGCAAATTTAAATGTGTAAAGAGGTAGGAAACTATACATGAAGGGAAATCTATTGGAAGTCAATAAGGCAATAGTGACTATTCTTTCATTTTATAATACTGTTAAATTTATAAAGTTTGCATGTTCAACTCCATAAAACTTATGAGAAGAATTGTATAGGATTACTTATAGGAAGAGACTTTTAAGCATTGAGTCCAAGAATGAATATTACGTAAATGCAGAGACTCATTATTTTATCCTAAACTAAGGAGCATCCCAGATCAATGCTATCATACCTTGTTGAATTTATAGGAAGAGTTTTATAGGATTGCTTATAGGAAGAGACTTTTACACAAAGAGAACCTAGAACATTATGTTTTTTTCTTAAATAAAAAATAAATAAACAAAACTATTATATATTCATGGATATGCCTATATATAAAGGAAGCAGTATGTGCAATACAGTAAGTACTGAATTGAAACTTTTAAGACATGGATGCACAACGCAATTATGCTATTAACTAGCATCAAGCTATTGGTAAGCATCTTCACGACTATGGACCTCAGTTTAGCCATTTATAATGAATGAATGAATAGAAGTAAGTAGGTAAATAAGTAACATTTCCCAATTGCTTCAACGCTCCTTTTCTGTTCTACATTTCTAAAATTATCTAAAGTAATTAGAAAAACAGTGTTGAACTACTCATGGTTTAAAAATTTTGAATATGGGAAAGCTCATTTCATGCTGATGTTGATGTGAGAACACATGGAAGATACCCAGTTCCAGTGAATGGTGAAAGGAACTCCAACCAAGAAATTGATATCCTTCTTTTTTTTTACCTCCTTTCCCTCGTGAGTCTTCCTTCCAGAGGCATGGTGGGCTGCGTCCCAACCACAAGTCCCATAAAGAGACATCAGGCTAACATCAGACAGGCACAGGAATATTGAGGAGCCCTGGTGTCAGGTTTGGAAAGAGAAATAAAATCTGATTAGTTTGATCTCTGAGCCAAGTAGCATCTTCTTCCATTTGCAGTTTTATCATTTCAGTGGGATATAACATCAGTATCCTAACTAGTAGTTTTCCTTTTGCAAACACCCAGTGTGACACAATTCCTAAAGAATAAGTTGGAGCTGGAGAATCCTTTTTGACAAGGAAGATTAAAAAATATGTAGAATGAGGAAATGGGGTAAATCAAACACAAACATTTCTCACTTATCAACATATACACTTAAAAAGGAAAAAAACATGCTTGTACTTGCTTATGCCATTTTGTTACTTTTTAATTTGAAAATAAGAAAGGCTGTATTGCATTGCTCAGTGCCTGTGTTTGTGTGTTAGGAAGCCAGGTGAGGTTAGCAATGGCATGTAATGAAATTGCTTATATTTTAAGCAGTTTATTGCTTCACTTTGAAAATATAAATTAAACATAAGCTGATAGAAAGAACAGAATTTAGCACAAACCCATGTCAAGGAAGGCTTGAGAAATAGAGCCCTACAGCATTTTTGGCTTGTTTTGCATAATGCTTCTAAATACCAAGATTCATTGCTCTAGACTATGGCGCAGATGGAGATTATCTTGTAAAAACTATTTAAATAATGAAATCCAGACAGATTTCACGTGAAAGCAGGTAATTTGACTGGTAAATATAATTGACTGGTTGGACAAATCCCCATCAGCCTGAATATCTCTTATAATCCACCAAGATGACAGGTTCTGTCTAGAACTGACATTCCAAATATTTTTTGTCTTAATAAGAGAGTTAATAACAGGGAGTGGAGAAAGCACTGGGTTAAGTATAAGGGGTTCTGAGCCTTACGTTTGGTTTTGCCATTTATGAGCTATGTTGTCTTGGGCAAGATACCTTTGCATGTCTACACAAATAACCCTCCTATTTAAAAAGATTCCTTACTCACACAGAGTTGTGAAATGTGATTGAAATGATGTTAATAACATAATGATTAAATGATAACTCAGTAACTGAATTCCAAGTTCTTAGTGTTATCTTAAGCATTATAATTGGACCATTTTTGATTTCTACAAATGACCTAAGAGATCAGTGTTATCTTTTCCATTTTAAGGATGAGAAAACTGCTGCTGCTCAGAACATTAAAGGGGCTTACCTAAACTCACGTGATAAGTAAAAGGCAGAACATAGTTCTAAGTCAGCTCTTACTCGTCCTAAAGTCTGTACTTATTCCACGGTACTATTGGGAAAGAGAAGGGCACCAAACAAGTGAATGTAAGTACAGAGCACTTTTCAGTTTTCAGTTACATTTCATTGCTATAAACAGAAATAAATTTTAAAAATTCCTATTACAACTTTGATTATTTGTATTTTGGTTTTACAAGCAAGGTTTAAAAGCTTGCCAAAGTCGTCTTATTTCTCAAGACCCATTTCAAATGCCACTGAGTCTGTGAAGCCTTTAGGTAAACTAGTCAGTGCTAGTTACTTCTTACTTGAGTTAATGGGACTTTTGGCATTTTTAAACATAAAATAGTCTTTGTGTTTTTCTATGCCTCCTTTTTCTTTTAGACAAGCCTGTTCATTAAAGTATCATGTGGCTATTTGAATTAATTAAATTAAATTAACAATGTGGTACCTTAGTAACTCTAAGTCACATTTCAAGAGTTCAATAGCCACATGTGGCTACTGGTTATGTAGACACAGGACACTTCCATTATTACATCTATTGGACAGTGCTTCTTTAGATCAGAGGTTGAAACTGTCGCCTGGGGGCAAAATCTGGCCTGCTGCCTATTTATGTAAATTAAATTTTAGTGGATGACAGCCATACTCATTTAATATTTTCTTTGGCTATATTTGTGTTAACAATGCAAGAATTAAGTAGCTCCAACAGAAACCAAATGGCCCACTAGGTCTAAAATATTTATTATTTGGACCTTTACACAAAAAGTTTTTCAGGCTTCCAATCTAGACTACAAGCTATTTGAGGCTTAAAGCTCCGAGCATGTTTCTTTCATTTTGGGGCCCATGATATCAGATTATCTAGTAAAAACCAATGTACTTTTGCTGAACTGAGTTGACATCAAATTAAGAAACAAATCCAAATTCCAACATCTAGAAAGTGATAAAGCCAGAATTCAAAACTGTTCATCTGATACAAACTTGTGCACTCATGCCATGCCATCATGCTGGCTCCTGGTCTTTTGTGGTCAGTATACTAGTCAAACATGGAGACTGGCCATGATCTGTAAGATTTCCTCTGGTTAGGCTCTGGTTGTCAAACATGGCTTCTAGCTATAGGAAACTCACATAAAAGCGATCACAATGAATGATAAAAGGGAATCTCAGGCTCATTTAGACTCCCATTCCTCTTCTCACGTTCTTCTCCCCATTCTTCAGTTTGCTCTTTCTGTTCCAGCTGCTCTTCTGTTCCAGTTTGCTCTCTTTCTCATGAACCTACTGGGCATGCTGCCACTCCAGAACTTTTCAGCTGCTACCCTCTCCACTTGGCAGAAACGCTGTGTAGGGTTGCCCAGGTTGTGCACCATGACATGGACAACTGAGCATGGTAGCCATGACACCTACGATTCTCTTCCCTTCCAATATCCAGTGGCTCTCTCCTTGACTTTCTTCAGTATTATGTTTGCTGTCATTTTCTCTTGAAGCATCCCCTGGCATCCCCAATCCTTCTTACTTAGTTCTGCTTTCTTCAACTTTTTTATTCTAATATAGGATAATATTTAACTTACTTTCTTTGTTTATTTTCTCTCACAGTGAGGGGCTCCAGGGAAGACAGGGTTTTTTGGTTATTTTTGTTGATGATTGATATTCAGTGCTGGGTGGAGGATTTGGAACAAAATCTTCCAGTCTCTTTCTTTGAATTTCTATACTGGCTGGCAGCCATATCTTAAGGGGTCAGGAATAAAGTATACACAATCTAATTAACAATACCTGTAATAAGCACTTTTGCTCCCTTCTTTTGGTGAGTTCTCCTTTTTTTCCCTAATCATCAAGAATCTCAGCTCCTTGTTATTTTGAAATCTACAGCATATATATATATATATATATATAACTTTTATATGTATATAAAAGTTCAGGGAATGAAGGCTGTGGCTAAACATAGAATAATAGAATTGCATGTATGAGAAAGTGTATAAATGTAATGGCATGTGTAAGAGACAAGGAGAGACATTGAAAATAATGATATTTATTGGAAAGGATGTGAGATGTTGAATTTGGCCAGATGTTAATAAAATCAGTAATATATCTATTGTACCAAGCTAAATATGTGGTGGCAAATATGCTTTGAGACACTGAATTATCCAATGCAGTTCCCAGGCAGTGTTCTCACTGTTGGTGCTGCTATTTTGGAGAGTTTCTTGGAAGCTGAAATAGATTCTGCTTGTTCCTTCCTATAAGATTTATTTTTTTTCCACCAGAAAAACTTAAGAGATTGTCCATAAATCAAATAGAAATGCAGTGAGTAGAACGAGGGATTCTGTGATCCCTCTGGATTTTCCCTGCATTTTTAATTTCTAAATATATTGAAAGATCAGTTCTATTTCTTTGAATCATTTTTCCTAACCAAAGGAAACAATATCTCCCTGCTATTTCAAAGAATTGATTAATTTTGCATAATCTGGGCCGATAAGAAAATCAGGTTTAGCACTGAGGAGCATTAAAAAGAGTTTAGCGCCAAGTGTCCTTGCTGTGCAATTTAGTGTTGATGCCAATCTTGTAACTGCCTTTGAAGTGGAGCTGAAGAGCCTTATAATAAAGATAATAAAGCTATGAAACTTAGACTCTGCATTGGCTGAAATTGGATAATTAGTTTAGGATTTCTTAATTACGTGGGAGGTGGCAGTAGAGAAAAATAAAAAGAATGAGAACCTGATTCTCAGCAGCACTAGCTAATAATTTAATCTATACAGACTGATGAATATTCACTGGATTCCCAGGAAATACTAACTACTATTGTGCAGAGATTGAGTCTGGTTCAGGACAGAAATAGAGGTTGTAATGCAGAGAAGCATATCCAACATGAGACAACCTACCGTTAGAAGACAGGAGAACAATAAAAAGTCAATAAAAAACATAAAGTATATTATGCTCATTTGCCATTGCTAACCTTTTGAATGTGTTCATCTATCTTTTTCTTTGTTTTTTTCTTTCAATAATCTCATGTCTATATCTAAAAAAAAATCAATAAATTAAAAACAAAAAACAACAAACAAACTATACCTATAAATGTTTTCCTGTTATTTTCCTTTGTTTTTGGTATAACTATACAATTTTCCTAATAACTTACCATAATAACACTGGTAACTTCAGGTTTATATCATTGCTGAAAAAACTAAAAACATCTTTGTCTGATCGCTTGACCCCCTAATCTCTGCTGTCTTTCCATCACCTTTCTCTGTCTCTCTTTATTTACCTTAGCTTTAAACTCTCTCTTAAAGATCATTGTAGATGTAGACTTTCTTTTTTAAAATCAACTTTTATTTTAAGTTCTGAAATACACATGCAGGTTGTGCAGGTTTCTTACGTAGTGCCATGATGGTTTGCTGCACGGATCAACCCATCACTCAGGTATTAAGCCTGGCATCTGTTAGCTCATCTTCTTGATGCTCTTCCTGATCCAGTGTGTTTTGTTCCCCTCATCTTTTGAGAAATGCTGAGTGTATGATGGAATATATTGTTTGCAAACAAGAATGACGGCAAGGAAAACCTAGCCGGTACCCCCGCCCCTGCCAAGTAGAAAACTACATGGGGCATTCTAAAATGGCAGGATGATATGTAAATATCAAGCACTGGTTAAAACAATTCTTTAAGCATGGGACATCTGACCTTCCCCCCATGGCTACCTCCTGAAGAATACTTTTTAGTTGTCTGTGATCAGTGGTAAGCAGGCACCAGCTACCTACTTGGTATATTTTTGTGTTATGAGAAAATATCGAATATCTGTTTGTTAAAAATCATCACTTGTTCAGGGAGAATAAATGCGTGGGTCAGAGTCTGCTTGAGCCTCTCAGCCTGGAATGCTGTCAATCCCTATAGCTCTCAGCTCAGAAGGTTGTTGGCCCTCCGGATGGACCCACTTTGCTGTTCTATCTGGGTGTCTGCCTCTCAATTCCTTCAGCGCCACCTGGGTGGGGGTGTCTATGGCAGGGCTGATTGTCGGTACTCACCCATGTGTCCATGAGTTCTCATCATTCAGCTCCCACTTATAAGTAAGAACAGGCAGTATTTGGTTTTCTGTTCCTGCATTAGTTTGCTGATAATGTCTTCCAGCTTTATCCAGACTTTCTACAACAGAGGAAACCTTATTTTTTACATAATTTTAAAGATGCAGAAAGCATTTTGGAGTCCAAAACAAATCATCCCAGATCTATTTTGTAAATGTATAAAAATCAGACAACTGACTTGTATTGCCCACCTAATGAATATAATAAACTAGCTTTGTGTTTCAAGCTCGAGAAGGAAGGTAATAGGTCTGTCCTCACCTCCTCTGAATGACGCATGTATCCTCTGATGAGATTTGAGTTAAGTGACCCTTTACTTCAGCTGCAGTATTGTATGTGGAGCCAGGTATATGAAACAAATCTTAATATCTCTGAGATAAGAAAGGAAATTGTGTATGATAGAAACAATTTTCAAAATATAGATGATCAGCTGGAGAGATAAAAGATTTTTGTCTTAAGGAAAGACAAGATTAGAGTAAGTGTATAAAAAAATCTCTCAAAAATGACTTAGATTCCTTTTTAATGAAATTACCAAAATATAGGCCTATCTAAATTCACAACATCTTGTTTTTGAAATCTCTCTTTTGAAATTGTTCTGAGAGCAATGAGCACACTTGAAAAAATTATTTCAACCTAATGATAGCAAATCTTCACCTTTTGAGCAACGGAGTTGATTTTCAGAAATAGCCAAAACCTTTTTACCGTGTATAAATAATGGCATCATTGGTGCCTAATATTATTTTTAATGAAAAATAGTTGGTGGATATTTAGTATTGAATTCAAGTATTTTTTAGTAGTACAAGTACGGTCCACAAAGACAATTTCAAAAGTTTCTTTGAATTATGATTGAAATGAAGAGTATTTGTTAAGTGCATCATAAACCCACTGTGCCCTCTTCTCTTTGAAAGTCTTTTGTTGCTGGGAGGGAAAGTTCCAAAGCAAAGAGAAGGCAGTGTTACTGGGGTTACCTTTCTTGTTATACTTCTTCAGTAAGTCACCTTGGGGAGTTTACATGGCATGAGGGCAATCAGCAATATAAGGTTTATACAATGACTGTTACATTCATATATCATATTTTCCTTTGAGCTTTATGATGTTTGAAATGAGAGTCATCCCATTAAAAAAATTATATTTGAAATCTTTAGGTCAGGTACAAATAAAAACAATGGGTGATAAATAACTTACATTTTACTTTGTGTCAATGGATACACCTTTGCAGGCAAAATTTGTTACTGCTCTGAGTCAGTTTTTCCCCTATGGGTCAGAAAAAGATTGTCTTTGTAGATAATAAGTACTGATTTTAATATCAATTTACAGGAGTAAATAAAATCATTTTTGCTTTGAAATGATATCTTCCTCTGCAGGTTTTGTTGAATGTTAATGCAATATAATTTGTCATAAATTTTGTTTTGGGCATGCTCTTTCAAGTAGGAGGGAGAATTTTTGTTTGGCAGATTAAGCCACTTGTTTCTTGGTGTGAGTGTGAGCATGAACAGCAATTCCAGGGGGTGGGAGGAGATTAAAAAAAATTAATCTCCCATTTGGAGGTTACGCAAAATCCAATTGACCTTTTTGAAAACATCTAATTGTCATGCACCCAGGTACCTTCCGGGCTCAAACTGGCAGTCAAATATCACTAGAAAGGTTATTCTTGTTTTTTCAAAAGCTGCTTGAACCAAGAAGCATTGTGTGTCCATGGGGGGAGGGGTTCTAATTAAGCTCATCATGGTCTTCTGTTTAATTAATTAATTACTTAATGTTTGTCAAGTGATTTGAAGATGCTAAATGAAATGTATGTGCTGCTTAGTATTATTCATGAAAAGCAAATGAGACATTAATCCTTTTCATTTTCTCATAAGTATAGTACCTCAGCTGGCTAACTTTTATGAACCCCATCAATAGTTGCCCTCTTATAGATTTGTAAAATGCACAATACAAAGAAAATTTGTGTAAATTTCAGAGACAGCTTACAAGAATTAGATAATATATTTTGTTCTATCATTTTAGCTAGCCTATGTTCTCTAATTTTATCAGTGATAAGTTGTCTCCATAGAATAAAATAGAAGAGGTTTGTTTTACAATGTTCTTAGTATTATTTAAGTAAACTTTAGAATTGTATGAGAACCTTGAATTTCTGCACTAATCTAAAAGGATGATTTAAAGCTGGTAGGAATGGAGAATTGTTTTTCCTTGGTATGTTTCACTGAAAATTTTAAATAGAGTAGATATTCTCCCATATATTCCACTTAACACCGTTAGTAATAAAAGGAAAGTTCAGTCTATTTGAAGTCAATTAAATTCTGGACCTTGCTGTGACAGTGCGCATAAATATACAACCAAGGGAAACTACTGGTTGTGACTTAAAAAGCACACATACATATGACAGTGTAGAAAATTAAGGGTGACTATGGCAGTGTACAACTTTTGGGGGCTCTCCCCAAACCATGTCTTCCAGTCATCACCAGATGTTTCAGTACCAAGAGACACCAAAATATACCAGAAGAGCAGCTTAGTAGCAATTTTTGAGATGTTGAAACATGCAATCTTTGTTATTGAACCTAGTATAGCTGCAAATCATGCTTTAAACATAAAATTGCAGAAGGTTTTGCAACCTTTAAATCTTTTCTTGTCATTTTATGTTTCTGGTGTTAAATTTTGCTGTGTTAATGTCACCTTCACTTGGTAATATTTACAGCACCTAAATCAATGCTGAGGACACACAGAATATTGAAGGATCAACTCTGCTTCTTCCAAATACACTTTAATACTTTCACTGCTAAACCAGAGTTCGAGAAATAACTGCGGTGGAATGATAATGAGAAGTTTAACAGTTTTATGATGGTTGAAGCTGACTTTATGAAAGTTGATAAATTTCATCTTGTAGGTTTCAATTTCTCATTCCCTACCGAGAGATGGGGAGAATACATTGATACTGCATTTCAAATTGGCTAGATCAGAAGGAACAGCAGCTAAAATCCATTACAACCCAATTACATCCATCAGCTGAAGCTGTGTGCATTCACTCGTGAACATCAGCATTTAATCCATAAAGAGGAACTAATGAGAAATTTGAAAATGGAATCTACGCATCAGTAAGTTTGGAGAGATTTTTCTGGGATTAATGATCTGCCAGAGCATCTTCAACATGCTGGAAAGCTATTCTCTCTGGGTTTGTTTACTGACCAAGAGAAAAAAAGGGGGTTTTCTTCTGTCTGCTCATCAAATATTTGAAAGACTACTCGTTTCAGTCCTTGAAAATGGGATACCATGAGCTTTGGAAGTCAGGTACGTGTTGATGAACACTGCTGTCATTGAACAGGAAAAATTAAATTATTAGGTAAGAAGTTTCCACTTAGAGATTAGTAGCAAGTACTCTGAACAAATTATTTTACCTCTGTAGATGCTAAGACAAACGTGTTCCTTTAATTTGAGACCTGGGAGTGTGTCTAGAGTTGCACATAGTGGGCAATAATTCTATGGTGTAGAAATAGAGAAATAGTTTTTATTTTTCACTTTTGGTGATTGCATGGTTAGAAATAAATATTCCACTTGTTGAGTTGCAATTGCTTAAAGAGTAACATGGAAGCTTAGAGAAAGTGGAGCATAAACTTGTTAATAATTGCATAACTTCACACGTACAATTTCTGCATCAATAAACATATAGTTTGTGAAAAGTTAACACTAGATGAAGTTTTAGAATGCTTTGCAATTTCTTTTCATCTGGTGAAAATGGTTTCTGTAAGCATACAATTTAGGGATGTTACTATATCCCTAATTTGTATTAGGGATATAGTAACCTAATAGGTTTGTCAAGTGTAGTCATCAGATTAAATGGATGTATATGTGGAGTGTGGAGGATTGGATCCCCAGTGATGTTTGGAAAATAATTTGGTTTAATTTGTTGCTCTTTGAAGAGAAGATAAGTGTATAGATTTCATATTCAAATTACACCAGACAGTATAACTTGTTCCTCTGTTTCTGTAGTTTCTGAAGTATGCTTATTTAAGTGTGAATACAGCACCTCATGATATTGATGGCTTTAATGGAGGTTAAAAAATATGAAATTAGAGGTTTTCTTTCCTTATGCAAAATTTCAAAGATAAGTTTATTTTCTTTCTACCTTTAGAAAAATAAATGGCAAAGGAAATACAAAGAAATCTGACCTTTGTGTTTTTGGCACAGGGAAGCCATTGGAGGATTTTTAGTGGAGGGATAACATACATGTATTAGAAGGGTTACTCTGGTTGCAATGAAGACTAGGTTGGGATAAGATTGTGAATACAGAGAGAACAATGAGGCTTTCTCTGTATCTAACGAAAGAGTTGGAGGTGGAAACAATATTGGGAGAGGAGACATATTGAAGGATATATGAGAAGTAGAGCTGACAGAACTTGGTTGCTGAAATACCAGAAATTGTTTTTAGAACAATTGGGTTATTGGTGGTTCCATTTACTGCAAGAGAGGTACTGGGGAAAAGGGGATTAGTTGTGGGGGTCCAAGCTAACTGCTTGGCCTTTGCTGATGGTCTTAGGGACAGGGCTGTCATTTTTTTGTGGTGATTGGCCTAAAGTAGGGTACCTATTATCTGAAAGTTTTCTGTTTTGCTAGCCTTCCTCTTTTCTTTATTTTGGCTTGAGAGGACTGGCTTTCCATGGGGTCTGTTTTGCATGCTGTTGCTGTTTCCAGATTGCTGGCTTCTCCATCACACAGTCTGAGACATATGAAGCAAAAAGCAAAATCGAGAAACCCATGTAATTCCTTGAGTGAAGAATCTCAAATGGTATGTTCCTTTTCCTCCAACTTTGAGAATCCTTTTATGAATGTCTTATACATAATGTCCAGGATTTTTAGTTGTACTTAGAAGGAAGAGGAGGGAATGTACATTTACTCTATCTTGGTCTGAACCTGCAAATAACTTAGGATTTCTTAAGCTAGAAACAATTATATTATAAAAGAACTAAGGAGGAAAAGACTAATACAAAAAATAAAGTTCCATTACTGCCTGAGATATTGACCTTTCACATTTAAACCTAAGATTATTATATATTTGTCTATGACTTACTTTTCCAAATTTCCACCATTATGGGGAACACTAATCTGTAAGTTCTGCTTCAAAAATAATGTGGAGGAAGGCCATAGCTGTGTGTTAGAAATAAAAATTCCATTATTCTAATATAAGATTAAAATTACTCTGACTTATGATAAGAAGAGAAAAAAGTTGGCCAGGTCTGGTGGCTCACACCTGTAATCCCAGTCCTTTGGGAGGCCAAGGCAGGCAGATCAAGAAGTCAGGAGTTCAAGACCAGCCTTCCCAACATGGTGAAAACCCGTCTCTACTAAAAATACAAAAACCAACCAGACTTGGTGGTACATGCCTATAATCCCAGCTACTCATGAGGCTGAGGCAGGAGAATTGCTTGAACCCGGGAGGCAGAGGTTGCAGTGAGCCAAGATCATGCTACTGCACTCCAGCCTGGATGACAGAATGAGACTCTGTCTCAAAAGAAAAAAAATATTGATTTTGATAATATCTAAACATGGCCAATATTTAATAGGAAAATCAAAACATTAGAGGGAAATTTAGTATACAATGAAATAGGTGAACAAGCATGGAAAATACACATAAAAAGTAACTGGGACTCATTTGGTGGAAAATATAAATTATAACACATTAAAGCCATTGATGAACAATTATTTATTAAGTATACTTTTTTTTCTGATTAAGCAGTTCTGTAAATATTTGTGTATGCACTTTATTATTAAATATATTAAAATATATACTCATATACAGTCTATATTGCTGTGGAAAGGAGCAGAGATGAGAGAGAGAGAGAGAGAGAGAGGAAAAGAGAGATAACTAGTGGATTAAAGAAGTAGAAAAAAAACATTAAAAAAAAATCCCAGAGGAAGGTGGATGTTCCAGGATGGGTAAATGGCTCAGCTCCTTGAAGTTCTGGGCAACTCTTCCTTCTCATTGTTTCACCAATTCTGAAGAGGTTGCCCTTTTTTGCAAGGTCAAGGCTGGCTTTCTGGAACCACAGTCTGGTGTTCCATCCCATATAAAGGTGGAAAGAGAGAAAATGGATGTCAAGCATATGTTTCCAAATAAGTCACATGGATTAGTAAACATCATTTCCACACATTTCATTTGATGATGACTTCTTTCCCTCACTGACCACTTTCCCTAAGAATACTACCCCAAATTCCATTCATCTTCAGTATGCAACTAGAAATTTAGGATCTCTGAGTGATGTACAGTCCTTTCCATATGCTCCAGATTTGGTTCCTGGTTAACTAATCAGATGTAAACTAACATCTGTTCCCACTCCTCACATATACCCAATGTGTAGCAGATAGTTGCTTTAAACTCTCCCCACAGATGAAAGGAAAAATTAGAGGCATATCACAGAGTAGTCACAGGTTATCAGGCAATCCTCTTGCCTCAGCCTCCTGAGTAACTAGAACTATAGCGCATGCCACCATGCCTGGCCAAATTTATTTTTTTTGTGTGTAGAGATGTGGTCTTGCTATGTTACCTAGGATGGTCTTGAACTTCTGGGCTCAAGCAATCCTCCTGCCTTGGCTTCCCAAAGTGCTGGGACTACAGATGTGAGCCATGGTGCCCAGCAATAGTCATAGTTTATAGCAATGAAAAAACTCTGCTGGCAAGGAAGGGTGAAAAACCTCTGCCTTGGAAGTGGTCCGAATTCCTTAATCAAATGCTGGTTATACTATCTGGAAGGAATTTCTTGGTCTAATATTCCTCATTTCTCCCAGCTTTGCCCTCTTGGAAATTTTTGTCTGTTATTATCTGTGGCTATGTCTGAAATCAGTATTGGAAAAGTCGCTCTTCTTGTTTTCTGTCCAGCATTCCCAGCCTACTTTTTGCACATGTCTTTGGGAGATTTGCAGGTTGCTTTATTCATGTAACAATTACATGGCTTTGAAGGCCAGGCTTGTAGTTGCATTGGTAAAGTAATTTCCCCAAAACTTACTAGAGTTCTGGTCTGTTTATCTCCAGACAATTTTATGTGAAAGTTAAAGTAGCCATTATCTTGTCTGGTCATGATTCTGAGCACATTTACTAACTGTTCTCTCTGCTTAACTCACTTCTGTCTTTCTCCATTGAATGGTGGCTATTGTGCAGCAATGTGAATCAGTAGGCGTAGATATAGAGGTTAATCAGTCTATAGGTGCCAGCAATCACAAAATCTCAGTGGCATACAACAGAAAGCATTCATTCACTCATGTGCCCTCTACTGGCTGAGCTTTAACTGATGTAGGATGTGTTCAGCTGGATGACTTAAATCTAAGCTATGGGTTGAGGCTATGTTTCATTCTCTTTGTGTAGCATGTTAGCTGAGGTTCCCCTAATGGGACTTGCAGAGGGAGAAGATGGCCTCAAAAATTTGCTGTGCTTCTCAAGGCCTATGCTCAGATCTTGCCACTATGACTTTTTTTTGCGTAATATTATCCTTTATTAATGTATATATTCCTTTGTTTTCTAGCTATAGGAATTTGTAGTCACAGCTTGACTTATAGCACAGATCTCATTCATCTTCTTTTCACCTACAGGCCCTACCAAATCCTTTACTTTTTAATTTTTTTATTTCCATAGGTTTTTGGGAAAAAGGTGGTATTTGGTTACATGAGTAAGTTCCTCAGTAGTGATTTGTGAGATTTTGGTGCACCCATCACCTAAGCAGTATACACTGAACCCAATTTGTAGTCTTTTACTCTTCACCCCCTTCCCACCCTTTCCTCCTGAGTCCCCAAAGTCATTTTTATGCCTTCACATCCTCATTGCTTATCTCTCACTTATGAGTAAGAAAATATGATGTTTTGATTTTCCATTCCTGAGTTATTTCACTTAGCATAATATACTTTGATCCCATCCAGGTTGCTGTGAATGCCATTAATTCATTCCTTTTTATGAATGAGAAGTACTCTATCTTATATATAACCACAGATTCTGTATCTGCTCGTTGATTAATGGGCATTTGGGCTCATTCCATATTTTTGCAATTGTGAATTTGGCCACTATCACTTTTGTCCACATTTCATTGGCTAAAGCTGGTCACGTCGCCAAGCCCAAGGGGAAATGATGAGAGAACATGCTCATCTTTAGCATAAGGGATGCCAAGTCACATGACAAGGGATACAGGGAAATAGATACATCTACCACGAGGAACAATACCATTTTGTCTCTGACAGAGGACATTCAATGGGAGCTTCTCTTACTCTTGTTTGGCTTTTCCAGACTTCCAAGCCTTGAAACTTCTAGCCTGCCAGTCAAGTTAGGTGCAAGAAAAGTCTCCTTTTAGGAGGTGTGTTTCTTCCATTACTGCTTGTAGAGGTACACTTTCCTTAGGTACATTTTTTAAAGTATCAAGGAGAAGATAACACACACAAACATTCCAATCTCTTTCTTAGCCAGTATCACATATTTTATGTATTATTTTGACCCCAGTCTGTGCCCTACTACTTTGAATATCGAATACTGTAGACATCAATATTTAGTGTAGTAAAAATCATTCCAGGTATGAGAATTTAAAAGAAAAGAATTTAATACAGGGAACTCAATACTTCCAAAAGACATGGAATAGGAGTTTGGGGCTACCACTGCTTTAAAGAGTTCAAGGACAACTATTTCAGCTGCAATCCAGAAATCAGGAGACTGTAGCTGCTGCCATAGCACCGCCTCTCAATCCAGGAAAACCTGGTGACCAGATGCAGATGCTGAGTAGGCCACAAGTAAAGACAAACGTCACGTTGACTTTGCTTGCTCAATAAATAAATAATAAATAAATTAATTAATTAATAAGAAGTTGTCCTTGCTTTTCTTAACTTATACACTGCCTGCACCAGCACAATGACTAAAACCTATCCGCATACAAAATCCTAGCTAAAGGTGAGGTGAATCTTTGAAACATACTTTTCTCTGCAGTTCAAGAAGAGGCAGAGAAGAGGGTGGGGAAGGTGGTTATATGCCAATTGACTATATCTGGTATGTATAACAAAGGAAGCAATATCATCCCTCAAATATTTGAATTTGGATGTATTATTGAAGAAATAAATTTGAAAAGCAAATGATTAAAGACAGCCAATTTTATGCATAAAGGGAATAATGAGGGAAATATCAATGATGTTTCATAAAAGAACTCTCTGTATTGTATCAGAAATCAAGAATACAAATTTCAAAAAATAAATATATACACCATGATGCAGAATATTTAGAAATGTAGTATATTTTCATGGATATTTTTATGTGTACCCATTAGAAGAGAATAAGAGAATCTATAAATTTAATGACAATTATAATTTTATCAAATCTAGAAAAAAATGAAAATAGTATAAATTCATAGTTGAAACTTTTGGAATTTATTTTCTTTAGCTTTGATAATCTGACCTAAAATGCTGGTGAATCATTATAATATAATAGATTATATCTAAGAAGGAATACTATTCATCTTTAAAAGGAGGACAATAAACTTGGACTCACAGTGAGCACTGATTTGAATCAATATTTTAGTATCAAATATCACTGAAACATTTTTCAGTATAAAAATGCAATGAGATTTAGGTTGGGCATGGTGGCTCATGCCTGTAATCCCAGCACTTTGGGAGGCTGAGGTGGGCAAATCACCTGAGGTCAGGAGTTCAAGACCAGCCTGGCCAACATGGTGAAGCCCTGTCTCTACAAAAATAAAAAATTAGCCGAGCATGATGGCAGGTGTGTGTAATCCCAGCTACTAGGGAGGCTGAGGTGGAAGTATCTCTTGAACCCAGGAGGCGGAGGTTGTAGTGAGCCAAGATGGCGCCACTGCACTCCAGCCTTGGCAACAGGGCAAGACTGTCTCAGAGAGAAAGAGAAAAAAAAGATGAGTATGGTGGCGTGTGCACATAATCCCAGCTACTCTGGAGGCTGAAGCAGGAGAATCACTTGAACCCAGGAGGTGGAAGTTGCAGTGAGCCAAGATTGTGCCACTGCACTCCAGTGTGGGTGACAGAGCAAGACTCTGTCACACACACACACACACACACACACACACACACACAAAACACAAAAATTGTAATGAGATAAAAGTAGCTCATCTCTGTTTCTGTGTAAGAGGGTATTACTTTTGCTATTAACTGTTTATGTTTCCATTCATTTTTGTATGCATATTTTCACATATATGATATTATATACAGCTTGCCATTTTTTTCTTGGGTTTTTTCACTTCGGTTCACAACGGTCATCTTGACTAATCTTAAATAATATTTGTATTCTTTTATAAGCAGTACTGAATACACAAACATACACACTTCTTAAATTTCATAGCTAAGAGGGAAACACTGGTAAAATGGTTCACACAATTTAAATTTCTATTGTTCCATCAAATAACCCTTAAAATTTATCAATTTATATTTAAAAAAAGAGAATAAAAGTACTTTATTTTCTATATACTGCTAATACTAACTTACCAAATTTCCCAATGTTTGCCAAATTTATAAAAATCAAAATTATTATCGTTGAGGTTTTAGTTGGCATCACCCTTATTCTCAGTGAAGTTGAATAGCTTTTTATATTTTTATCATGATTTTTTTCTCTTGTTCTGGAAATTGCCTGTTTATTACAATTTGCCTTTTGGATTTGGAGGTTTTAACTTCTTAGAACTATAATAGATGTGGGTATATAAAATATAGTTTTTTATATATTATATATGTGTATATGTGTATATATATATATATATATATATATATATATGTTTGTTTGCATGTTTTCCCTTTTCTGTTTCAGTTTGCTTTGCAGTGATTTAAAAGATTTCTGTGCTCAAATGTCTCAAATATATTAATCTTTTTCCTTTATGATTATTATGATGCTTAATACTGTAATTATAGATAACTCTTCTTTGATTAATTCACGTATTTGAGTGACATGTATTTTTAATTGACGAAGTTATAATTTATATACAATAAAATGTACATGTTAAATATATAGTTCAATGAGTTCTGACACAGATATATGCCTATTTAACCAATTTACTAATCAAGGTAGAGACTATTTCCATCATCACAGATGCCCTTGGCATCTGATAGCAAGTCAATCCTTGCTATTCCCTGCTCCAGTCAACCACTGAATAGATTTTATAAGAATAGATTAATTTCACCTATTCTAGGATTTTATGTAAATGAAATCATGCAGTATGTACTATTTTATGTCTAATTTTTTCCCTCGGCATGCAGATTTTCAGATTTATCCATCCATGCTATGGCATTTATCAGTAACTCATTTCTTTTTATTTCTGAGTATTGTTCCGCATCATGAGTGTAGCAGTTTAGTTAGTAATATATTCACCCATTATTGGACATTTGAATTGTTTTCAGTGTTTACTATTATGAGTAAAGCTGTTGTGAACATTTATATATACCAATGTTTCTGTGAAATGTGTCTTTATTTCTCTTGGGAAAAGACCCAGGAGAGAGATTACTGATGTATATGGTAAGTAGATGTTCAATTTTATAAGAAATTGACAAACTTTGTCAAAGTGGTTGTACCATTTCACACTATGATCAGAAATAAATGGGTTCCAGTTGCTTCAAATTCTTGTCCTCACTTGGTATCACCTTTTTTTTTGTCATTCTAATAGGTGTGAAATTATTTCAATTTGCACTTCCTTGATGAATAGAATTGAGCAGCTTTTTATTTGCTAATTGGCAATCTGCACATAATCTTTGGTGAAGTGTCTGCTCAATTCTTTGTCTATGTATTTATTTATTAAAATTTTAAATTATTATTGAAATGTAAGAATCTACCATATATTCTAGATTTCAGTATTTTGTTGGATAGCACAAATATTTTCTCCCAGTTTGTAGCTTATCTTTATATATTGTAACCATGTATTATACTTTTTAATATATAGAGTTTGCCCTTTAAATTACAAGTTAAATTAAAATTTATAATTTAAAGATGCAACCATTTTTAAGGGTACAATTCAGAGGCAATAATTACATTCACGATGTTGAGCAACCATCAGTACTATGTATTCCCAAATCATTTTTATTGCCTCAAACAGAAACTCTATAAACATTAAGCAATAACAACTCTACATTCTTTCCTCCTCCCGGCCCCCAACACCCTTTAATTTACTTTCTACCCCAATGAATTTGTCTATTTTAGATATTTCATGTCAGTGCAATCATACAATATTTGTACTTTAGCGTCTGGTTTCTTTTGCTTAGCATAATATTTTTAAAGTTTATTCATGTTGTAGCATCTTTGAAAACTTTATTTTTTTAATAGCTGAATTATATGCATATTATGTGATGTATATATATATCACATCATATGGATGTAAATATCACATTTTGCTTATCCATTCAACACTTGAATTGTTTCTGTCTTTTGTCTACTGTAATTAATGCTGCAAGGAACACTGGAATTCAAGTACTGTATCTGTTTGAGTCCTTGTTTTTAATTCTTTTGGGTACATACCTAAGAGTGGAATTTCTAACTTGCATGTAATTTTATGTTTAGCTTTTTGAGGAATCATTAAACTGTTTTCCATAGTAGATGTATCAGTTTACATCCCCATCTGTAATGTATGAGGGTTCTAATTTCTTTACATGTTCACCAACACTCATTATTTTACTTCTTTTTTGGATAATAGCCAACTAGTAAGTGTGAAGTGGAACTCGTGGTTTTGATTTGCATTTTTCAAAGACTAGTGATGTTGAGTATCTCTTCATATGACTCTTGGCCATTGGTATATCTTTATGGAATAAATATCTACGAAGTCCTTTACCCATTTTTAAATTGAATTTTCTTTTGGTTGTTGCATTATAGTATTTATTTATATATTTTGGATATTAAACTCTCATGAGATATATGCTTTGCAAATATTTCTTCCATTCTGTAGGATATTTTCACTTTCCTTATAATGTCTTGTGATGCAAAAAATTTTAAGTTTGATTAAGTCCAAATTATCTATTTTTCCTTTATTGCCTAAGCCTTTGATGTCAAAGCTAAAAATTCATAGCAAATCAAATGTTATAAATATTTACATTATTATGTTTTCTTCCATAACTTTTATAGTTTTTAATTCATATATTTTGGTCATTAATCCACTTATGAGTTACTTTTTGCATATGTTGTGGGAGTCAGGGATCCCACTTCATTCTTTTGCATGTAGAAATTCAGCTGACCCAGCACCATCTTTTGAATATGCTATTATTTCCCCACTGAATGAACTTGATAATCTTGCCAAAAAATTTTGAACATATATAAGTTTAATGATATCTTTTGAAAAGCAGAATTATTTAATATTGCTGAATTTCTATTATTATTTTTTAACTTTTGGTTAGTGCTATTTACAAAAAAATCTAAGTAATCTTTCCCTACAAAAATTTACACATTCTCCTTTTTCTAATTAATTTTTATTTATAATGTGAAATGGGAATCAAGGCTCCTTTTCTATCATATGGATGTCTATACTGTCAATATCATTTATTGAAAAGATTATTTGGAGATTATTGGAAAGATTATTCAATTATGGTGATGCCTTTGTTGAAATCAATCATATATGTACAGGTGTATTCTGGACTTTTGTATTTTTTTATTGATTTCTATGTCTATGTTTACACCAATATATTGTTAATTAAATGAGTTTTCTTGTAAGTCTTGAAATCAGGTGATTAATAAAAACCCTCTAATTTTATTCTTTTAAAAAAATTGACACATAATATTTGTCAATATATATGTACATGTGGTATTCTGTTGCATGCATAGAATGGAAAATGATCAAGTCAGGGTATTTAGGGTGTCCATTATCTTGAAAATTTATCATTTCTATATGCTGAGAACATTTCAGTTCCTCCCTTTGAGATATTCGGATATATACAAAACATTGTCATTAACTACAGTCACCCTCTTCTGCTGTCAAACATAACTTATTCATTCTAACTATATGTTTGTGCCTATTAACTAATTCCTCTTCATCCCTCCTGACACATGCTTCCCAGGCTCTGGTAACTCTTTACCTCCCTGAGATCAGGTTTTTCAGCTACCACATTTAAGTGAGAACATGTGGTATTTGTCTTTCTGTGCCTGGTATATTTCACGTAACGTGGTGATCTCCAGTTCCATCCATGTTGCTGCAAATGATAAGACTGCATTATTTTTTATGGCCAAATAGTATTCCAGTGAGTATGCATACCACATTACTTTACGCATGTATCTACTGATGGACAATTAGGTTGATTCTATGTCTGCTATTATGAATAGTCCTGCAATAAACGGGAGGGTGCAGGTGTTCCTTTGATATATAGTTTTTTGTTTTGTTTTGTTTTTGCTTTGGATAACTACCCAGTAGTGGAATGGCTGGATCATATGGTAGTTCTATTTTTAGTTTTTTGAGAGGTCACCATACTGTTTTCCATAATGGCTATGCCACCAGTAATGTACAAGAGTTCACTTTTCCTTGCATCCTTGCCAGCATCTGTTATTTTTCAAAATGTTTGTCTATTCTCTGATCTTATCAGTTTGTTAACATTTAACATAGATCTTGCTAGGATTTGATAGTTACTGTGTTTAATCTATAAATCAGTTTTGAGAGAATGAATGCCTTCATATTGTCTTATTACTTCTAGCAATTTTTATTTTATTTTATTTTTATTTTATTCTTATCACTTCTAGCAATTTTTTTTTTTTGCTAGAAGACTATCTAAATCTTTAGATAGTCTTCATAGGCAGTTAGGTCAAATGCAAGCAAAAAATTTTCTTTTATTCCTTCCTTCCACAAACTTTGTGACTTATTTGTTTTCTTTGTCTTATTGCACTGCATAGGACATTTAATATAATATTAAATAAAAGTAGCAAGAGTAAATATCCTTACCTTATTACAATCTTAGGGATTCGCTTGTTTTTCAACATCGAGTATGGTGTTAATTGTAGATTTTTTTGTACATGCTGTTTATCGTGTTGAGGAAATTTTCTTCTCTTTATAATTGGTGTGTTTGTGTGTCTTGAAGAAGAGTTAACGTTTTCCCATTAAATATTGTATGATTTATTAATCTTGTTTTTTTGAGAATTAAGGAAAATATGTTAAGGTTTCCTAATTCCATTAACCTTCCCTTGAATTGTCATCATATATATATATATACACACACATATATATATGCTGAGCTTCGTAATGCACAAATATTTCTAAAATTTATACCTTTATTGTGGAATATATTATTTCCCAATAAAATGCTATTCCTTTTTGAATATTTTTAAACAGTTTTTAATACTTCTCATAAGTATGGTATTAATACTATATATTCCTCTTTTTGTCTCTCTGACCATGACATCTCTTTCCAATTTCTTTTCAAGTCAACATTTCTTGTAGACAGTATGAATTTTTATTCAATCTGAGATATTTTTCTTTTAATATATGCTTTAGTTTTAATGTTAAAATTTATGAACATAATTAATATGCATGGTATAATAGATACAATGAAAGAAAGAAAAGAACTTGGCACTGCAGAGGTAGAGAACACATAGCTTTTCGAGAACAAACAAGACATATAAAAATAGATAAAAAATTATGCCTGCAAAAAAATTTCAATTAATTCCTAAAGCAAAATTAACATAGTCCATATTCCATGAATATAATGTAATAAAATTAGAAGTTTAAGACAGCTCTACAGGTAAAACTTCAGAAATGATTCTCTAAATAAATTGTGGTATAAAGTTTAAATGAAAATTAACAACTATCTTAATGCTAAAAAACATTGAAGGCTGCAACTATCAAGAGATATATTATCTTGCCAGAGTGGTACAGAGCAGAAAAGTTATAGCATAAAAATGCATATACTTAAAAAAAAATTAAAGCTAATAAATTATGCAAATTAAGTAAAAACCTAGAAAAGAAAAACTTAAGGAAAATAAAAGGAATTACTAGAGATAAACATAGAAACTAAATTACAAACAAATAAAAAGTAAAGATGATCAAGAAAATTAAACTCTTTAAAATTATCAATGAGATGGGCAAACTTGAACACTTTTCACCAGTTAAAAATACAAACAAATAATGGCAGGAATGAGAAAATAAATACCATTCTAGATATAGAGGCAACATTGTATTAGTCCATTCTTACACTGCTATAAAGAATCATCTGAAATTGGGTAATTTATGGAGAAAAGAGGACTAATTGACTCAGTTTCGCAGCCTGTACAGGAAGCATGGCTGGGGAGGCCTCAGGGAAGTTACAATCATGGTAGACCGCAAAGGAGAAACAGGCACATACTACTATGGTGGAACAGGGGAGAGAGAGAGAGAGAGAGAGAGAGAGAGAGAGAGAGAGAGAGAGAGAGAAAGAGAAGGGGAAAGAGCTACCTACTTCTAAACAGCTAGATCTCATGAGAACTCACTATCATGAGAACAGCAAGGGGGAAATCTGCTCAAATTCAATGTGAGATTTGGGTGGCAATACAGAGTCAAACTATTTAGATGTAAATACAGTTTATGTTAAAAATTAACCATCTTAGTAAGAATTATTTTCTAGTGACAGAAATGACAAAAATGTACCTAAGGAATAGTAGAAATATTGATAATGTCAGGGAAAATATTGAGAGCTTATCTGCCATGATACGGGGAAATCAGGCACAGGGTGTTTTATGGATGAGGTTAACTGTACTTTTATAGAGATGACTTCTTTATTATGTAATGTTTTTAGACTGACATAAAGAAATATACTCTTCTTCAAATAATCCTAGGGTGTAATATAACTCTGATATCAAGATTTAACAAAGAAAGCACAGAAAACTCATGAATACAGACATGAAAATCATAAATGAACTATTAGCAAATTAATTTCAGGAGTGTGTTAGGAGATTAATATAAATACATTATGCCCAAAAGGTGTATACTGGGAGTGCAAAAGTATTTCAAATTATGAAACATGTGCATTAATTTAATTAGTACATTAACAAAGGAGAACAGTGAATAAACATCTCAATATCAATGAATAAATCATTTGATTCATTACAGTATTTGTTACTGACTCAGAAATAAAGAAGATCTTAGTAAGGAAGTATAGAAATACACTCTTGAAACAGGTTTAAAAATATCTACCAGAAGCTTTAAGAAAATTTCATAAGTAATAGTGAAATATTTTAAGTGTGGTAGGTTTAATGATGTCTCCTCCCCACAAAAACGTCTTAATTCCTGGAACTTGTGAATGTGTTACCTTATGTGTTAAAAGAGACTTTGCAGATGCGATTAAGTTAAGAACCTTGAGACTGGGAGATTATTCTGAATTATCTGGATGATAGGAATTTAGACAGAGGCGAAGGCCATGTGATGATGGAAGCAAGAGGTTGGAGCTTTATGAAGAAGAAGCCTTGAGTCAAGGAAAGCAGATGGCTTATAGAAGCTGATACAGACAAGAAACAGATCCTCTCTTGCAGAAGGAAGAGTATGTTTTCCTCCAGAAAAAAAACAGCCCTGCAGATACTTTGATTATAGCCCTGTACATCACACTCTGAATTCAGACCTCTACAACTGTAAGAAAATACATTTGTGGTGGGTTAATTACAAAGCTTGGGGTAATATGTTATAGTGGTACTAGGAAAGCTAATATGAAGATAATCTGCAGTAAATCAGAAATAAGAAAATGATCCCAGCTACCATGTCAGTATTGATGTTTGTTGGAGATCGTATGCCATGTAATAAAATAAAAGTAATATATGTGTGTGTATATATACACATACACACCTATGTATAGACATGTATGCCAACACACATATATACACATGACAAAGATAAAGTTATCCACCAAAAGAAAA
>NW_022436961.1:9268433-9295933 GCF_009761245.1 Sapajus apella | reverse complement strand
CCTTGCCCCCACCCCACCCCCGACAGGCCCCAGTATGTAATATTCCCCTCCCTGTGTCCATGTGTTCTCATTGTTCAGCTCCCACTTATGAGTGAGAACATGTGTGGTAAAAGAGAATTTCTTTACTTTAATGTAGCCCAATATGTCAAGAGTTTGCTACATATAGTTAATATTTTCTGTGTCCCATATAGAAAATCTTTGCCTAGGTGAAAGATGTTAAGATACCCTTCTTTGTTACATTCTAGTAAATGTATTAGTTTACTTTGCACAGTTAGTTTACTTTAACAATGCACTTGGAATTGATTTTGAATATGGAGTAAGGTAAAAATTAATATGTATTTTTCCACGTGGATAATAAATTGACCTAGTATAATTTACTAAAAATACTATCATTTCCTCACTTTCAGATAATGCCATTTTTATCATAAGTCAGATGACCAGCTATGTGTTATTTTTTTCTTAACTCTTGATTGGTTTTCAGTGCTTTCTATGCATATGTAACACTGCCTTACATATTATATTTTATAGTATTTTTGATGCAAACTTTTGTAGGTATTCCAAATTTGTTGTTCTTTAAAATTATTCTTGCTATTCTTTGTCCCATGCATACTCATATGAATTTTACATTTATTTTTGTCAATTTCCCTAAATGGTGATTTGTCAGTTTTTATATAAAGGTGTTTGTTAGTCATACTGTTCAAATATTTTATGTTCTTACTGATTGGCTGTCTGCTAGATCCATGAATTACCAAGGTAGGTATTAAAATCTCCCACTGTTATCACGTATCTGTCTATTTCTATTTTCGCGTCTGCCAATTTTTCCTTTTTATATTTTCAGGCTATACATTTAGGAGTATTTAAATTTAAAATGATCATATTTTCGTTTTATCGTTGTTGATTACCCCTCTTTCACTCTAGGAAAGTTCTTGCCTTAAAAAATCGCTTTGAGGTTCACCAACTTTCTTTTGGTTCATGTTTCGTAGTATAAATCTTTCTATCCTTTAATTTGCATCCATTTTATAGTCTTATATATTGGATATATCTCTTGTAAGTTGCCTTCACGTGTTTTTTCATCTCAGTCTCACAATCGTTATCTTTTAATTTGAATATGTATTTCAGTTCTATTTATTTTGTTTTGACATATTTGAACTTGAGTATACCATCATATTGTTTGTTTACTATCCCATCCGTTAATTATTTAAAATTTATTTTACAAAAATTAACATGCAGTTAGTTTTCTATTTTCATGTCCTAAAATATAAATTGTAGTATAAAGTATAACATTGGAGACAAGAAGTAAATAATTTAAAGGACTGTGATATTTCCGTATTCTGGAAACTAAACTGGTATTCTTGATGAATTCTGTTTATTTCCATGATGATAATGAGATGAGAGTACAGGACTGTCAGAAGGCCAAGGTGAGAGGATGAATATTGCTGTTTTCAAGGACAGTCTTGTACTCAAGTAGATGTTCTGCTTGTGTGTTTGTATTATTTGATAATAAATGTTGAATAAGCCTGACACAGGTCTACTCCCGAAGGCAAATTTATGTGTTCCCCACTGTATGTTTAAACCTGCTAAATAGGACTGCTCTATCCCTACCTTGGTTTCTGCATATGCATCGGGGCCCCAGGACTCCTCTGGTCACTCCTGGCTAAAATCTTATGGCCACAAATTCACAAACAGCTTTAATTATATAGACATTTTTACCATCCCAAAGAAAACTCAGACTCTGACTCTGACCTTACGTATCTTTGTCCTTCTTAATTTGGGTCCTGTTGTGGGTGGTTCGATTACCTTGTGTGTTTCTAGGAGTTCTCCTGTATTCACACAATGTTTCCCCTCTCGCCCTTTTTTACTGGGCAGGCCCCACCAGGGTTAGAGTCAGGGAAAGGAGGAGTGGTCAGTGGGTTAGGTATTTGTTTCCCCTTGGCTTGTGTGATGTTTGGGGGCCTTTGGCTCTTTGAGTCTAGCTGGTATTTAGAGTTTACTTTCCTGTGGGTGCTTCCATAGATTTTTCAGAGGATCCTACTAGAAACATTAAGCTTGCTGTCCTTATTCTCCTTAGACGGGGTGCTGCATTTTCTTCCAGGTGGCTGCTACTGCCTTAGCCTGTTTCTTTTCTTTTTCTTTTTTGTCTGATAAGTTATTTCATAAAGATGCTCTTAAAGTATCATTCCTCAAAAAATAGCTACAATCACTTTATATCTATCAGGTTCTCAAACTTAGAGGATGCAGAGCAACTTCTGTGAGTAATCCTGTTGAAGTTCATCTCTTTTGACTTCAGAGGGTAAGTACTGTGTCCTCATCTTCCCTGTTGTATAGAGAAGATGCTAATCTCAGGACAGCTCCCTCCAAAATGGCTTTTCATGAATTCCTGCTATCTCCAAAAACGTTTATTCATTTGATGTTCATGAGTTGCCCTACTCATTCAGAGAATCTATCTGAAGATTTTTGCTGTATAAACCCTTTCATAACAGGCTTTGGTTATCAGTCATCATTTACATCTTGACTCCTGCATTGAAACTGCCAAATAATATCTTATTCATTTATTCATGCATTCATTTATCCATTCATTCATGCACACATACATTTAATACCTATTGATTACTTACTATGTGCTAGGCACTATTTTTGACGTTTGGGTTAGAGTAAAGAAAAGGAAAAGACCAAAATTTCTGCTCTTTTTCTAGAGAGAGAGAGAAACAAAAAATATAAATAAGTTATATTGCATATGAGAAGCTGGTAAGTGAATGCAGAAAAACAAAGCAGGGAAGAGAAGTTGGAGATGGGGTGGGGAGATGGAGACAATTTTAAGTAGAATGGTCAAGAATGACCGCACTGATCTGAGAGAAGCCCGTGATCAGAAAGAATACCTGCATGTAAAGAGTGTTCCAAATGGATATAACAGGAAATGCACAGGCCATGAGCTGGGAGCATGCTTGTCTTGTTTGAGAAACATAAAGACGCCAATAGATGCAACAGCATGATGGGTGGGCAGAGTAGTAGAAAGTGAAGCATAGAATAATTGAGATGCTAGAGTGCAGAAACAGTCAACCACCGTGCCTGGCTCCAATCTGAGTTACAAAGAAAAGCATGGCAAGGACAGGAGCAGAGGAGTGACTGCCAGCTAAAGTTTTTAAATGATCATGTCTTCCTTTTAATAAAAACATTGTAAGAGAGATGCGTGTGAAAGCAGAAAGACTCGTTAAAAAGCTATTGCAATATTCCAAGCAAGAAATGATAGTAGATTGGATCAGAGAGGTAGCAGGCAAGGCGGCAACACAGAAAGGTTAAGTCAAGGTTACATTTTGAAAGTAGGTCCAAGAGGATTTCCTGACAAATTTGATGTGGAATATGACAGAAAGAGGAAAGATGAAAATGCCTTTGAAGGCCAAAATTTTTAGTCTGAGCAACTGAAAGAATTAATTACAATTAAGGAGCATGAGGAGAGGAGTATGCTGGGAGGGGATGCAGAAAGGCAGTGAACAGGGCCAGGGGTTCATGTTCATTGTTGCATGTGTTTAAGTTAATTTACTTGATAGATATCCTACCATAGGTGTTGAGCAGGCTGTTAGATACATCAGTTGGGAGTTCAAGAGTTTAGCAGAAAGGTCCAGACTCAAGATATTAATTAGAGAATCATCAGAGTATGCATGACAGAATTGGATCACCAAAGGAGGAAGTATTAGTAGAGAAGAGAGATAGGAGTTTAGGGATGGACCCAAGGTCATACAAAAGGCTAGATGATGAGGAGAAGCCAGCAAATAGATGGTAGGTTAGACGAAAGAGATAAGAGGAAAATGAAGAATGAAGTCTCAGAAGCAAACAAGAAAGTGTGCAAGGATGAGGGTATGGTCAACTAGGTCAAATGTTCTCATAGGTGTAATAATAACAGAACTGCATTTTGATCATTAAAGGTAACAACTTGAAGGTCACTAATGACCCTGATGAGCACTTTCAGTGAAGTAGTAAGTCTGTTTAGATAAAATAAAAGACGAAATATAATAAGTTAAAAATTTCAGGTATAGGCCATTTAATACAAGTTTTACAGTAAATTAGAGAAGAGAAATGGGGTAGCAGATAGAAGGGAATTGGAGTCAAGAGTGGACATTCAGAGAGTTCAATGTTTGTATGCTGATGGAAATTATCTCCTGAAAGAGAAATACTGTTCAGGCAAGAAAGAAGGAGTTTGCACTGAAGCCATGTCTTTATGTAGAAGAGACAGGATGTAATCTATTGCCTAGAAGTTAGCCAAGGACTGAACCATGAGAGAAGAGGAGTTCAAGAAACTGTGAAGCTGGAATATGAAGAGAATCATCTAAATGGATATTTAATGTCCTGTGATGTCATACTGAACTGATGCTGGAGAGTGTTACACAGAGCCAGAACTGCAACTGTGAGGGTGAGTGACCAAGGAGGATGGCTAAAACAAGGAAGTAAAAGGGGGATGAGTAGTATGATCAATGATAAGGGATTGGAGCTGAGGTTTTACTAATTTGGAGGGCTTTGGAGTAGGAATAACTTTACAGTATGAAGTTGAAAGGAACACTGAGAGAAGAATTTGAGAACGCATTTCTTTTGGTTGAGCAGTCATGAATTCTAGAAGGCACAGTGGAAGGGTTTTGGGAGTGAGAATGATAGGAGATGAGGGCACAATGTAAGATATCTAGACTCTTAGGAAAATTAGGGTAAGGGAAATGAGTGGGTACTCAGAATTCCTAGGCTTCTTATAGTTCTTGTCTTAAATGGCAATAAAGAATATAATGATCTCACTCATAGGAGGGTGTTGAACAATGAGAACACATGGACACAGGGAGGGGAGCGTCACACACTGGGGCCTGTGGAGGGGAACTAGGGGAGGGACAGTGGGGGGTGGGGAGTTGGGGAGGGATAACATGGGGAGAAATGCCAGATATATAGGTGATGGGGAGGAAGGCAGCAAACCATGTTGACATGTGTGTACCTATGCAACAGTCTTGCATGTTCTTCACATGTACCCCAAAACCTAAAACATAATAAAATATATATTAAAAAAAGAACATAATGAGATTAATCACAGAGACTCAAAGCAGATAGTGAAGCTAAGACTCTACTGCGGCCAGGAAGCTTAGGGCACCATCGGCACACAACCCATTCTAATGACGGGTAAGATTCTCATTGTAATGCTCTTTCTCTCATCCAGAATATGCCCCAATTTCTTTCTTTTTTTTTTTTAGCATTATATTAATTTAATTAGTGCATATGTACTAGAACAATACATATTATTTTGACTCATTCAGTTTTGTTATTTTGGTCATTTTATCAGTTTAATAATCATGAAACTAATTAGTAGTCAGAAAGTATCTTTGCTTTGCAACTGCATTAAATAATGCAGAACAATTAAATGAAATTTAACATAAGACACAGGCTTAGTTTTATTTTGGGTGCTGTGAAGTATGGAGAAAGGATGCTTTTTATCTATTGCATTATTTATTCTAGTTGCAATGATCTGGGTACATCAGGGATTGATAAAGAACAATGTATTTTTTTAACCCAAGGCAAGGGGAGTTCCCAAGGAAGGTTGCAATGGTGGGCCGGACATTATTTGACTTCTGGACACTCTTTTGACAATATTGCTTAAGATCTTAATCAGTTTCCAATATTTGATTTTAATGATAGTTTGTATTCTATTGCACTGATTTAGATTTGAGATGGAGAGAACACAGCCTTCTCTCTGTTAGCATTTTCCTTCAGCATTTGCTCTCACACTTCAGCAATGATGTCCAAATGGACAGCTCTGACAGGTGGCTCCTCAGAGAGTCCTCTTGCTTGCGCTTCTGATTTAGTAGAAGTGACAGCCAGAGATGGGTTAGAAGAGCCTGGCAAAACAAGAGGTAGCTACAACTCATGAAGTGTCAATAATGGATTATGTCAGGGTCAAGGAGAGAGTTGGGGGAAATAGTTTGAGAAAATGTATTGGGGATACACACAACTAATCAGTTTTGTTGGCCTGTTTTTTCAGTGTAAAATTCAACAAAATGAAGTTAGAGAACAAGCATTCTTGGACATATTAGTAATTCTCAGTTATTAAAGAATTAAATTCTGATAGGGGAATAAAATCTGATTGACACTTGTCTCCTTTGATCCCTTCCTCAGCTTGTTACACACACACACACACACACACACACACACACACACACACACACACACACATTATTCTTCTTCTCATAGGTTTCAATCACTGCTGACAGCAGTAGAATCTGATTTATATGTGTTCCAACTGCTGACTTCCTATTAATTTATTCAAGAAATATTTATGGAGTATCTTTTATGTCCCAGCTACTATTCCAGGCACTGGTGATTTTGCAGTTAACGGGATGGTTAAAGTCTCTGATTGTATAGATGTATCTATTCTAGTGTTTGTGTTGGCAGGAGGAGAGTAGAAACAGTAAATATGTTAATAAATAATATGCAGACTTGGCATATTATAAACAGGAAATCAGAATTTCAACATTTCTTTTCATGAATTGCATAGAAACATGTACCTGTGCTTGAAATATATATTTTCACACAGCTAGGAGGAACGTAAAGATGTGACATAAATTACTGCCCTCATTTCATTAGAAGGAAGTTTTAGACAGACATGGTGATCGTAAATTGTATAAAGTCAACCTAAAGTAGAGAAATTGGCAATTACTATTAAGTCAAATCAATACTTAATTTCAATTTAAAGGGTAGTTTATTTCTAACAGTCTAAAACTTGGGCAAACCCCTCCAGTTACACAACTGCTTAAACTATATAAAAACTCTAGTCATATGTGTTAACATTGTTACTTTCTAGTGTAATTGTTGGTAATCCTTTGACAACCATTACTCCTGCATCCATATTTTTAAAGACTTCACCTTTGTTTCACTACTAAGCTATATACTAGTTGTGCATACTTCAAGTTTAGATTCCATCATTCTTTTGCTTAATTTTACATACAAGAAAGTAATAGAAACCTGAAATTTACTCAGATTGGGAACCAGATTTAGGATACAATGTGTCCCTCCTTTGGTGTAGAGGGACGTTTTAGGACCACACCACTGAGTCTAAAGCAAGAGTCTATGCTTTACTGCACTTTCTCACCATGTAAGAGCCTTCGGCATGGTTACTCTAAAATTACTTACATGTGAGATTATATTAGCGGATAGTTGATTTCTAAAAATCACTTCTCCTCCTGTCAACCAAATCTGTCCTCACTTTCGAACTATCCAATGCAATGCATTGTGGTTTTCCTACTTTTCCCCTAATACAGACTCTGCTCCCAAGTCCTTCCAGCTACTTCATCTTTTTTAGTCAAACATTTGCCAGACAAAGTAGTTTTCCCTTTTGGAGAATTGTCCTTTCTCTGGTGACAGTGTCAAGGCAGATTTAGACTACAGCCCATTCTCTGTAGTACTGACCCCTCACTAATGGCTGGCATTTTATTCTGTCATATCAATTCCTTTTGTTGAAAGCAGCAGGAAGCCCACAACCAAAATAGCTAAGCTATTGAGGCAATATTATACATGCACGCACAGACAGGCTGGCATTAAAAAAGAGAAGGTCAGGTTCACGGATCTTGTGCTAGTTATGTGTAGACACAGACTATTTCAAGAACAATTTGGTTTACTTCCCTGGCTGTACCAGGCCTCCTTAACAGTTGTAACTTTTTTTTTTTTTTTTTTTAATCCAGAGCAAAGACAGAGGGGAAATGATCACAGCAGCTAAACAAAATGCACTTCCTGCAAAATGGTCGCTTGCAGAAAAATTTAATATTTTTGGTTAATTTAGAGCTTAAAACACAGAGTTCAACACTATTAATTTGAGAACGTCATGTTCTAGTTTAGAAAAAAGAAGAAGCACACACAGAGGTCTGGTCACAACCTCAGAAGGTCATTTCTAATATCCTGTACCATTATTATACATTTAAAAAATAAATCACAAGAAAAACTAGACTAAATATTATTGAATTTATGTTAGAGGAGGATGTCTCATATCTGACTAAAAGAATATTTTTGATTTCTAATGAAAAATCTCTTTGTTTATACCATTTGCCAAATTTCAATATATATACATTCACATAAGCTTATTCAGTACTTGATTCTACCAGGTATCTAAGACTGCGTGTAAGGGATGCATAAAATAAAAAGGTAGAACAGAAAACAAGATGAGAAAGGAAAACACATGGACAAAAACAAGTCCAGGGCTATGAAGCAGAGGTAGAAAGGAGGCCCTTACAAAGACATCCACCAGAGTCCTCTTCCTCAAGCATGAAACACACATTTGGCTCCAAGCTTTTTAACAACCCTATGCAAGGAGGCGTCTGCTATGAGAATATGGCTTATAATGGTTACCACAAGCAGAACAAGAAGTTAAAATTTATTACTACTTAAAATAGAAACTTCTCCCCCAGGGTCATTTTCAATAAGATTATATATAATATAAAATTCCCTCTTCATGTTTTAAAAGCAGCTGCCGAAGTAGAGCAGCCAATGACTTCTAAAGCCCTGCAATGTAGGACAAGGATGTCATTTTCTTGTGAAGTTCTGTAAGGGCCTAGAATTGTGGGTCTAGGAAGAACAATTCTCAAATATTAACATGTATTAAGAGCAGCTGGGTAGCTCAGTAACGTGTGGATTCCCAGATCCTACCTACCCAGGAGGTTCTTATTCATGGTCCAGAGGGAACCCTAGAATATGCATTTTAACAGGCATTTTAGGTGATTCTGATGAGGGACATATTTAAGAGCATCTACGTGACAGTTTCAGTGTTTTTGATACTTGACAGGTGATGCTTTCATGACAGATACAATGCTAAAGACATATACAAGACAGACTTCAGGCATCGTCAAGCTTTTTCTCCCACTTGAAAAACACATTTCAGAAGGCAAGCTAGCCATAATGATGTTGGAGGAATAACCCGGCATCTGCTGTAATTATTTATTTTAAATAAATCATTTGCAAATTTCATTCTTTTAATTCTCACTACTAATAAATAGCCCCCAATATATTCCACAATTTGACAATAATGTACTGCTATGTCATTAGCTCACAAATTACCTAGAGATGAACGTTTGTCCTACATATTTTTCAGACAATGCTTGACAATTGTAATTTCTTTCACCCTTTTAAAAATAGATATTGGGTGAAGACTAAACTACCTGGCAGATACCTAGAATGCAGCTGTTCTAAATTGCAAATTGCAAATTAAATCTAAATAATATGTTTTAAGTGCAGCCAAGCTGGGTAGAAGATTTTTATGTAGTGAAAATTGAGGACTTAATAAGTATGTGTCCTGGAAGAGAGGGCCTTTCCACTTCCACTTGCCAAGTCCAATGTTCTTCTTAAAATATGTGTTCAATCCTTATACATAAGTAGGTTTAACCTAAGCTATATCTCAACCAAAAAAAGAACAATATGTATGAATCGTCTAAAGGACACTTAGGTTTGCAAAATGTTATTCGTTGATGTCCCTTACAAGACAAATTATAGTAACAGTGGAGCCCAAATGGTGGGCTAATATAGACCTTTGATTCTCAGAGTAGTCTTCAGAGCAGGTATCTCAGCGTCAGTTGTCAACTTGTTGCAAAATCATATTCTCAAGCTCCACCTAGACCCAGTGAATCTGAAACTCAGGAAATGGGGTTGAACAGTCTGCTTTCACAGGCTCTGCAGGCAATCCTGATGCATGATAAAGTTTGAAAACCACTGCTCCCTAGCATATTTAGATTTGGGAAAAAAGGAAACATCTACTTAAAATAATACCTTTAGTTTTGGGAATGGGATTTTTATGCCCTGTTTTTCATAACAGAGAGAGCTTAAGTTTATATGTATAAATGCATACATGTGAGATATCATTTTACCAGGCACTTCTATCTGGTTTATTTCAAACTGTGCTCATTTTTATCTATTTTGTTATTATAGGTTGCAAAATGGTGGCTTGCAGGAAGATCTAATATTTTTGATCAATTCAGTGCTTAAAAAATAGATTTCAATGCTATTAATTTGAAAATTCCCTGTTCTAGTTCCTTGCAGGTTCCTACATTCTGATTTTTGCTCCATTTAGAGATCTGTGTCACAGTCTGGCTCCTGGATGCCTTCTGCTACACCACATCAAATCAAAATGCCATTAATTTCAATGATACCATTTTTTAGCCTTAACTTTTGCTATACTTTATTATACTGCCTTATTCCAGTGATTCTTCTTATATTTTATCAAATATACCTTGTACTTTTTCACTTTCTGTCTTTGCATATTATATTATCCTTTCCTAGTTTGTATTTTTCATTCCTTTTTCATATTAAAGGCTTCTCCATAAACAGCTGAAATCCCATTTTTACCTTTAAGTCCAGTCTAACATAATAATCTTTATTGCCTTTGGTGTGTGTGTTCAGGAAATGCCATCAGCATAGATAATATCTATCCAGTAAAGTGTGAAGCTTCTTCAGATGCAAAGGCTGTATCTTTTATTTGCATGTATAGGTCCAATTAAGTATTTTGTACATAATACCTTATACACTTTTTTGATTAACTTTCTGTTTTTTCTTCCCTCCCTCCCTCCCTTCCTTCCTCTGTTCCCTCCCTCCTTCCCTCCTTCCCTCCTTCCTTCTTCTTTTTCTTTTTCTTTTTCTTCAAGACAGGGGTCTTACTCTGTCTCCTGGGCTGGAATGTAATGCCATGATCTTGGCTCACTGCAACCTCCATTTCCCAGCTTCAAGAGATTCTTCTGCCTCAGCCTTCTGAGTAGCTGGGACTACAGGCAAGTGTCACCAGGTCTGGCTAGTTTTTGTAGAGATGGGGCTTCGCCATGTTTCCCAGCCTGCTCTCGAACAACTGAGCTTAAGCAATCCACCCATCTCAGCCTCCCAAAGTGTTTGGATTATAAATGTGAGCCACGATGCCAAGCAGATTAATTTTTTAATTAACACAATCTACTGAATAGATTTAAAACCTCAGTGCATACTAGGTATCACCTGCCTTTTAAAGAATGTTTACTCAGTCCTCTAGAGCCAGCTCTGTTCTTGTACAGAAATGAGCTCAGCGGGCAAAGTAGAGGCCATGATTAACTAAGCTATAAAGGAATAGAGCAGGGGCTGGTAGAATAGGACAAAGCTACCTATGAGGGGACTGTCTAGAACCCCACCCAGAACAGAAGCTCTCTCCTTAAAGTGTTATCAAGCCAGTCCAAGCAAAGAGAGAATGAATTCACTGTAGGTGACCTAGCTGTGGTTACTGAACTGATTTATTGAAGTCTGCAGTGCCTCTAAAGACCTAGAAAATTAAGATTAAACTGATTTCCTGATTTCCTGAATTTCAGATATTTTTCTTTATTTTACTCTCATAATCAATAAATATCTATTTAGTTTATACTGTGTATAAGTAATTGTCCAGGCTATTGAGATAGATAGTGAACAAAATAGACAAAGATCTCTCTCCTTGTGAAATTTGTAGTCTATCTTACTTATGTGTCCATACAGTCAAATATCAGGTCAGGTCTGTCATAGCATTTTTTTTTTTTTTTTTTTTTTTTGTAGAGATGGAGTTTCTGTCGCCCAGGATGGAGTGCAGTGGCTCGATCTTGGCTCACTGCAACCTCCGTATTCTGAGTTCAAGCAATTCTCCTGCCTCAGCCTCCTAAGTAGCTAGGACTTCAGGCACATGCCACCATGCCCAGATAATTTATTTTTTATTTTAGTAGAGACAAAGTTTCACCATGTTACCCAGGCTTGTCTCAAACTCCTGAGCTCAGGCAATTCACCCGCCTCGGTCTCCCAAAGTGCTAGGATTACAGATGTGAGCCACCCCACCCAGCCAATAGCAATTTTTAATACTGAATCATCTGAGCAACTGAACTATAATGCTGTACCTATTATGAGGTCACCCTTTAGTAGAGGAATTTCCAGTAGTGGCTACTACTCACATTTCCTGGTAGGTAATGACATACATTTAGGTGGGTAATGGCGTGCATTTTAATCTGGTTGGCCATTATTGTTAAGTGTTCTCTTTCTGACTATGATTGATCAAATCATAATAAAATCTTGATCTCATTTAGCCAATACTGCAATTATTTTTTTAGTTGCTAGTAATACTTGTACTGACCACAGGGAAACCTCTATGGTTCTAAACAAATAAAAATAACTTTTACTTGTGCAGTAATTTCTCTTGGATGACATGGTTTCTCTTATGTTATCTCATTTAATTACAGGGACTGACTTATGAGGTGCATACTATTATTTCCACTGCATACTTAAGAAAATGTTCAGAAAACTCGACTGGCTTATTCTCCTGACTTTGAAATTCATTCTCTTTTCAGTCTCAGGTGTTATTTCTGCCTTGTGGTAATAATGGGTTACCGTCAGCTCACTATTAGAGGCTGCTAGCAAGCAAAGCTCTGGTTCATAAAGCTTAAACCCCATTTTGAGGTTACATTTACTCTTTAATTCCTTAGATAGATCGATTGTTTTTAGAAATAAAGACTTGTTACTTTATTTGGCAGAAAAGTATTTTGAAAAAAAAAACTAAGAAAATGTGCAAATTTTGTCACTAACTCTATCATAAAGAAAGCCGATAAGAACTCCAAGACATCTCTAATGTTTTCAGCAGAAAAGGTCACCCAGTTAAAATGACTCTTTGAGGATAACTTAGTTGTTGTATGAAAGGCAAAAACATCATGATATGTAGAGTTTGCAAAGGGGACAGTTGGGGAAGTATTGACTATCCAACATTCTGAAATCCCTTTAGAAACCCCTGCAGAAGGGATGCTAAACTCATTTTCACATGTTTGTAACCTAATTAGGTCTTCAGAGATAGTCTCCTGAGTTCAGAGACTCACAATACGTCAACCCTCAGCACTGCTGTATTCACCTTAAAAAAAAAAAAAGGCTTTCAGTCCTTCAGGAATAAGTTTCATTAAAGCAACTAAGTTCCAGGGAAAACCAATCAGGTTTTAAAGAATTTACATCCTTCTTTTTATAAATGATCCTCCTGGCTCTCTCTTTTTTAATCTTCCTAAAAGCTGGTTGGTTTTTTAATCTTCTTAAAACTGTCACTTCCCTTCCTTTCTCCCGTTTTGCCCAAGCATAGTCATTTTTATATATTTGCAGCAGCCGAGAAGCCATTGCCGAAGACGTATGTTCTAAATATTTTCATCCGATTCCATGTAGCTACGTAATGTGTAGAGACATTTTTCAGTGGTGCTGGGTACTGTCTTGGGGATTCAAAAGTACCCCTTGAGGCACAAAGTCCTCTGTGTTAAACCTAAAATAGTAATGTTCATTTCAATCATTTAGATTATAGCTGCAGAAATATCCTACGGGTTAGATTTCTATCACCACCGACACTTCTATATCTATGCTTGCTTGAGGTTTAAGCCTTCTACATGTGTTTTTCTTTAGCAAGCAACCAGTCTAACTCACCTGCTGTTTCTACGAAATAGAGCAAAAATATGGCTTCATGAAACTTAATAGCTGATCCTTGTTTAGATATAATCTTTCCAATCAAGTTATTCTGGCGGGTACACCTGGTTTAGGCTGTAACTGCCTCATTGGAATGGAAGACAGCAGATGAATAATATGACCAAAGCACAGGACAGTTGAAGCCAAGGCTGGGTAGTTCCTGGTGAGTATTTTGTACCTTTTGGTTGATAAGAGTAAGAGATAAATTCTTTACCACAACATCCTATGCAAAGGTTGGTTCAAAGTGGCTGATTATCTGAAAGGCTCTCAGGAAAGAAAAGCAGAGCTCAAATCAAATAGAGTAGAAAATAGAAGAGTGAAGTAATTGTAAAAAAATCATCACCAGAAACAAGTATTGTGCAAATTACATATTTATGTGTATATTTATGTGTATATGCTCCTAAGTGGCACTAGATCATTGTCATATCAAATATATTCTAGCAACAGTTCTGTGGACCTACTCCTTTTAATGACTGGATAATTCTTAGACCATGGTGGTAAACTGTAACTCTAAACCATTTCTTTTCTTGTGCCTTAATATTCTAAATACAGTATTATTAATACAGACTTTTTAATTTTTAATATATCAAATATTTAATAGCTATACTTAATAAAGTAACTGGGTACTTTCTGGAAGGCATGGATTGAGGCTGATAAATTGATACCTCTGTATATATAAATGAAGGAGTTACCTGTGGTTTAGGTGACATATAAAATGGGAAATACAAAAAGCTTATTTTGTCACAGTATACCTTGAGGCTGCCTCTATATCACTCTGGTATTTCTCCCTGACTCTTTATTCTCAAGGATGCTTTAGTCTATGAATAGCAACTATTGGTCAAAAGCAACTTGTTTATTAAAACACCCATGTAGTTGAGTTTCATGAAATGTGTACTGTTTTCTCATCAAAACCATGGTCTTGTCATGGAAACCTTCATAAATCATACTCCAAGAACAGCTTCTTAACTACCTACTGTTTTCTTTTCAAATACCTGTTGTTAATCTTCCTGACAGTTCTGGCAGTTGTGTGCCTGCAGCTTTGAATTCCACATGTTGTAAGCAGCTTAAAACTTCAAGCCAAAGGAAAAAGAATATTCATCCATGGTAGAGACCCTAGAATCTCATATGTGATGTCACTATAGGCAGGCAGAGCTCAAAGAGATTTTTCTATGGATCTGAAATTTCTTCTTAGTATCGATGAGATACTAATAATTTCCATTATTGATGATAATAATAGCAAAATCTACTATTTGTTTAGGACCAGACTTTTAATATGCATTTATTTGGATGCTAGCAATAGTCACATAGGGTAAATATTAGGTACAGCATAAAAAATGATGAAACAAGAGGTTGTAATACCTCTAAGGTATAGCTAGAAAGTGTGAGAACAGGGGTCAAGCCCATATCTTATTAAAAGTTTAGCTTATTTCTTTTTTGCCAAACTGACCTTCATTCAATTTCCCCTTCCTACCTTGAAAAGAAGTGTATCCCTAATTTTGCTCTTCTTATTTAATGAAGAGAGCATTATAATACCAATCAGAATCTTTCCAGGGAGGTTCTGCCATAGCACACAGGTGGAGATCAGCTTACTCGCAGGAGCTGGCTGCGGGGTGTTCCTGTAGCCTCTCTCCCACTCCTCAGGGATGCCAAATGTCAGAGGTGGGTTCTGGGCTCTGTGCAAAAGGGGAACTTGTTTCTTCAAACTCAGGGCTTGGGGTGAGTTGAGAAACTGCTCTCATTGCCTTCACTCAGCTTGTGATTAGGTACGTGAAAGGAGGAGAGAGCGGTTCAAGCCTCCTCTTATAGCTGCAGTGAACAAATTGCTATGAAGCACCATGCATTGAGGTTCCTGCCCAGAGTTTCTCCTAGACTTAAAACCATGCCAGGGTAAGTGACACTTTAGCTTTACTTGTACTTAGGAAATAGGGTGTTCGAGTTGGAAGGAAAACACAGTGTTTTCATACCTTGCTTGACTGCAAGCCTTCCTTCCCAAGCTCCCAAAGAAAGATTATAAAAGTTGCTAAAGGGTTTAAAAGTAGAACATATGGGATTCTAGGATTATAAAGGACCTTGCGAAGTTATAACTTCCTTGTTTTATGAGGGAACTGAATCCCAGAAAAAGTGATATATGTAAGGTTCGAGCCCTCAGCATGGCCATGGTCTTTATCTGCCTGCAAGACAAGACCCAACGGAGTCCTGGCCCACTCTCCTCCTAATCTCCTTTCACCTGCTCTGCCTCTAATTCCCTGCCTCCTGTCTGTTTGCTAAACTCACCTCCCATGTTCATGTATGCCTATAATGCCCGTGTTCCAGATACTTGCTGGGGAACCCACTTAGCCCAGTTTTTAGATCAAGTATACCGTTTTTTTTGCAATGCTTTCTTAGACTGGTCTCTCTAAAATAGCATCTTCATCCTTCTCTGTCCTTTTATTCTGATTTCATTTTTTATAGCACTTGTCCACTTTTGTTTGCCTTTTCCTATGAGCCCCAAGAGAACAGGTATTTTTTGTTTTGTTTTGTTTTAATGCTTTAATCCTTAAGCAAGCATGTCATCCAGTAACTAATTACTGAAAGAATAAGTGGACGATGGAACGTCCATTTGTTCTGTTTTGCTCACGGTGTTCTACTTAAAGGATAAATATGGAACTATATTTTTTCTTCAGGTGTCGCATACTCCACAATTCTCTATTGTCATTTGCCTAAATGCCCCTCATTCTGGGTTTCCACATCACTCTCTGTCTTAGCATTTAGCAAAATACCTTGGGTTACCCCTTACCAAACATCTTGGCTCAGGCTTCTTTGGAAGCAGTCCTGAGACAAGAGCATGGATGCAGGTGACTTATTTGGTTGGTGATCCCAGGGAGCAGAGATTAGGGGCTGAGAATAGTGAAGACTGAAGAATGAGGGTGGAGATGGAGGAAAAGTCAACATAAAACTGTGATTGAGAGGTTGCTACTATGGACAATGGAGGCCTGAGACCCCGAGACCTGAGAAACCTACAGAATGTTTTGCAGAATTGTCTGCTATTTATCAACAAGCTCCTGAGGGTGGTCCTGGATGGTAATTCCTGGACACAACCCAGCTTCAGGTGTTGTCTCCTCCTGAAGTCTTCCCAGCTTCACAAGAGCAAGAACAGCTCCCGGTGGTATCCAGTAGCAGAGAAGGCATGGTACATGCTTAAAAGGAGAAGCTGTTAGCACATCAGGAATCAGGAATCAAAGCCCACCTGGAACTCTCTATCCAGACATGGTTGGAATCAGAGGTGAGGCCAAACAGGGTGTAAACAGAATTCCCATAGGTGTCTGATACTGGCATGCAGTACAACTTCAACAAATGTTTATAGAATTGACTTAACTACAATGAGATTATGAGATAACCTTGGGCTCAAGAAATAGGCTTAGGTTTAAATCGCTGTTTTGTCATAAAACCTTGGAAAAATTATATCACTTGTTTAGACCTTAGTTTTTTCACATGAAAAGTGAGATAATATTAGTTATTACTTTTTAAACGAGAAAGTTAACAGCATCCACAGTGTTTGGCAAGCAGAATGAACTAAATAATGGTTAACTACATTCAATGTAATAATAAATAATGACATTAGCTCACTCTAATTTGCCAAGCACTGTGAACACTGTGGTTATTGACCTGATTATGGACATGACTCAGTTCCCAAATCCCAGCCCCGTGCTTTTTTACCACCTATGTTTCCTCTAATGTCACAGAGGCAACTTGATTCTGGTTCTTGTGTGTGAATGGAAGCTCAACTCTTACCAGGCCCGTCCACATTCAGAGAGTTTCCCTAAAAAGAACAGAATGTTTCTGTTGGAGATGGTGGTGGACTAGACACAAGGCTTATTGCCTTTCTTTCCTAAGAGTCCCATAAAATTGTGCATATATACATACATACAAATATATATGTATATATGTATGTATATGTGTATATATATGTATGTATGTTTATATATGTGTATCTATAGTCTGAGGAAAGAGAAACATATATGTACATATATATATATATATACACACACACACACACATATATACACATATATATATAAATATATATACGTATATACTGAACCGAAAAGGATATAAATCTGTAATCTGTAGTAACAAAGAGAATATGTTCATCAGTAGATAAGAAATGATAACACAACTGTAATAATTGGTCAAATAGATACCTTTTTTTTTCCCCAGACAGTCTTTCTCTGTTGCCCAGGCTGGAGTGCAATGGTGCGATCTTGGCTTACTGCAACCTCTGCCTCCTAGGTTCAAGTGATTCTCCTATCTCAACACTCCAAGTAGCTTGGATTACAGGTGTGTGCCACCACACCTGGCTAATTTTTTCTAGTTTTAGTAGAGACAGGGTTTCACCATGTTGGCCAGACTGGTCTCAAACTCCTGACCTTGTGATCCTGCCGCCTTGGCCTCCCAAAGTGCTGAGATTACAGGTGTGAGCCACTGCACCCAGCCTTAAACACTTCTTAATTCAATGTTCCTGGATAAGTTCTGGTATACAATAAGCACTTGTTTCTAGAATGAATAAAAGAGGACATAAAAGTGAGCAATCTAGGCATATTATTTAGGCACAATGTAAGAAGCATCAAGAAAAAAATTAGAGCAGAAACAGGTAAAGTGGTTCTCTCCAGAAGTAGGACTTAGAATGGGGAAAGGGAGTGGCAATAGATTGTTGGTTTCCATTATAAATTAGGTTTTATTATTATTTTATTTTTCAATATGTGTTCACATGTGACTTTGAAAAAAAATTACTGTTTTCATTTATTATACTTTTAAGTTCTGGGGTACCTGTGCAGAATGTGCAGGTTTGTTACAAAGGTATACACGTGCCATGGTGGTTTGCTGAATTGATCGCCCCATCATCTACGTTAGGTATTTCTCCTAATGCTATCCCTCCCAAATCCTCCCACCCCCAGCTATCCCTCCCCTAGCCCCCACTCCCCAACAGGCCCCAGTATGTGATGTTCTTCTCCCTGTGTCCATGTGTTCTCATTGTTCAACACTCACTTACGAGTGAGAACATGCAGTGTTCGGTTTTCTGTTCTTCTATCAGTTTGCTGAGAATGATCATTTCCAGCTTTATCCATGTCCCTGCAAAGGACATGAACTCATACTTTTTATGGCTGCATAGTATTCCATGGTGTGTATGTGCCACATTTTCTTTATCCAGTCTATCATTGATGGGCATTTGGGTTGGTTCCAAATCTTTGTTATTGTGAACAGTGCCACAGTAAACATATATGTGCATGTGTCTTTATAATAGAATGATTTATAATCCTTTGGGTATATACCCTGTAATGAGATTGCTGGGTCAAATGGTATTTCTATTTCTAGATCCTTGAGGAATCACCACACTGTCTTCCACAATGGTTGAACTAATTTACAGTCCCACCAACAGTATAAAAGCATTCCTATTTCTCCACATCCTCTCCAGCATCTGTTGTCTCCTGATTTCTTAATGATTGCCATTCTAACTGGCATGAGATAGTATCTCAATATGGTTTTGATTTGCATTTCTCTAATGACCAGTGATGATGAGCTTTTTTTGCAAAAAGTTTTTTTTTGCATTTGCATTTCTCTAATGACCAGTGATGATGAGCTTTTTTTCATATGTTTGTTGGCTGCATAAATCTCTTCTTTTGAGAAGTGTCTGTTCATATCCTTTGCCTACTTTTTGATGGTTTTTTTTTTCTTGTAAATTTGTTTAAGCTCTTTGTAGATTCTGTATATTAGCCCTTTGTCAGATGGGTAGATTGCAAAATTTTTTTTCCATTCCGTTGGTTGCTGGTTCACTCTAATGATAGTTTCTTTTGCTGTGCAGAGTTCTTTAGTTTAATTAGATCCCATTTGTCTATTTTGGCTTTTGTTGCCATTGCTTTTGGTGTTTTAGTCATGAGTTCCTTGCCCATGCCCATGTCCTGAATGGTATCGCCTAGGTTTTCTTCCAGGGTTTTTATGGTGTTAGGTCTTATGTTTAAATATTTAATCCATCTGGAGTTAATTTTTGTATAAGGTGTAAGGAAGTGATCCAGTTTCAGCTTTCTTCATGTGCCAGTTTTCCCAACACCATTTGTTAAAGAAGGAATCCTTTCCTCATTGCTTGTTTTTGTCAGGTTTGTCAAAGATCAGATGGTTGCAAATGTGTGGTGTTATTTCTGAGGCCTCTGTTGTGTGTTCTGTTCCATCGGTCTATATCTGTTTTGGTACCAGTACCATGCTGTTATGGTCACTGTAGCCCTGTAGTATAATTTGAAGTCAGGTAGCATACTTCTGATACTTCTAGCTTTTTTTTTTTTTTTTTTTTTTTGCTTAGGATTGTCTTGGCTATGCAGGTTCTTTTTTGGTTCCATATAAAGTTTACGGTGGCTTTTTTCAATTCTGTGAAGAAAGTCAATGGTAGTTTGATGGAGATAGCATTGAATCTATAAATTACTTTAGGCAGTGTTTCCATTTCCATGATACTGATACTTTCTGTCCATGAGCATGGAATGTTTTTCCGTGTTTGTGTCCTCTCTTAATTTTCACCATCCCAAGACTAAACAAAGAAGAAGTTGAATCCCTCAATCGACCAATAACAAGATCTGAAATTGAGGAAGCAATTAATAGCCTACCAACCAAAAAATGTCCAGGACCAGACAGGTTCACAGCTGAATTCTACCAGAGTTACAAAAAGGTGCAGGCACCATTCCTTCTGAAACTATTCCAAACAATACAAAAAGAGGATATCCTTCCTAACTCACTTTATGAGACCAACATCATCCTGATACCAAAACCTGGCAGAGACACAGCTAAAAAAGAAAATTTTAGGCCAATATCTATGATGAATATTGATGCAAAAATCCTCAATAAAATACTGGCACATGGAATCCAGTAGCACATCAAAAACCTTATCCATCACGATCAAGTTGGCTTCATCCCTGGGATGCAAGGCTGATTCAACATATGCAAGTCTATAAACGTAATCCATCACATAAACAGAACCAAAGGAAAAAAACCACATGAGTGTCTCAACAGATGCAGAAAAGGCCTTCAACAAAATTCAACAGTGCTTTGGGCTAAAAACTCTCAATAAACTAGATATTGATGGAACATATCTCAAAATAATAAGAGCTATATATGACAAACCAACAGCCAATATAATACTAAATGGGCAAAAACTGGAAACATTCCCTTTGAAAACTGGCACAAGACAAGGATGCCCTCTCTCACCACTCCTATTCAACATAGTATTGGAAGTGCTGGCAAGGGCAATTGGGCAAGAAAAAGTAATAAAGGGTATTTAGTTAGGAAAAGAGGAAGTCAAATTGTCTCTATTTGCAGACCACCAAGAGCCCATGTCTCAGCCAAAAATCTCCTTAAGCTGATAAGCAACTTCAGCAAAGTCTCAGGATATCAATGTGCAAAAGTCACAAGCATTCCTATACACCAATAACAAAGAGAAAGCCAAATCATGAGTGAACTCCCATTCACAGTTACTACAAAGAGAATAAAATATCTAGGAATACAACTAACAGGGGATGTAAAGGAACTCTTTAAGGAGAACTACAAGCCACTGCTCAAGAAAATAATATTAAAAAAAAATTATAAGGAGATGTTGAAGAAGGGACATACCTGTGAGCTCTTTTTTTTTTGACTGCCTTTCTCCGTTGCCCAGGCCGGAGTGCAGTAATCTTGGCTCACTGCAACCTCTGCCTCTGAAATTCAAATGATTCTCCTGCCTCAGCCTCCTAAGCAGCTGGTACTACAGACATGTGCCACTATGCCTGGCTACTTTTCATATTTTTAATAGAAATGGAGTTTCACCATGTTGGCCAGGCTGGTCTCAAACTCCTGGCCCCAAGAGATCCACCTGCCTCGGCCTCCCAAAGTGGTGGGACTACAGATGTGAGCTGCTGTGCCCAGCCACCACTTCCATTTCTGCTGAGGGAAACTGACTGTATATACTGACCCCAGAGGGAGGTCCTGCGATCCGTGTGAAATGGTTATCTGATAGAATCTCAACATGTCTGATAATCATCAACATGTGAGGGGTGGGCATTATCTGTCAGTAATACTTCAGAAGATCCCAGAGCAATATGTAATTCTCATTGATTTGTTTTGGGAAATGGACTATTTTCAAGCACCTGTGAATAATCACAGCTAACTTAGGAAGAAAAATAGAGATTGTTCACCTGGGTAGTGCCTGCACATTTAATGCATATTTGTAGAATTAAGGAATCAAGGAATTATATCAGCTTTCATAAATTTTTTCCTTTTGTTAAATCAGAAAAATCTCACTTTATGTCAAGGAATTTTCTAAAATTGCCTATATGTCTTTTCAATAAAATTGGATGTAAAGATCGGCTGCTATGATGGAAAGTTTATTTACTCAAATCAATACAGAGTAATTATTATATCCACATCAAGTTTGAGAGCCAGCTGAAGCGTATTGACCAGTCAGTCTTGCTCTTTGAATAAGTGGTGGGTGCTGGGAAGAAGCTGATATAACAGCCAGTCATCATGTGTCCAAACTATAGGCAGGTGGGCAGAGTAATGGGCAGGTCAGGGAGGGCACGGGGGTGGGCCTTGTTAACAGATTCACAGCAGGGAGCACTGATGTGTTCCTCAGTTATAAGCCCAACTCAGCAAGGGGCTCTGGTCATTCCCTATACAAAATTTGAAAATACAGATGCTAACTGCCTCCTCTACTTCCTCTATCATCTGGAGGCTCTGCTCCTGAGGGTGGGGTGGGACAAAACATGCATATTCCAAATTTTCTGTTTTTATTGAATCTTCTCTGATTTATATCTCTCAAAAACCTATTATTATCATCATTTGCTTACAAAATGCAAATACACACTGCTTTCCCCACAAACATTTTGGAATAAACACAACCAAACTGCCAGAAGGCTTTATTCCCCCAAAACACCCCATGCATGCAAAATTTGGCTCTCTCCCAGTTTCATTTGTTAAGGTCTCCTTCAGTTGTGCCACTTCTCTTTCTAACCTATAATCTGCTTTCACTGGAAGCAGGAACCTGACGAGTCTTATGGGCTCAACAATTGGAATGGCATCTCCTCATTTTTCTCTTCCCCTCTCCCAGCTTGTGAAATGCCCACTGACATAAGCTGGCAGTCAAATAAAAATAAAAATCCTATTCAATATTCCACTCATTGTCGTACATATGCAGTATTGGCATTTTGCATGTTAATATCTGACACTGTTTTTTAATTTGTTCTAAACTGCCAGCTCATTTGCATCATCACTCTGTGATCTTCCACCTGTGCAGCAATTTGGGGGGAAAACATAACCATTTATGTACCTGCTAAAATTTAACATAGCCACAGATCCTGATCCAAGGAGAGTTCATTTATTTTCTAAACGCTCTTTATTTTGTCTTTGAACTGGGTTCTTAATCTGCTTATTCAGAGCACTGCTCATGGTCTCTAATATCCAAGCAAAGCTTTGAAAAATGCTCATACTCTTGGACTAAACAGAGTAGCTTGATAGTATTCACAACACAGCTTTGTGATGTGTACACTGTCAGGTGCATCCCATCTCAGTGCTCAGGCCACCCCACCCTATTCATCATAAGTCAGCTACCTGAACTATGGGTTAAGACAACAAAGCTCTGAGCTAAGCTTATCATAGGAGAGAGAAAAAAAGAAAATATGGATGCCATTAGGTGCAGAGACAACAAAACAAGTGTGTTTCAGCAGTTTGACAACTATGATGTAGCTGTCTTCTGGAAATTATTGAGTTTGCTTATCCAAGGACTCATAATCTAGGAAGGAAAATAGTGTCCTGTTTTGTTAGCTGTATTATAAACTGAGTATCCTGAAGAACTGAGCTTTGTCTTAATCATCACTAAATCAAGTGAGCCAAGAATGCATGATTTGGCATAGGAAGATACTGGTTTTGAAATGAATTGAATTCAGATACTATTGTCTGTTTTCCAAGACGTGTGTACCTGTAATACATAGCCTAATTACTTATTTATTATGTTTATCATTTATTATCTGTCTCTTCCAAATGAGAAGATGAGCTCCATGACAGTAGGGATTTTAATTGGATATTTTGGTAACCGATGGAACTTAAATGTCTAGAACAGTGCCTGGCACTTGGTAGATGCTCATAAATATTTATTAGGTGAACATATGAATGGAAAAATCTCTGCTCCCTTTGTGTGTCTGAAAAATCACAATGCTTTTCCTAAAAAGTGATACCTAGTCTGAAATTTTACAGACAAAATACATTTAAGAAAAAACCTAAGAAAGCTAGAACCAGTGCTTCCATTTTGTAATTGTTAAATATAAGATTTTGAAAAATAACAATAAAAATCCAAATGTTATTTCCACTTACATTTTTTAATAAAAGAAAAGGTTCTTAATAAAAGAGAAGAAAAAAGAAAATAATGTAAAATAATGATTAACTTTTCCCAGAAAGGACTGATGCTAGCTTGAGTCACAAACCAGCATCCAACTGTTGGCAAATTTTTGAGAGCTCCTGGCTTAGATAATCACAGCGACAAGCTCTGCTTGAATTGAAACAGATTCTACAAAGATGGGCCAGGCCTAAGGACATGCTGGATTCCAGGCTAAATAACTCAGTAACTATAGAAGAAAAGCCTTAAAGGGAATTTGAGAGATGAGCCAGTCCAGCAACTTCAGGCGAGTGAAATTCTAAACCATGTAGATTTGTTGGGTGGCTTCCAGTTGAGTGAGTCCCTCTTGAGTGTCCTGATGTTTCTAGTGCTTAGAGGAAGCTTTCTGCTGCCAGCTGGCCTTGTAAAAACTTCCCATCTCCATCTCATTCCCCCACGGAAGCTTGCTATCTAAAGAACAAATAAAGAACAAAACCCAGAAAATAGCTCCTGATTGTCTCTTTCTCTTTCTTGATGTTTTTTCAGCAAATATTTGTTTCCTCCTCTCATGTAGATAGATAACAATAGGAACAATCTAAAAGTAATTTATGAACATCTAAAACTCTCAGTCAAATGATGGAATACGCATCTGTAAATACGTTGTGAAAATATGTGTAGTTTGATGTATTAAAGAAGAAGAGCTCTTGGGGCGGTGACTCACACCTATAATGCCAGCACTTTGGGAGACCGAGGCAGGCGGATCACGAGGTCTAGAGATTGAGACCATCCTGGCCAACTAAAAATACAAAAATTAGCTGGGTGTGCTGACTTGTGGAGGCTGAGGTAGGAGAATTGCTTGAAACCGGGAGGCAGAGGTTGCAGTGAGCCGAGTTCATGCCACTGCCCTCCAGCCTGGGTGACAGAGAGAGACTCCATCTCAAAAAAAAAAAAAAAGTCCAAAAGCCCATCCTAAAATTTTAACATGGGCTTGGGAACCTCTCCAAACTTGTTTGATCCAACCCTCTCCATCCCTCCTCTTCCTCACAACTGAGGTTTCTGGATTTTGGCCTGGCAGTAGGCTCCGTTCTCAACTTCCCAAGGCCATCTGCCCATCAGAGGGTGTAAACTTGAGGTAATTCAGACATCACAGCTCCTTCCTTCTTCTTAAGCTCAGGTTTCCCTCTCTGAGAACTTCATCTACCACATGCTTTAGAAACAAGTAACTAATACCAGCCTGGTTTGAAGTATTGAGTTTTTTTTTGTTTTTTTTTTTTTCTGGAAACTTGACCGTTTCTTCAGTATTCTACTCTTCAAATCCTGAGTTCCCCTTAGGAGTGCCTACAACATGAACTGGATATCTGGTCTGATCTTGGGCTTGGTTGTTGACAGATGAGGAGACCAGAACTTCAGACAGGCAGCAATAGGAAGGTCTAAGATTTTCTTGCCAAGATGAAGATGATGATGATAGTGCTGATGATGATATTTACATTTTATCTATAAAAGTGTCTGAGTAATATCTCAGCATAAGGCACACTTTAGGGCTGACTTCTTTTCCTGAATTCATCCTCATAAGAGCAGGTAGCAACAGAATAGTGAGAAGCCAGGATGAAGAAGCATTTTCAGCAGTGAAGAAAACATCTTTTAAATGATAGTTTATTTAAATTTCTAGAATAAGAATGCAATTTTCAAGATTTTGTTTCTGTGTCTATAGGTTTTTCATTAGTGATTTTATAAGGGAAAAAAATATGCCCATCCTGTATTCACCTTTTCATTTCCCGTTGCAAGTACTAAACTTAAAAAAGAGTTTTGCAGCAAACCACCTTGCCGTGTATGTACCTATGCAACAAGCCTGCATGATCTGCACATGTATCCCAGACCTAAAGTACAATTAAAAAAAAAGGTTTTGGTGGATATTTTCAGAATGGAAATGATTTTCTCCTAGTTTGGGGAACTGTAAAGGACAGAGAGGCAAGGTTACCAGTAAGCATCTGTGATGAAAAGAACTATCAGCTTTGCCTAACAGAGCTATATTGTCCATAGTAGTGTATAACCAAGTCCAACCAGTGCAGCATTGCTTGTTATAAAGAATTATTTCCTGCTAGACCACCAAACATTTTCTTTATTAACGTAGGTGAATACTAATGCATGAAATAGTATCATTGGAACAGATGTGACACTTATAATTCTAGCATGAAAATGCTGCTTTATGGATTTTTATTTCTATTTAAATCTTATTCCTTAAAAATATAGTCTATAAAGTGATTTGAAGTCTATAAAGACAGTTGCTTTAAAATATACCTATAATAGTGTTACTTTCCATTTGGATACACTATTAATATTTATGAGGCAGATGCAAAAATGGAAGATCATTCATTCATAAAAATGAATTCATTAAAAAATGAAGGATCATTCATTCATTCACTCATTCATTGCATAATCTCAAAATGAAACAAAAATTCAGGCTGCAGCACATTCACCCACCAGATCTTACATGAAATGTAAAATCATTTAAATATTATTAGGTATTAATATAGCTTACTGTTTTTATTTTTTGAAAGGGCTGATAGAAAGTGGAGTTTATCAATATCTTATAATGAAAAAACATCTAGAAAGTTTATTCTTTTTCTGCCTCTAACTTTTTTTTTCTCTCTCAAACAGTACCCAAATACCAAGTAAAACACCACTGAGTTTTAAAAACCAAACGTTCAAACATATTTTTGCTTTCTCACAATTATTTAATTGTCTTCCTAATTAATTCCACGGTCTGAAATAAATTATTGACTTACCAGACTTGTTTTCTGTGACAGCTTCAGCAGTAAACAGGCCATTAACAATTCATAATGAGCAGGACATGTTTGCTTTTTCCATGTGCTAATTTGGTACCCCATTAGAGACGTCTTTTGACTCTTCTCTTTCCTGTGGATTCATTTTGAAAGAAGGTGACAGACTGCTGGGCCCTATATGTTTGAATAAAAAGGCACTAAAAAAATAAAACTTTGTTTTGGCTGATGCAATTACTTATGTAGAGATAATTCATTGGAACTTTTCTTTCATCCTTTTGTCTGTTTTTCTTTTCTCTGTTTTTTAAAGGACTGTCAGTATTCTATACACAGACTGAAACCTTCTTGACCTGGGCTATATATCAATAGTGAGTGTTTCTAGTCAAGGTTCAAATGAATTTTCTATATTAAAACAAAAAACAAAAAACTCTAGTCTATACAGTGAAAATAGATTTAATGGTGGCAGCGAGCTGAGATCGCACCACCTAACTCCAGCCTGGGCAACAGAGTAAGACTCTGTCTCACAAAATAAAACAAAACAAATTTAGCTTTGGGTCTCAGTTTTCTTATTTATAAAATTGGGATAATAATGTGTACTTCAATAAATGAAAAAATGTAATTAAATGTAGAGGTTGGCAATTAGTAATAAATTATAGGAATTATTTTTTATAAGTATTATTCAATAGAAATATTCATAGAACATTTATATTTTTAATATTACTCTTTACATATATTGTATTATGCTGTAGAAAACATTGTAATTAAAGAATCTCAAAAGTTTAGTACTGAATCTTTGGTTTAATTTCTTGAGAAAGAGAGAATAGAGAATGATGATTCCATGATAATAAATCAAAACTTTGGTAAATAATTTCGATTAAAGGCTGATCAGTGGAATGAGA
>NW_022436961.1:9066467-9268333 GCF_009761245.1 Sapajus apella | reverse complement strand
CAATTCTCCTGCCTCAGCCTCCTGAGTAGCTGGGATTACAGGCACACGCCACCATGCCCAGCTAATTTTTTGTGTTTTTAGTAGAGACGGGGTTTCACCATGTTGACCAGGATGGTCTCGATCTCTTGACCTTGTGATCCACCCACCTCGGCCTCCCAAAGTGCTGGGATTACAGGCTTGAGCCACCGCGCCCGGCCTTCTTTCTTTTTTTTTAGATAGAATTTCACTCTTCTTGCCCAGGCTGGAGTGCAATGGTGCGATCCTGGCTCACTGTAACCTCCACATCCTGGGTTTAAGTGATTCTCCTACCTCAGTCTCCCGAGTATCTGGGATTACAGGTGCTCACTACCACACCAGCTAATTTTTGCATTTTTAGTAGGGGTGGAGTTTCACCATATTGGTCAGGCTGGTCTTGAATTCCTGCCCTCAAGTAAGCCACCTGCCTCAGCTTCCCAAAGTGCTGGAATTACAGGAGTAAGTCACCATGCCCAGCCGGTTTATTTTTTTATCTGCTATATTTGAGCACAGAAAAATAATACTTTCACAATCAAAACAGTACATGAAACGTAGTATGTGGGTACCCTTGTGGCGGAAAGCTCCTTTTAGCTCTAGTGGTAGATGGATTATGTTAATTGTCCCAATTTTTCCTCTCTTCTCTACATTCATGGTCATTGTAACCTGACTTTGTAGCTCCTTTGAACAAGAGATGGGTTCTTTCCCTACTCCTTGACTCTGAGTGTGGCCTGTAACTTGCTATGGTCAATAGGATGTTAACAGCTGCAAATCAAGCAAGGGCTTGAAAAAGTGCTTGCACATTTCCACTTCTGCTCCTGCTCCCTGCCTGAGCAAGGAGCACATGTCAGGTCAGCTCGTGGGATGATGAGTCATGAGGAGTAGAGGCAAGTCATCCCCAACATCCTAGACAAGGTCATCCCAAGTGAGCTGACCCTCAGCAAACTTCCAAATGTGGGGGGAAGTCCTGCTGAACCCACCAGAAATCACTGACCCACAGCGCGGGTTTGAGCTTCGTAGCTGTTTTTTTATTTTAGGCCGCTGAATTTAGAGAGGTTTGTGGTAACAAAAGAGAGCTGTTGTGCTCCTTCAAAAACATAAGAATGCGATGGACCAGAAGAGCATTAAAAAATAAATAAGTATTTTTTAAATTGTGAAACAAATATCCTTGAGCCCACTGAAAATAACACTGGTTGTTTGGGCTTCATTTTAGGTCTGTACCTCATTCTTGAAGCTCTGGTCTCCTCTACCTGTCCTCACTATAACTGCTCCCCTAGCCCTAATCAGAGTCAACTTAACTAGAAAAGCTCTGACAAATAACCCAGAAGAATATGATGGTGTGTTCTAGTGAAGAAAAGACAAGAGAGAAGTAATCATCTGCAATTTTTCTTAGAGGACAACACAAAGTAAAGAAGTGGTAATGATGCTGGATTAATACATTTTCATATTTGGATCCCGCTCTGGTATTTATTAGATATGCAATGTTAGAAAATTTATTTTCATTCTCATGTGTAGAATGGAGTAATATCTACCTTATCTCTTCTCTTTCTCTCTAATTTTTGGTCAGGAGTAAATAAGATAGGAAGGACAATTGGAAGAAAGTAGTGAGAATTCCATCATGATGACTGTTTTTGTCTGATGGCCACACTACACTGCCTCTTTTTGAACACACCTTGTCTTAATCTTGGTCATGGATTGTGTCTCTTTTACACGATCTTTTCATGAGAGAGAACCCACTTTCATTTCTCCATTCCCAGAAGTTAGCACAGAACCCAGTAAAATATCTGTATTAGTCAGGGTTCTCCAGAGGGATGGACCTAATAGAAGGTATGTATATAAAAAACGGAATTTATTACACCAAATTGACTAAGATGATCACAAGGTAAAGTCCCATGACAGGCCATCTTCAAGCTGAGGAACAAGGAAATCAGTAGTAGCTTAGCTCAAGTTCCAAAACCTCAAAAGTAAGAAAGGTGACAGTGCAGCCTTCAGTCTGTGGCCAAAGGCCTTAAAACCCCCTTGCAAGTCACTGGTGTAAATCCAAGGCTCCAAAAGTTGAAGAATTTGGAGTCTGATGTTTGGAAGCAGGAAGCATCCAGCACAGGAGAAACATGAAGGCTGGAAAACTCAGCAAGTTGGCTCATTCCAGCTTCTTCTTCTTGCTTTTTCTAGCCCTGCTGGCAGTCAATTGGATGCTGCTCACCCAGATTGAGGGTGGGTCTGCCTCTCCCAGTCCACTGACACAAATGTTAATTTCCTCTGACAACACCCTCACAGACACACCCAGAAACAATACTTTGCATCCTTCAATCCAATCAAGGTGACACTTAATATTAACCATCACAATATCTTTAATGTCTATTAAATACCTAAATAATAATAAGCAGTAGAATAGATATTTGCTGCTTGTGCCTTGGCTCCTGGTTTTTCATTGCTGTTTGAAAAAGAAAACATGAAAAAGGCTTCCTTATTTAGAATTCAGCAGTATTAGCCATCACATTTCTTGCCTATATCACAGGGCTGGGGCAGGGATTTGTGGAAGAAATGCAGATTATGTGAAGAGCCTGAAGGTAAAATTGGGATAGTGAGGAGGGCCTGGGTTTATTTCCACCCATTCCTTATGCCTACTCTGAGGTGAAGACTCTAAATGAGACTTTTAGCCGAGGCAAGGCAGTGGTGAAGGATTTGACTCTATAGGAGACATCTCAATATATAACCATTGGAAATGTGAGCTCTGAGAAGATGAAAGTTTTAATTGTAAGGGCCCATGTTATTAGTGCAGTCAAGTGGAGTAGCAATGACGAGCTGCATAAAATTAGTGGAATATCATGTAAATTGATCTTAAAATTACTGGTAGTTACACTATTTCCAATGAAATGATTCATGCTAATTCAAGGAAATGTTTCTTTCCCCAATTAACAAGCGCTGAGCAACAGGGAAGTTATGAAGCTGAAGAGACAGAGCAAGCCCTGACACTCACCTGCTCCTAGAAAGGACAAAACTGCCACACAGCTCCTTAAAGACTTTGGTTTGCCACAGGGAAACAAATTCTGTGGAGTTCTAGCTAGGTCTTCTGTTTCCCTTCTCCCTCCCCTTCTTGGTGTCTAGTATGGCACGGAGTGTCTGAAATGTTCTCTCAGGTCCTGGAAATAAATACACAGCTGCACATCCATTTATTTTCTTAAACGAAGTCAGTAATAGTTGGAAGGCTGTATTTGTTGGTCAAGAAGTCTTAACTATTCCTCTCTTGTTTTAATAGGTTTGCATGTGAGTGTGAGTGTGTGTTGGTGTCTTTGTAAATACATGTCCTGTAGTATGTGCAACAAATAATTTATTTTCACTCCTACACAATAGTTATTATTCACTTTGTATATGCTGTTCCACCTAAAACCAGTTCAGCATAGGCTACTGAGCTAACAGAAAACAGAAGAACCAAGATGTGTAACATTTTCTCATTTCTGTTTTGTTTTACTTTTATATGTTGAAGGTTGACAAAAAAAATGAATTACAGTGCTTCCCTCTGCTTTATCATTCATCTTAAATTGCCCCTCTCTGAATTTTAGTTTTTGTCCCCCGTATATGGGGAATCACATTTATAGATACTTAGAATTGGGCAGGAGTCTGCAAATAGAAAGCAACTATGTGAAAACAGCATGCAGAATTTACAATCTTATTTTTATTCTTATCACTGTATTTGATTTATTCCAGGAATTTTGATGATCATACTCTTAAATCATTTCTAAAACTGTCAGTAATTTGCATCATGGTGGGGCCAAGAGATCGCAAAATTGAATATTCATACAAGTACAAATCATTTCATTTCTGCTTCTCTAAAGACCTGAAGGAAATGAACTTTACTTTAAATTTCCATCAGCACAGATACTAGGTAGCTTCCTTTAGAACAGAGCAGCCACCTATTACATTGCATTTCAGTTTGTAATTCAAATGTGTTTAACACCTTTTATAGAATAATTCCTAATGTCTTTCTGAAGATCCCTTTTTGTGATTTACAGTGATTATCCTAGAAGATTACAATCAGTTAATTTGCATTTATTAAGTACTTATTTTGTATCCAGTACTGAGTTGGGTGCTTGGGAGGCTACTAAAAATTATTAGAGAATTTCTGCTGACCAACAGCTCAGAATTCATCGGTTAGTTTTATGATTCCCAACTAGACTGCATCTTATTGTTTCTATATCAATTGATGTCTTAAAAGAAGAAAATAATATGCAATAGAGTAAGTGAAGAACACTCTATGAAAATGGTGGGCTGAACTGGTGAAATATGATAGAGAAATGTCCCAAATGATCATGTAGGCCCACATAAGGTTATACAGGTTATATGCTGCCCAGCTTTTGGGAGTATTATTCACAAAGCAAATAATGCTCCCTACAGTTGTGCAGTGTACAACCTGCCCAACGTACATTGTGGCTTTAATAAAGAACATAATTAAATGAGAGTAGGAGGCCATTAGGGTGGTGATAAAGAGCTTGAACTGTGATTTCACATGACTCATACTTCTGCCATTTCACAGCTATGGGACCTTGTGAAAATGACTTAACTTTCTCTAAACCTTAGTTCTCACCAGAAAAATCAGTTTTATAAAATGGTCCCTGACTCCTACAATTGATGTGAGGATTGAAGAAGATAATGAGAGTTAAATATTTAGTATACAATAAGTCACAGTAGTAAATTTTAGTTTTTAGTTGTTGTTACTACTTTTTTTATTTTATTAAAATATTGGGAAGCCATTCGGGTTTTGAGAATGGCATATAAGAAGTCAGAAGTCACCAGTTCCTCTTAACAGTAAGTAAAAAGCTAAACAGACTGAAAAATCAACACATTTTCTTAGATACGTCATAGAAGTGAGGTCACATGGAATCTGCTGCCTTAACATTAATGAGACAGGCAGATACTAAGAAGGATACCTTGCTGGAACAGAAATCCATGAGCAGAAACCTCCTTGGGAACCAAGGCTCCAGTAGAAACTTCTAAACTGTAATTGACAAATTGTTAGAGGCTCAGCAGGGACCAGTGGGAGAGTTAAAAACTCCAGAGAAACTTAATCATAGGGAAATCCCAAACACTTGTGACTGTTACCTTCAGGAGCTCACCAGGTTCTGACAGTGAATATTGGAGAAAAGTCTTTTCGTGCTTTCTGCATGGGAAGGAGGAAAGGAACCGTGTTGAAATATGTCAGAATATTCTGTTTTTCTTAGCAAGGTCTGCCCTCTGGAGAAACTGTTTTACCAGAGCCTAGCATGCTGGAGTTTTACCAGAGCTTAACTGACTAGAGGAAATGAAATACACCTTCCATGTGGCTCTTTATTTCCATGTGGAAAAGGTAACTGCTCAACACTAGTCCCTTCACCCTTCCATATGGGAGATGGGAAATACCCAATTCTGGCCTATGTTAATGATCTTGTCCCATCTAAGGGGGTGATGAGCATGTGTGCAGTTCATAATACAGAGGTTCAGGGTTACTAAAATAATGAGAACATAAAACCATAGAATACCCTTCTCCCCGATAACCTACTACCACATTGCTAAAGACCTATTTAAAGCAGTTCTTTTTGTCCAGCACATCATATCTAGTTATCAAGAAAAAATTGGAAGTCCTGCTAAGAGGCAAAAGATCCATTTGCAGAGACAGAACAAACATCAGAACCAGACTCAGAAATGGCAGGAATGTCGGAATTATCAGACTGAGAATTTAAATGGCTATAATTAATATGCTTAGGGCTCTAATGGATAAAGTAGAACAGGTAGACAATGGAAGCAAAGACCTGTGTATCCTAACAAAAAACTGGAAAAGAAAAGCCAAATAACAAAAACAGAGTAACATAAATGAAGAACACCTTTGGTGGACCTCTGAATAAACTGGCCATAGCTGAGTAAAGACTCTTTGATCTTGAAAATATCTCAGTAGAAACCTCCAAAAATGAAAATCAAAGAGAAAAAAAAACCATGAAAACAAAACATCCCACAAGAAAACAGAATATCCAAGACTTGTGAAACAACTACAGAAAGTGCACCATGCATGTAATGACAATAAGAGAAAGAAGAAAGAACGGAAAAAATATTTGAAATAATAATTACTGAGAATTCTCCTAAATTAATTAGCCAAAATTTAACCAAAAATCCAGGAGGCACAGAGAACACCAAATACCAGAAAAATGACATGTATGCATTATTTTTGAATTACAGAAAATCAAAGATAAAGTCAAAATCCTGCAAGAAGAGAAAGAGGAAAATCCTTTACTTACAGAGGAGCAAGCATAAAAATTATTGATTTCCCTTCAGAAACCATGCAAGCAAGAAGTGAGTGAACTATTTAAAGTGTTAAGAGAAAAAAATAAAACCCAATAACCTAGAATTCTGTACCTTGTGAAATTATTATTCAAAAGTGGAGGAGAAATAAAGACTTTCATAATGAAACAAAAGTTGAAGAATGTGTTGCTGGTAGAGGTGCTTTGCAAGAAATGTTAAAAAAAAAAGGTTATTTAGAAAAAAAGAAAATGATACAGATTAGAAACTCAGAGCATTGCAGAAGGAATAAGTGAAGGTAAAAAACTTTTATTTTTCTCATGTTTAAATAATCTAGCAGAAAATGATATGTTCAATATAATAGAGGCAATGCATTTTATTATGTATATATATTCATGTATGCTATGTATAAGTAAAATGAATGATAGCAATAATACAAGGGATGGGAAAGAGGAATTAAGGTTATTTTACTACCTTATTATACAACCACAGAATACAATTCTCCTCAATTGTATATGGAACATTCACCAAGACAGATGATATTTTTGGCCATAAAACATACCTTAACAAATTAAAAGATACTCTACCCATAAAGCAGTATACTTTATTTTAATGTGTTCTTGGATTGGTTGTAAAGGTATATTGCAAACACTAGGGCAAATACACACACGCACAAAAAAAAGTGAAAAAAAAATGAGATACAAATAATATGCTGAGAAGTAAAAGAAAATGGAACCATAGGTATTGCTCAGTTAAAAACAAAGAGCGGAAAACAGTGGAACACAAAATTAAAACAAAGAACAAGATCAACAAATGGAAAACAATAATAAATATGGTAGATATTAATTCTACTACATCAATAGTTACCTTGAATATCAATAGTCTAAGTGCACCAATTAAAAGACAGGTATTGTCAGAGTGGATCAAAAAGCAATACACAAGTATATATTTTCCACAATAAATGCTGTGTAAAAATAAGGGCACATTCAGTTTAAAAGTAAAGGCATGAGAAAAGATATACCATACTAACATTAATATAAAGAAAGTGGTAATAGCTACATTAGTTTCAGGCAAAGCAGACTTTAGGGTAAGCAAATTTATTAGTAAGCAAGAGGGACATTACATGAACATAAAAGGGCAAATTATTCAAGTAGATATAACAATCCTTAACATGTATATGCCTAATAAAAGAGCAGAAAATATATGAAACAAAAACTGATAGAACTTCAAGGAGAAATAGATGAATGCATTATTATAGTTGGAGACATGAACATTCATCTATCAGAAATGGACAGATCCAGCAGGCAGAATATTAGTAAGGATATGGTTGAACTGAAAAACACCATCAATCAGCTGGGTATAATGAACATCTATAGACTACTTTATTTTACAACCACTGAATAAACATTCTTCTCAATTGTATATGAAACATTCACCAAGATAGATATTTTGGACCATAAAACATACCATAACAAATTAAAAAAATATTAATCATACAACATCTGCTTTCAGACCACAATGAAATTAAACTGGAAATAACCAGTAGAAAGATAGTTGAAAAATCCTCAAACACTTGGAAATGAAACAACAACACACTTCCAAATAACACATGGTTTAAAGAAGAAATTTTAAGACAAAAAATTGATTTAATTGAAAATTGAAATACAACTTATTAGAATGTGTGGGATACAGAATACAGAATAATCAGTGCTTAGAGTGGAATTATTAGCATTGGATGCATATATCATTAGAAAAGAAGGATCTACAATCAATCATATGGGCAAAAGATCCTAACAAATATTTCATCAAAGAAGATATACAGATGGCAAATAAGCATATGAAAAGATACTCTACATCATATGTCACCAGGGAAATATAAATTAAAACAAAATGAGATACGACCACACACCTATTAGAATGGCCAAAATCCAGAACACTGGCAACTCCAAATGCTTGTGAGGATGTGGAGCAATAGGAATTTTCATTCATCGTTGGTAGAGATGCAAAATGGTACAGCCACTCTGTTAGATTGTTTAGTGGTTTCTTACAAAAATAAATGTATTCTTACCATTCCAGCTATCACACACTTTGGTATTTACTCAAAGGAGTTGAAAAATTATGTCCACACAAAAACCTGCACATGGATATTTATAGCAGCTTTATTCATAATTGCCAGAACTTGGAAGAAACCAAGATGCCGTTCAGTAGGTGAATGGATAAATAAACTGTGGAATATCCAGACAGTGGAATATTATTTAGTGCTAAAAGTAAATGAGCTATCAAGCCATGAAAAAACATGGAGCAGGCTTAAATGCATATTACTAAGTGATATGCTAGTTTGAAAAAGTTATATACTGTGTAATTTCAATTATATGACCTGGAAAAGGCAAAACTATGGAGGCAGTAAAATGATCAGTGGTTGCCAGAGACTGCAGGGGAAGTGGAGATGAATAAGAAGCACACAGAGGATTTTTGGGGCAACTAGTCTCTCTCATGCTACAATAGAGAACATATGTGTTTATAAATTTGTCCAAATCCATTGCATTTGCAATACTGAGTGAACCTGAGTGTAAACTTTGTCAATGACTTGATCTTGGACTTTTCGGCCTTCAGAACTGTGAGAAACACATTTCTGTTGTCTGTAACCTACCCAGTTTATGATATGCTTTTATAGCAGCCCAAACAGCCTAAGGTATAAACTATAGGCTTTGGATGATAAGGATGTATCTGTATAGGTTCAGCAATTGTATCAACTATACCAATCTGGCAGAGGATGGTAATAGCTGTGGAGGCTATGCATGTGTGTTGGCAGCAGTATAAACATCTCTGTACTTTCTGCTCAATTTTGCTGTGACATTAAAACTGCTCTAAAAAGTAAAGTCTATTAAAAAAAAAAAAACAAACAACAACAACAACAAAAAACCTAGGGAATGCCTTCATGCCTTCCATAGGCATTTAGAAAGCCATTCAAGCTATTCAGAAAACTTTGAATGTGCACCGTGTGTGTGTTCCCGTGCTCGTGTGCATGCATGTTTGTAGGATGGTGCTATGATTTGAATGTTTGTGCCTTATTTGAATGTTTGAAACTTAGTCCCCATTATGGTGGTTTTCAGAGGTGACGTCTTTTGGGAATTCATAAAGTCATAAGGGCAGAACCCTTGTGAATGGATTAGTGCGTTATAAAAAGACTGAAACATAAGTGGCTGGAGGGAACTCAGCCCTCCAGCAAAGGCGAAAAAGGAACATAGCCCTTTTGCTATGTGAGGACGCAGCTTTCGTTCCCTCCAGGGTTCTGAGCAACAAGGCACCATCTCAGAAGGAGAGACCTAGTGCTCATTAAATGCCGAAGCTGCCAGTGCCTCAGTCTTGGACTTCTAGTCTCCAGAACTATGAGAAATAAATTTTAGTTATCTATACAGTACCCAGTTCCAGGTATTTTATCATAGCAGCATGAACAGACTAGGACAGATACTATGACATCTTTTTTGTTAAAGACTTAATGGGCAAGTGATCACTTTTTGGGGACATTTAAGCAACCTTAAAAACAATGGATTAATCTCTATACTCTTATAATCAATCCCAGGGTTTTAGAAAAATTATTCAAGATCTGCTGGTAATAAAATGCCTGCGATGATCATATCTTGTTATTTATTTGGGCTATAAACATATTGATAGTGTCACTTCAGATGTCCATAATGCTGGAGTTTGCCAAAAAGAGCGATGGAGAGAGAAATAATTGTTCTCTTAAAAAAGGAGTATGGAAGAACAAGATCTCCCAACCTGGTGTCAAACCTACTAGAAATTTACACAATAACTAGAAAAATACATGAATGTCTACAAAAAATACCTGAATGTCTGCAGCACCTATCTTCTTTTTTAGGAAGTGTGAGTGCCTGTTGGTGTGTGTATGTTGAGGTGGGGGAGACAAGGAAGATGGGAATACAAAACTATAAATAGAGAAGCTTATAGATTTAGTATATGGAGGTATGATCCTAACTCCAACTTTCTGATTACTTAAAAAAAACTAACCATTTTAAAGAATATGCCTATTAGTTTATAAAATCTTTTAATCAGAAAGCATATAAATGTTATAAAAATAAAAAAAATTATGGTATTTTTTCCTTTTAATGTTTTACTTTTTGGTCTATTTCCCATGCATTTCTTTTGCATTGCTTTAGCCATAGTGTATGTACTAATATGCATCTTCTTTGCTCACTAATAATATAAGCCTTTTTCGTGTTGCTAAATCATTTTCATTACCAGTCATTTTAATCTTTATGTAGCACTGTAAGACTGAATCTACACATTTGTGAAATTGTCACCCTACTATCAGAGCCTAATGGATTTTTGTTCTTTACTATCGTAAATACTGTCTGGTGGTCATCTTAATGCACAATGTCTTTCCCACATTTTCTTTTCTTTACCTTTAAGGATATTTAGTGAATAAAATAACTGGTTAAAGGCCATGAATATCCACATCGCTGCTGATTCATAAGTTGACGAACTGCTTGTAATTCCAACAGAGGTCTGAATCATCCTACTTCTTACACAGAAGTAGAACCTAAATTATAGCAAAAGCCAAACATGTTCTGAATTTTATTTTCTTTGCTTCCAGATGTGGACAGTAAAAATTTGCCTTGTGGATGAGACTGACACTGGCTTAGTAGCTCAGAATAGAGATGATGTTGGGGAAAGGGTGGGAATTGCAAGCAGCTCACCTATTTCTAGAGCAGTGCAAGAGAGTCCCAGAATTGAACCAAAGGGACGCATGAAAAATGGCTTAAATATCTGGCAGCTACCTCTTGTCATTCTGGTTTGAGTGAATGAAGAAAATACATAAATAAAAAATAAAAGGGCTAAAAATAAAACTCACATGAAGTGAGTGAAACTGAAACTTTGAATACAAATACAATTATATGTCTTTGGGGTAAAATCCATAACCAGTTTTCGGCAACACCCACCTGAATTGCTCATTGAATTGCAAAATGAGAGAATATAAATCAGAGTTGACATCCAGGTCTTATTTCTCTCTTTTGAAGTTTTAACTGAATAATAAATCATACAGATCCAGCATCATGGACCTTTTAGGATACAGCTCCATTCTCTGTTTTGGTGTCTACAAACAGTAATTTCCACTATGTGATACATGTAGAGAGAGAACCTTCCTTCCTCTTGGTCACCTCCTGTTCCAATTAAGCATATCTGTAAGGATGGAGATTTGCTTACTCTAGATAGAAAGTGGAGGATCAGCTATTCTGCTGAAAAATATTCAGGCATCTCTGAATGTCACTATCAAACTATTTTTTAAGACACAATTTTCTTACTTTAAATATTACATTTGATATATAAGTATCTGTCAGTTAAAAACTCAAGGACTCAGATACATACGGGACAGCAAATCATAGTTTTTGCTTATCCTCTTCTTCAATAACCACAGCTGTCCCAAGATTAACTTCATTAATACAATTAGCCATAGATTTTATATATGTATATGTGTATAGCTATATATATATATACAGACTCATGTAATTACATACTATTATAGTGTACATGTTATAAACATTGTTTTGTGAATAATTTCAACATGTTTGGGGGTGTTTCTCTTGTCACTATACATATGTATACATATATACATTCATACAATTATATACACACACATATAAATGACTACCTCGTTCTATTTAAATGTTACATTGAATTCAATTTATATCTGTACAATAATCTACTTAATATTTTATTATTGAAGAATACTTGTATAATTTCCATATTTTGACTTTAAAAGGCAATGCTGCAGCAAAATGTGTGTGTGTGTGTGTGTGTGTGTGTGTGTGTGTGTGTGTATTTGTAAATATATCCTTAAGATAGATTTCAGTAGATTTCAAGAGGTACAATAACTATGTGAATTAGGTTTGGACATTTACAATTTTTATAAACCTTGTCAAATTCTTCTTCCGTATATAGAAGAATAGTGTTTTCCCACAAACTTGAAAATACCGAAGATTATAAATCATATATTTATTAAATTATATTTGTAATATTAGTATGTACTATTATAGATATATATTTATAATATTCAACTCTAACATATTATTAGTTGAAAAATGTTGCCTCTTGTTATTGTTATTATATCTCTAAATACAAGTGAGATTGAATATATTTTAAATGTTTCTTGACCAAATTATATTTCTTTTTCTGTGAATTCCTATTTAAATTCTGTGAACTTCTGTTTTCTAGATTTTTTTCTTCATTCTTTGCTTTTTAATTGATTTCTTGGAAAATATACCTATATGTATATCTATCTATATATATATATATATATACCCGTATATGTATGTATATATATATATACACCTGTATATGTATGTATGTATGTATATATATATGTGTGTGTATATATATATATATTTGTGCCTGTTGAGGGAGATCAAAAGCATTTATCTTAGTCATTTACTGACTGATTTTCTAGAAAGACAGTGGTTGGAGTGGGAATTGAGAAAAACACAACATATTATTCTCTTATTACTAGTGATGGTCTATAGTGATGTTGTCCTTATAGCTTAGAAAAATAGATAGCACTTTGTGATATTTAAGAAAGATTTTTATTTTTTTCATTTTATTTTATTATTATTTTTAAAATAAATTTTTTATTGTACTTTAGGTTCTGGGGTACATGTGCAGATCATGCAGGCTTGTTGCATAGGTACATACATGGCAATGTGGTTTGCTGCCTGTATCCTCCTGTCACCTATATTTGGCATTTCTTCCCATGTTATCCCCCCGCAACCTCCCTACTCCCTGCCGTCTCTCCCCTAATCCCCCCAAACAGACCCCAGCATGTGATGCTTCTCTCCCTGTGTCCATGTGTTCTCATTTTTCAACATCCACCTGTGAGTGAGAACATGCAGTGTTTGATTTTCTGTTCCTGTGTCAGTTTGCTGAGAATGATGGTTTTCAGATTCATCCATGTCCCTACAAAGGATACAATCTCATTATTTTTTATGGCTGCATAGTATTCCATGGTGTATATGTGCCACATTTTCCTTGTCCAATCTATCATCAATGGGCATTTGTGTTGGTTTCAGGTCTTTGCTATTGTAAACAGTGCCGCAATGAACATACGTGTGCACGTGTCTCTATAATAGAATGATTTATAATCCTTTGGATATATACCCAGTAATGAGATTGCTGGGACAAATAGAATTTCTATTTCTAGGTCCTTAAGAATCACCACACTGTCTTCCACAATGGTTGAACTAATTGACACTCCTACCAACAGTGTAAAATGGTTCCTATTTCTCCACATCCTCTCTAGCATCTGCTGTCTCCAGATTTTTTAATGATCACCAATCCAACAGACGTGAGATGGTATCTCAATGTGGTTTTGATTTGCATTTCTCTAATGCCAGTGATGATGAGCATTTTTTCATATGTTTGTTGGCCTCACATATGTCTTCTTTTGAAAAGTGTCTGTTCATGTCCTTCACTCACTTTTGAATGGGTTTGTTTTTTTCTTATAAATCTGTTTTAGTTTTTTGTAGATTCTGGATATTAGCCCTTTGTCAGATGGGTAGATTGCAAAATTTTTTTTCCCATTCTGTTGGTTGCCAGTTCACTCTGATGATTATTTCTTTTGCTGTATAGAAGTTCTGGAGTTTAATTAGATCCCATTTGTCTGTTTTGGCTTTTGTTGCCAATGCTTTTGGTGTTTTAGTCATGAAGTCCTTGCCTATGCCTATGTCCTGAATGGTTTTGCCTATGTTTTCTTCTAGGATTTTTACGGTGTTAGGTCTTATGTTTAAATCTTTAATCCATCTAGAGTTAATTTTAGTGTAAGGTGTCAGGAAGGGGTCCAGTTTCTGTTTTCTGCGCATGGCTAGCCAGTTATCCCAATACCATTTGTTAAACATGGAATCCTTTCCCCATTGCTTGTTTTTGTCTTGTTTGTCAAAGATCAGATGGTTGTAGATGTGTGGCATTGCCTCCAAGGCCTCTGTTCTGTTCCATTGGTCGATATCTCTGTTTTGGTACCAGTACCATACTGTTTTGATTACTGTAGCCTTGTAGTAGAGGTTGAAGTAAGGTAGCGTGATGCCTCCAGCTTTGTTCTTTTCACTTAGCATTGTCTTGGCTCTGCAGGCTCTCTTTTGGTTCCATATGAAGTTTAAGGTATTTTTTCCAGTTCTGCGAAGAGGGTCATAGGTAGCATGACTGGGATAGCATTGAATCTATAAATTACTTTGGGCAGTATGGCCATTTTCAAAATGTTGATTCTTCCTAACCATGAACATGGAATGTTTTTCCATCTGTTTGTGTCCTCTCTTATTTCCTTGAGCAGTGGTTCATAGTTCTCCTTGATGAGGACCTTTACATCCTTTGTTAGTTGTATTCCTAGGTATTTTTATTCTCTTTGTAGTAATTGTGAATGGCAGTTCGCTATTGATTTGGTTCTCTTTCAGTCTGTTATTGGTGTATAGGAATGCTTGTGGTTTCTGCACATTGATTTTTGTATCCTGAGACTGCTGAAGTTGCTTATCAGTTTAAGGAGATTTGGGGCAGAGACAATGGGGTCTTCTAAATATTCAATCATGTTGTGTGCAAATAGAGACAATTTGACTTCCTTCTTCACTAATTGAATACCCTTTATTTATTTTTCTTGCCTGATTGCTCTGGCTAGAACTTCCAATGCTATATTGAATAGGAGTGGCGAACGAGGGTATTCTTGTCTAATGCCAGATTTCTAAGAGAATGCTACCAGTTTTTGCCCATTCAGTATGATATTGTGTGGGCATTTGTCATAATTAGCTTTCATTCTTTTGAGATATATTCCATCGATACCTAGTTTATTGAGAGTTTTTAGCATAAAGGGCTGTTGAATTTTGTTGAAGGCATTCTCTGCATCTATTTAGATGATCATGTGGTTTTTGTCTTCAGTTCTGTTTATGTGGTGGATTACATTTATAGACTTGCATATGTTGAACCAGCTTTGCATTCCCTGAATGAAGCCTACTTGATCGTGATGGATAAGCTTTTTGATGTGCTGTTGCTATTGGTTTGCCAGTTTTTTTATTGAAGATTTTTGCTTCTAAGTTCATCATGGATATTGGCCTGAAGTTTTCTCTTTTTGCTGAGTCTCTGCCAGATTTTGGTATCAGGATGATGTTGGTCTCATAAAACAATTTGGGAAGGATTCCCTCTTTTTGTATTGCTTGGAATAGTTTCAGAAGGAGTGGTCCCAGTTCCTCTTTGCATGCCTGGTAGTATTGGGCTGTGAACCCATCTGAAACGGGACTTTTGTTGATTGGTAGGCTATTAATTGCTGTCTCAACTTCAGCCCTTGTTATAGGTCTATTCAGGGTTTCAACTTCTTCCTGGTTTAGTCTTGGGAGGGTGCAAGTGTCCAGAAATTTATCCATTTCTTCCAGGTTTACTGGTTTATGTGCATAGACTTATTTATAATAAACTCTGATTGTAGTTTGTATTTCTGTGGAATCATTGGTGATATCACCTTTATCATTTTTTGTTGCATCTATTTGATTCTTCTCTCTTTTCTTTTTTATTAACCTGGCTAGTGGTCTGTCTTTTTTGTTGATCTTTTCAAAAAACCAGTCCCTGGATTTATTGATTTTTTGAAGGGTTTTTTTGTGTCTCTATCTCCTTCAGTTCTGCTCTGATCTTAGTTATTTCTTTTTTTTTTTTCCATTTATTTTATTGAATTTTAGGTTTGGGGGTACATGTGAAGAACATGCAAGATTGTTGCATAGGTACACATGTGGCAGTTATTTCTTATCTTCTACTAGCTTTTGAGTTTTTTTGATCTTGCTCCTCTAGCTCTTTCCATTTTTATGATAGGGTGTTGATTTTGGATCTTTCCTTGCTTCTCATGTGGGCATTTATTGCTATAAATTTCTCTCTAGATACTGCTTTAAATATGTCCCAGAGATTCTGGTACTATGTGTTTTCATTTTCATTGGTTTTGAAGAACATTTTTATTTCTGCCTTCATCTCGTTGTTTATCTGGTCAATATTCAAGAGCCAGTTGTTCAGTTTCCATGATGTTGGGCAGTTCTGAGTTAGTTTCTTAATCCTGAGTTCTAATTTGATTGCACTGTGGTCTGAGAGACTGTTATGATTTCTGTTCTTTTCCATTTACTGAGGAGTGATTTACTTCCAATTATGTAGTCAATTTTAGAGTAGGTGTGATGTGGTGCTGAGAAGAATGTATATTCTGTGGATTTGGGGTGAAGAGTTCTATAGATGTCATTTGGTTTGCTTGGTCTAGATCTGAGTGCAGGTCCTGGATATCCTTGTTAATATTCTGTCTCGTTGATCTGTCTAATATTGACAGTGGAGTGTTAAAGTCTCCCATTATTATTGTGTGGGAGTCTAAGTCTCTTTGTAAGTCATTAAGAAGTTGCTTTATGTATTTGGGTGCTCCTGTATTGGGTGCATATATATTTAGGATCGTTAGCTCTTCTTATTGCATTGATCCTTTTACCATTATGTAATGCCCTTCTTTGTCTCTTTTGATCGTTGTTGGTTTAAAGTCTATTTTATCAGAGACTAGGATTGCAACTCCTGCCTTTTTTTGCTCTCCATTTGCTTCGTAAATCTTCCTCCAACCCTTTGTTTTGAGCCTATGTGTGTCCTTGCACATGAGATGGGTTTCCTGAATACAGCACACCAATGAGTTTTGACTTTTTATCCAATTTGCCAGTCTGTGTCTTTTGATTGGGGCATTTAGCCCATTTATATATAAGGTTATTATTGTTATGTGTGAATTTGATCCTACCATTTTGATGCTAGCTGGTTGTTTAGTCTGTTAGTTGACACAGTTTCTTTATTGTGTTGATGCTCTTTACCATTTGGTACATTTTTGGAGTGGCTGGTACTGGTTGTCCCTTTCTATGTTTAGTGCTTCTTTCACAAACTCTTATAAGGCAGGCCTTGTGGTGACAAAATCTCCCAGCAATTGCTTGTTCATAAAGGATTTTATTTCTCCTTCTCTTACGAACCTTAGTTTGGCTAGATATGAAGTTCTAGGTTGGAAATTCTTTTCTTTAAGGATGTTGAATATTGGCCCCCACTCTCTTCTAGCTTGTAGGATTTCTGCTGAGAGGTCCACTGTGAGTCTGATAGGCTTCCCTTTGTGGGAATGCGCATATATGTAAAACCACTGACATCCAGTATGTTTTTCACTCGTTTCTATATTTTTGCTTATATTTTCATCCAGCATTTACATTAGATTTCTTTTTTTTTTAAAAAAAATGTTTATTTCAATAGTTGTTTATGTACAGGTGGTTTTTGGTTACATAGATGAGCTCTTTGGTGGTGAATTCTGAAAGTTTTGTGGATCTGTCACCCGAGCAGTGTACACTGTACCCAATACGTAGGCTTTTATTTCTTACCTATCTCCCAACCTTCCCCAACCCAGTCCCCAAAGTCGATTATATCACTCTGTATGATTTTGCATCTTCATTGCTCTGCTCCCACTTGTAAGTGAAAAAATACAGTTTTTTGTTTTCCATGACTGTGTTATTTCACTTAGAACAAAGGTCTCCAGCTCCATTCAAGTTGCTGCAAAAGACATTATTTTATTCTTTTTATGGTTGAGTAGTATTCCATGGTGTATATATATATAACCATTTTATAATCCACTTGTTGATCAGTGGGCACTTATGTTGGCTCTGTATCCTTGTGATTGTGCATTGTGTTGCTATTAATGTGTGTGTGGTGTGTGTGTGTGTGTGTTTCATATAATAACTTATTTTCCTTTAAGTAGATTCCCAGTAGTGGGATTGCTGGAGTGAATGGTGTATCTACTTTTAGTTCTTTAAGGAATCTCCATACTGTTTTCCATGGAAATGAATGAATGAATGAATGGATGAATGAATAAATAAACAAATAAATGCAGGTTTCTAACTGAATTCAATTCATTTATGCTAAACAAGTGGTAAGAAATTACATTAAAAATTTTGTTCTTGCTATAATTATTCATCAACACACTTCTTTTGCAAAAAAGACCGATCTCTATTCCTCATCAAGAACAGATAGGTATAAATGGTTCAATCTAAAGTTTTGTGAATTTAAACTACTCTTATAACCTGATGTCCAGTTCTGGAATAAATTCTATTGATTAAATTTGTGTCAGCATAGAGATTTTTGAAATAAAATCAAATTTATTGCTTACTTGCATATTCCACTTTGACTTCCATAATATGAAATGTGTGAATTCATTATTCAAGTGCCTATATCACTCTCATTTCTCTTTCTTTATGATGTTTTAGGACACTTTGCTACCACATAGAGAATGTTATTCTTTTAAGATAGAGGAGCTAGGGCAATCTACTCTAAGACAGCCTCTCATTATCTACACGTTTTGGTAGACATACATTGCATAATCCCTCCTCTTGAGCACAGGCCAGACCTGTTACTTTGTTCTAGCAATAGAATACAGTAAAGGTGATGGGATGCCATTTCTGTGATTACATTATATAAGATTCTAACTCCCATCTTGTTAGTAGACGCTGTCTGTTGACTCTTTCCCTTGCTAGTTTTGATGAAGTAAGCTGCCATATGGAAAGGCCCACATGGCAAGGAATTGAGGCTAGCCTCTGAGCAACAGCCACTAAAGAGCTGAGGTCTTTCATCAGGCAAGATGCCAGGAACTGCATCCTGCCACAAACCATACGAAGACCATTGGAAGCAGACCTTTCCCTAGCTGAACCCCAGATGAGATCCTAACAATGGCTGACACCTTGATTGCAGCCTTGTGAGAGATGCAGAAACAGAGGACCCAGGTAAATTGTGCCTGGATTCTTGATACACAGAAATTGTGGAATAATAAATTAGTTGTTTTCAGCTGTTAGGTTTGTGGTAATTTGTTATGCAGCAATAGAAACAACAAGAATTGTGACAAAAACAAAAAACAAGAAGCAAAAAACTAATACTGTTGTCTCTCTGACTTGCAGGAAAACAAAAATTTGCAACACAGGTGCAAGAGTGGTATTTTTTTGTGCGGGGGGCGGGATTTATTTTGTAAGGGAAGTCTGATATGGGCTTTAAAAGAAAAGTTCTCTGAAGATAGGGGGAAAACATGAGAAGACAAACAAACCACAAACCTTTTGGGATTCAGGGCATGACATTGATTCTGTATCTGTTGCCCCCCACCTGAAGAGTACATTCAAAGTCTCAACTGAATGCCTTTCTGAGGATACTCAGTGCTGCTCTGTTCTCACTTCAAAGGCTACTTTAAACCTGTTTAAGGACCTCAAGCTCCGACTCCCGGTTCTTACTTGATCTCTTTGCAGGTAGTCTTGACTCTTTCATAATCAAGGTCAAAGTTTCTTGATATGCATTCTTTCAACTTTCTTCTCTGTATCAAAATATTCTACTATCTTCACAGAATCTTTCTTGTTTTCCCTTATTCCCTCTCCTCAAACTAAATACCTTTTCCTAAGCCTCTTTTTCATTCTTTCTAGCTAGCACTCCTGCTGGCCTTACCACTCTCTTTAATACTGAGCAGTTTATTCTTCAAAGAGCCCTTCCCACCAGAGGTATCACTTCCTCCTTGTCTTCAAAAACTGATAATAAGGCTGGGCATGGTGGCTCATGCCTGTAATCCCAGCACTTTGAGAGACTGACGCGGGCAGATCAACTGAGGTCAGGAGTTTGAGACAAGCGTGGTCAACATGGTGAAACCCTGTCTCTACTAAAATTACAATATTTAGCCAGGTGTGGTGATTCATGTCTGTAATCTCAGATACTCAGGAGGCTGAGGCAGGAGAATCGCTTGAACCTGCAAGGCAGAGGTTGCAGCAAGCTGAGATGGCACCACTGCACTCCAGCCTGCATGACAGAGTGAGACTCTTTCTGAAAAACAAACAAACAAATAAACAAAAACTATTAATAAGGAAATTCCAACTGCAAACAACGACAAAACAAAAGACAAACAGCAGCAGAAAAAGACACTTAATTCATCACACATTTGAACTACTCAGGAAAGAAATCTATGGGCAGACCACCAAAACTATTCATCAGGGAACCAAAATTTGGAGAGAAGAAAGATTTAAAAATAGGGTTGAAAATAAAATACAAATAGAAAGTATCTCTTCTCCAGCTAAAGTTCTCCACTTTTTCTTTAATTTCCATCTGACCCTAGGATCAGCCCCTTTTCAGTGGTGGCATCAGGACCAGGTCATGAACAGACAGCCTTTCTGCATGGCTACCTTTCTTCCACTGATATCCAATGGTATGAAAGCAAGTCACATTTTTTCTTTGCTGAATGTCTTAAGAAAGATACTCAGTAGGTGCAGTTCAGGGTAATTTATCTGTCAATGTTTTATTGCACTAAAGAGCAGCTGTTTTTTTTTTTTTCCACCACTGCATCTTTAATCCTTTGCAATTGTGTAACTGAGCTCCCATGTGCTCTATTGAAACTACCTTCCTACAGATCATTCATGATTCTGTACTCACTAAATTAAACTACTTTTAAACTCAAGTCCTATATATCCGACCTCTCCATAATATTTTAAATTTTTTGTCATCCCATGCTTGATGCTTACTTGCTTTGTTTCAGAAAACACTAAATTTTCTTGTTTTTTGTTTGTATTCCCATCTATTCTTGTTTTGGTTTCTGTTCTCAGCTTATTCTCTCTACAAGATCTCCCTTAATGATATCATTCCACATTTACACCTTTAACTGTGATACTCAAATAGAGCTCTGCACTCAACTCCCTCCTAAACTGTACATCTGCATTTCCAAGTGTCCCATGGAAATCCCTGAGTGAAAGCCTTGCCTCTAACTCGACACTACCCTGAAGTAAATTCTTCCATTGTCTCCACCATATCTGTCCTTTTCTGAGATTCAATTTTCCCCACCCCTCAGACTTTCTTTTTTATGATGTCTCTACGCTCACAGATGGTTTCAAATACTTTTTCTTTTTCCTACATAGTCTCAGACCCATTTCCTTATTTCAATTCCCACTTCTATTCAGTTGGTGCGAAAGTTGTTTCTGGTTTTGCTATTAAAAAGTAATGACATTCGCACCAACCTAGTAACACTTTCCCTCTTCCTCAGCCTTCCTTGAATCTGCTGAGCTTGTGATTAAACACTGGTGCCTAGGCCACCAATCCTTGATCTGTGCTACCTTTTTCCACATATGGAGGCCAAGTTCAAGTGACTCTCTTGTTTAAAAGCCTTCAACATTTCCAGACAGATTTAGCAGAGCTTTTTCCTATGCTGTTAATTGCAACTTCTGTTTATGTTCATTATAGGGATTTCCCAGAGAAGTAGTATAGGTATTTTTATATATGTCTCTCCACCATTTTGTTAGCATCTTTATAGCAAAGACCAAGGTTTTTTTTTTTCTTTTTTTTTCTTTTTTTTTTCCCTCTGTGTCTTTAATGCCTAAAATAATTTCCAAAATATAGTAGGTTTTCCAACAAACATTAGCTTTGTATATTTGTGGACTGGTAGCTCTCCTTCGATCACCAAATTAAGTTAAATGTACAGCTGTGATTTGGTTGTGATCTATCATTCCAGGCTCCATCAGTTCTCTAAATTGTCCACGTGTTAGAAATCACTGTGTCTTTGATAATTCGGTTTCCTCTACCAGAAGTAGCCAGATTACTTTCTGGTTCCTCTCCCACATTTTCATTTTTCTAAAATGCCACTGTGGTCTAATGGAAAGAATGGGTTTTGCAGTTTAGCTTTGGATTTGAATCTAAGCTCTGTTGTTATTTAGCCCTATGAGCTCTCCTTATTTTACAGGTAAATTTAAAAAATGCTACCATCCTTGATCTGGGCATGTTGGCTCACACCTGTAATCTCAGCAATTTGGGGGGCCAAGGCAAGAGGATCAGTTAAGGCCAGGAGTTTATGACCAATCTGGGAAACATAGCAAGACTGTGTCTCTACAAAAAAAAATTTAAAAATTAGCCTGGCGTGATGGCACACAACTGTAGTCCCAGCTATTGGGGAAGATGCTTGAGCCCAAGAGTTTGAGGCTGCAGTGAGCTATGAACATCGTTACTGTACTCCTGCCTAAGTGACAGAACAAGATTAAGTCTCGAATATAATAATAATGATAATACCACCCTATTTCTCTTGCAAGGTTAGAGTGAAAACAAATTTGAGATAATGATGTGGAACTATTTTATGAAGCATATTCTTGAATGCATATATCTGGTCCAACTTTCTAAAGTTTCTGGTCCAACTTTCTAAACTTTCCATCTAATGTTTCTGAAGCTTCTTCTTGAATTTCTCCTGTTAACCACTCTCCTTCCTAAACTTTTCCACAGTAAATAAGAGGAGAGGTACAAAGTATAATCTTAAAGTACAGGAACTTAGTTCTGTACCATTGTTATTTGTTGCTACATGAGTTACTTCAGGACCAAGATAAGACAATGTTCTATTTATCTTTGAGCCCACAGTACTTATAAAAATTGTTTGCACAAAAATTTGTGATGACTGGAGGTATAGGAGGGTAAGATCATTATTGCTAGTGTAGCTCTTACTTTACAATACACTGTACTCCCTCCAAACAGCAGGATAAAAGGGGGGAAAAGCTTTTGCTGTTATAAATTTCACAAGTAAGTGTTAATTATTTTGGAGGAAGAATTTAAAAAGTAATGGAATAGTCTTCTGCTTCTCCTGGAAAAACTGAGTGGCTCTTCTGATGAGATTACACACCACTGTTTTGCTGCTATTCTTTTTTTTTTCTCTTTGCCAGGAAAGGAGCTCAATTATTTAAGAGCTTAATTCTTAAGTTTTGTTTGTGATTGAAGAAAATATTTTTTTATTTGAGTTTCTGGAAATTCTGGAATTGTAGAGAATTTCTGTTGATCTATATAAAAATAAGGAGTGTTTCTGCTATGGGTTAAGTTTTGACTAGTACCTCTTGGATGTCATCCTGCAGATTGGCAGGTCCTAGTTTCTCACTTATTTGCAAGTCACTCCCAGAATCATTTCATGTGCATTGTCAACAATCATTTCCATAGAAGAATAGCTTGCACATTTAGATAAAGGGACAGATATTTATTGTTCTTGTCTTCCTGAGACCTACTCGAGGTCATTCCGAGACTTCAATTTATTTCTGAAATGAATAGCCCTACTACCATATAATACATAGTCATATGAATATAACTGTGAACTATGCAAATTCAAAGTTGTGCAATTAAAATATGAGTGAATTCTGACTTTTGTGAACATAGTACAAAGTTATGCAAATGCCTGAATTTAATTTTTTTCAAGAATCGCAGAATCCCAAAGTTGGCAGGTGAAATGAACTGTGCCGACATTGTTACTGCCACATGGCAGTGCCGCTTTACCTGGTAAACAGAGATATCTCTCATCATTTGACAGGATTCGTTTTACAAATGCATACTTCAAACTGCATGGCCTTCAGGATCCCAGTCCTCAAATAAAATGCAACCATTTTGCATGTCAATGCTAAAAAAAAAATTGCTACACAGGAGTTTTGCATAATTGGTAATTTGTATTAAACAAGAAATTTGTATGTATGGATAAGAAGAGAGTGGAAGAAAAGTCAGAAACTATGAATAAATGGTGGTGGGAGGGATGTAAAAAGCCAGGATGAAGGCATTCAGAACAGAACAAGCAGAGGATGGGCAAGGGAATGCAGAGCATAGGTGAGTGCAGACCGAGGGAGGTAGGGACATGGTAGGGCTCTAGGTGGTCCAAGAGGAGCTAAATGAAGCCAAAGAAGTCCAGAAAGGGTGAGAACAGAGACTCTGCTCAGAGCTTCCTCTCAGTTGTGTTCCCCTCATCACCTAGCAGCATAACTTTGGGATCAAGATATCCCATTGGCTTCTGTTCATACTACAGTCTTGCTGTTGCATTAACTGAGGCTCTTCTCTGGCTCTGGTCTTGCTCCTGTTTTCTCCTTTATTATGTGCTAGATCTCTTTTGTTCCATCTTAGACAGACCTATAGGCATATTCATCCTACAAATACAGTGCTGCTAGCTACTATGAGTGAGTACTTTATACCAGGCTTTGCCTCAAGCACTTTATCCAGCAATACAAGATGCCTATCTCCTCCCCCAAAGGAATACCAACCTTATAAGTTTCACTTTGTATATAGCGTGGAACATGTACACCCAGTTTGGCTATGTGAACGCATTTTTGTGCGTGTGATGGGAGCACCCTATTAATTATGGCTTCTATCAAGCACTTCAAAAAACTTCCACTATGCTTTTACACTGAACATTGGTATGGTTATAGCTCTCAGATTGCTATGTTCTTATAACCCAAGGGCTTACATGGATATTTAGTCTTTAATCTAAAAATATACCATGATTTTATGCAAAAATAGCATCCAGACACTTTGTGTTACTCCTTTTACACATTAATTTGCACAGCATGTGAACAACTGTGAAATGGCAAGTGCTGATGTTGCAGCTGCCCCAAGTTCCTGGCAGGTTCAGGAGTTTCATACATTTTATTAGTGTTATAATAGATTTTATGGTTAACTGAAATATGTAATTATAAATGCATATTATCAATATTACCAGCTTGATGCTTGGGCTTAGTTTTGCATTGCTTGAAGAGTGTTTTAAAATTAATTAGGAAGAGAGTTAATGGTCACTTAAGTTTTCCCACATGAGTGAAAGCGTTGGAGTAAAGTACACTTGGGTAGTGAATGATAATATATAATATGATAAATGTTTTATTAGAGATTGATGGAGACAGGACTTATTAACATAAGAGTGATCCTTGAAAATTTATCTGCAATAGAAAACTATACAAACACCAGAAAATCTACAAGATAAAATATAGGTAAAATTAAAACGTGATGGACAAACAGAGGGAATGAACCGTGTGGTCTGAGCACTGTTTTATTCTTTTTAGTTGGGGAATTGAACAAGTGGTCCTGCCACAGTTTTAGGTAGTGAGAGGCTAAGCTTGTCCAGCACAGAGGCTTTGGAGAATTGTAGATTAATAACTGCACCTGCTTTTGTGTTCTTCACAAGTCAAAGGTAAAAAATATAATTTGTTTTTAATTATTTTTGGTTGCTGAGTTGTATTTTTTTAAATGATCCTCCTTGCAGAGATTGAAACACATGGGGCTCTGAGAAGCTGTTCAGGTTACACAGATATACAAGGTGATCAGAGAACATACAGAAGGGGTACAAAAATCAGACTGAAAGCAGAGAGAAGAGAGGCAGGAAATTTGAAATCAGAGAAAACATTTCTCTTTTTTGGGGGCTGGGAGGAGACAAGGTCTAACTCTGTCACCCAGGCTGGAATGCAGTGGCATCATCATAGTTCCTTGCAGCCTCAAACTCCTGGGCTCAAGTAATCTTTCTGCCTCTGCCTAGAAGCTGGGGCTGTAAGCATGTATCTCCATACCCGACTAATATTTTTAAATTTCTCAGACTGGGTCTCACTGTGTTGCCCAGGCTGGTCTCAAACTCCTGGTCTCAAGCAATCTCAATGCTTTAGCCTCCCAAAGTGTTGGTATTACAGGTGTGAGCCACTGTGCCAAGGAAACATGTTTTGATAGAATCTACTAAACTGAATTCTGAAGAATGAGCAGTATTTTTTTTTATGGCCTCTTTGCCAACCTTCTACCTGAAAGCCCATATAACAAGTTTTAAGAGCAAGACCTCTGGATCCAGGCTGTCAAGGTCCTCTCCTACCTCTACTGTGTACTACCCATGTGGCAATTTGCTTAATTTCTCTGGTCTTAATTTCCTCCTGTGCAACATGGGAGTAAATGAAATTATCTACATCATGGTTTTATAAAAATTAATGTATTAATTTTTAATTATCCATGTGCCTGATACATAGAGTGTGATCTAAACATCAGCTACCATTATTATGACATGCAGTAAAGCAAGAGGGAATACAGTATATACAAGGCAGCAGTAAACAGTTGTGTAAAACTGGAATTTAGAGTGTGGGTGGAGACGACACTACAGAAACAAAAAGGGCTACATCGTAAAATGCCAGGTATTCCAGCTTTGTATTTTATCCTAAACACAGTGGGAGCTATTGAAGGATTTTGACTGAGAAAAAAAATTGAATTGTGTACACTAAACAAAAATTTGTTGAATTTCTAACCCCTAGTAAGACAGAATGTTACCTTCTTTCTATATAGGGTTGTTTCAGATGTGCTTTGTTATGATGAGGTCATACTGGAGTAGGGTGTGTCCTACTCTAGCATGATATGATGTCCTTATAATGGGACAAGCATGTGAAGATACTGGGAGAGAAACTTAAGTGAAGGTGGAGGGAGACTGAAGTGATGCATCCACAAGCCAAGGAATGCAAAGTATTTCTGTAATCATCAAAAGTTGGGAAAGAGACATGGAATGGATTGTCCTCCACAGACCTCAGAAGGAACCAACATGGCTGACATCTTGATTTCAGACTTCAAGCTTTCAGAACTGTGAGAGAATAAATTACTGTTATTTTGAGCCATAAAGTTTGTGATACTTTGTTAGGGCAGCTCTAGAAACTTAGTATGGGGCTGAGAAGTGGGGAAATGGAATTCTGTTAAAAGCTAACTCTGGTTTTCATGGAATATGGAGTAGAGGGGAACAAGACTGAAAGGAGGGAGGCCAGTCAGGAGCAAGTTAAAGCTTCTTCTATAGTTGGGCCCCTGTCTCTTTGCTCTAGGAGGTTCCAGTTTCCTGTTTTTCAGTTGGATTTCATGGTTGTATCAGTTGTGGCTGTCCTTGGGCTGCTGTTCCACTGCCTCTCTTAGTTCCCAGAGTCATGTTGGCATCTTCAGCAATTAAATGCTGCTGAATTTTACTCTCTGCAGCCCAGAACTTCCTTAGTATAGGCAAACTCCTTAGTATAGCGAAACTATTAAAGGAAAACCTCAACCTCATGACTGGGAGGCCATATGAAAAGAAAAGAGCTCTGTTGTGTTAGGATCTGTTAAACTTTAGGAAGCAAATAGCTCAAGCTGGTCTATGAAGTAATTGAAGCAAATTCACAAAATTAAGAGATAAGAAAGATCTATTTTTCTCTAGGGCTCTTTTCAAGGAATTGCAGAAATAAACACTGATAAGAGTCTAGTCTCGTTTTCCTTAGTATTGGTTACCTATACTGTACACCTGTGTGATCAGGTGAAAAATCCTTGGGTAAATATGTTTAAGAACTGACTTATGCTTCATTTATTAATTTAATTTTTAATTTATAATTGATGCATAAGAATGGTACATATTTATGTAGTGTAATCCAATGTCTCAATGCATGATTATGTAGTATAATGATCAAATTGAGGTCATTACTCTATCCATCAGCTTAAACATTACCATTTCTTTGTGATGACAACATTCAAATCTTATCTTCTGATGATCTTGAAACATACACTATATTGTTGTTTGGTCTAGTCACCCTATTGGGTGAACGGGAAAGGTTGGTCAATGGGTACAAAGTTACAGCTAGACAAGAGGAATAAGCTGCGGACTTGCACCTCATTTCTAAAGGAGGCTGTGGTACTAGGCGAGAAGAGATGCTGAAGGCGGGTAATCTTGCCAGGAAACCAGGTTGTTGAAGCCTATAGTCAGTGAACTCAGACTAGGAATGAACTTACTTGTTGGGTTGGATTTGTAGGCAGTTCTTATTTAAGAATAGTTAAGATTCATGCTGTTTAGTTCTCCTTTTTGTGGATAACGAATATAATTCCCCAGCAAGAGAGTACACAAAACTATGCCCCAAACTATGAATTAAATCAAAATTATACAACCTGTAATGATAAGGAAGGGGGTGTGGCTTTGCATATACATTTTGTTGGGTTAGACGTCATTAATTTTCAAAAATAGAGTAAAAATACACAACTTTAAAAGTTACTTGCTTATGAAGAATACCTACTAGCGTTTACAAATATTCGTTGAGTATAGGTTGGGATACATGGTCTTAAATCATAAATAATAGTCTTAGAAGGTAATTCCAGCTCGTTCCCCTGACTCTTGAATGAAATAATTTTAGAATTAGAGAGATGTTTAATTATCTAAATTGCCTTTAGAGGAGGCAATTCCTTATAAACCATGTTTATACTTTGAGCTATTTTCAGTCAGGTTGTTTTCTGTCGCAGAGGACTCTCACACAAAGGCAGCTCCTTCCGTAATCCATGTAATTAGCAAAAGCCAAATGGCCACCTGCTTCAGAATATCTTCTCTAAAGACCACTAGGGCCTAAACTTCTAAACATTCATTTCATGTTTGTGTTGGGTAAAGGCACCTGAGAGCAATAAATTAAGCAGACACTTAGAATCACCCTGTTTGGCAGACACACCTGAATGTATGCTCTGAGCTAGGGAATCAGAGAGTGGCCAACCTGGAGATTCTTTTTTTCTCTGTGAGGAACATCTGAGCCTCCAGCCTGTCCAGTGGAACATGGGCTGTAGAGGGGATTGAGAGCCTGAGTTTTGGGATAAATGATGATTGCTAGGTGAAGGTCACTAAGATTACTAAGTTGTTAAGTGAAAATGTTATATAAACTGCATGCTACTTGTAAGCAGTTTTGATTTTCCTGCCCAGCCCACCCTCCTGGGCAATATGTAAGGCATATTCCTTGTCCAGCCTGCTGCCACTGGGCTTCTTGGAAGGCTGATAGTTGTACAGCTTGCTGCCACTGTACCATTTCTTTATGAAAAGGAGTTCTCCTGTCCAGCCCACCATCACTGGACGCTTTCTCCCGTGTGTAAGTCCTTAATAAAACTCCACGTCTTGTTTCCTGGCTCTGGGTCTCTTCTGCTGCCTCCTGGTGCCCTCCCTATTGAGGTTACAGGGGTTTAGCACAGCAGTTTGTCATGGGGAATCGTCTTTGGAAGTGTCTGTAAAATGAAGCCAAATCTTGTAAAAAATAGTCCTACATCCAAGGAATTGGATTGATTAGAGATGTTGAGATCTTAGAGGGCAGAAAAATAATCCTAAGAAAAATAATGTAAAGATATAGAACATGGCACATTTTCCAAGAGAACAGTTAGTGAAGCTACAAAGCGTGTTTCTAACATTTCCCCTAGGCTCCTTATAGCCCATAGGTCTTTGTGGGATGGTGAGGAATTCCTCTAGAATGGAAAAGTAATAGCAGAGGGACATGAGAATGAATAACTTCCTTTGTGAACAATCCTGTCCCAAACAAGATCTATCAAGGCTTTTAAATCCCCGAGGAAAACAACCACCAACACCAATACTATCAACAGCACTGAATCCACAAGGATTATCCAAATTTAGGAAGAGAAAAGGTAGCTTAAACAAGACTTCATTGTGGGTTATATCTATCTTGAGGTCTGGCCAAATTTGCAGCTTTATATAATTTACACTCATATTTCATGAAACTCAGGATTTAATATCTTTTGATACTAGGGTGTTTGACAGGTCTTCTCTGTCATTCTCCTTCATGTTTCCCTTTGTATTTTCAGCTCCAACAGGTGCAGATTTGCCAAAACGAATGTTAATTGCCTATTTACTGTCTCCCAGCTTGTTCAATTTACTCACAGATCATTTTCTATTCAGAGCCCGGCAGCAGTTTGTCTCTCATTTACTTCTCTAATCAGCTCAGGTTCTAAGAAAACTACATTTTAAAAAATACAGCCTTCCAAAACTCTGCCTTCATCCACAAAATCCCCCACCACACTCAGAGCAGAGCTAGTCCTATTGAGAGGCAGACAGCAAGAAGCCAAAGGAAGAAAAAGATCCCTTGATTACATTTCTCTTAGAGCAAGTCATTAAGAAACAAGGAACTAATGTCATTGCAGATACATCTTTCAATAAGCTTAATTCAACCTTCTTAATTTATCATCCATTCAAGGGTTTTCCTGAAGTTCATCCCTTCTACTTAGCAGCTCAGCAGTACATTTTAGTTTCATCTCACTGATTTCATCACCCTAAATCTTTTATTCCATTTGTTCTGATGGTTAAGCACAGGAAGAAAGACAAGCAGAGAGCAAATACTCATCATGAGAGACTGCTTACACGGTCTGATCAGTTAAAGCTGAGATGCAAGATAAAAAGCAGCCTTGGAGAGATGGTTGTGCCTGAACTATTTGTTCCTAGATCACCAGACTATTTTCAGTAAATAATTCAGATCTAATTTAAGACTTCTATTTTACTTTTCAGCTATAAAATTTCCATATATACATATCTGTATATATGTGTGTGTATATACGCATACAAATTTTTTTATTGCTCAGGAACCAAGCAATTTGTCAACATCTGCAGTATTAGTGAACCACTCTAGGAAATGAAAACAGTATGCCAACATGTGTAGTATTAGTGAACCAACATGGAAAAATAAGAAAAGATGCCATAGTTCTGAAAATTTTTATTTTCAAACACAGAAGTTCTATGTGCAGAGTTAATGGATGTCTAGATTCCAGCATCATGAAACCTTCTTGTGATAGGCACAATTATTACACTCTTCACACATGCAAGCCTCACCAGGGGCAGCAGGTGGGCATGACTAGATGAAGGCTATCGCCATGGAACCTGGTTTGGTTGGAACAGTGTATCTGGAATGACTTTGGCTTAGATCAGGCAAAGCTACAGCTTAAGTGACAAGCTCAAAAGCATTGCTTACATTGTACTATCTAACATGGTAACCATTAGCCACATGTGGCTATTTAGATTTTAATTTTTAGCTGATTAAACTTAAGTAAAATACAAAATTTAATTCCTTAATATTTAAAGGGCTTAGTAGCTGGAAGTGGCTAGTGGTTACTGGCTACTGTGTTGGGAGTACAGATATAGACGAATTCCTTCATTGCAGAAAGTTTATTGAACAGCACTTTTGGAATGCCATTGTTTTACAGACATTCAGGGCACTCTATTCTTAGAATATCCTGGTCTTTACATCCCAGGATGAATTATATCATAAAAAATAAGTGACTTCATCTACATGGAAACTTCTGTTGTTATTATCTGAAGGAGTGCCATGTCTTTGCACTGAATTGAAATCATGCGAAGGAAGAGGGTTTGTTTCTATTATTCCAAGGTGTAAAAAGAGTAGGTCACAAATTTTTAGGTATAAGAATTTCTCCTTATCATCAGGGGCCTTGTTTTTTGTAATGAGAAGACCTAAGACAAGCACATATTGATAACCCATTATCTATTTAAAAGAAATCATCTAGGATTCCCAGGCAAGATGGCCAAATAGGAAGAGCTCTGGTCTGCAGCTCCCAGGGAGACCAATGCAGAAGATGGATAATTTCTGCACTTTCAACTGAGGTACCCAGTTCATCTCACTGGGACTGGTTAGACACTGCGTGCAGCCCACCGAGGGTGAGCTGAAGCAGGGTGGGGTGTCACCTCACCTGGAAATAAACATATATATGCTTATTGTTAAGTTTGAACATATACCTGTCAGCTGTTCAGACCTATCACCTTCAAAAATTCCTTTGTGTCCTTTAGTCTTTACTTTTTTCATTTTGATAAGAACACTTAAAATTAGGTGTACCATTTTAGCAAATTTTAAGTGCACACTACAGTATTATTGACTATAGATACTAAGCTGTACGGCAGATCTCTAGAATTAATTCATCTTGCATAAAAAGCACCTTATTCCAGTTAAACAACAACTTTCCATTTCCTTCTCTCCCCTGCCCCTGGTAACCACCTTCCATTTTCTGCTTCTGTAAGCTGAAGTATTTTATGTACTGCAAATAAGTACAGTATTTGTCCTTTGATTAGCTTGCCATAATGTCCTCCAGATTCATCTTCGTTGTTGAATATGGGAGGATTTCCTTATTTTCTAAGATTAAATAATATTTTACTGTGTGCATATGCTATGTTTTTTGGGGGGAAGACTTCCAAACTCATTTTATGAGGCTACCATTATCCTGATAGCAAAGGCAGACAAAAACACTACAAGGAAATAAAACTACAGGCCAATATCCTGAATGAACACAGATGCAAGCATTCTAATCCTAGCAAACCAAATTCAACAGTACAATAAAAGGATCTTACACCATGACTAAACTGGATTTTTTCTTAGGGTTTAAGGGTGACTAAACACATGAAATATCGATATAATACAACCCACTAATAGAATGAATAATTAAAACTGTGATTATCTTGATAAATGTAGAAAAAGCATTTGACAAATTCAATATCCTTTTATGATTAAAAACTCTCAGATAACTGGGTGTAGAAGAAAACCTCAACATATGAAGGTTGTATATAAAAAGCTCACAGCCAACATCATACTTAACAGTGAACAACAAAGCTTTTCCTCTAAGATCAGGAATAAGACAAAGGTGTCCATCTGTGACACTTCTATTCAACATAGTACTGGAAGCCATACCCAGAATATTTAGGAAAGTAAAACAAATAAATGGCATTCAAAAAGGATAGGATGAAGAAAAAATGTCTGTGTTTGCAGATGATACTATCTTATGTGTAGAAAACCTTAAAGATCTTATTTCTGATCGAAATTGGCTCTTATACACAAAAATCAACTAAAAATTAATTAAAAACATACACATAAGACTTCAAACTGTAAAACTCCTAGAAGAAAACATAAAGAAAACTCCTTAACATTGGTCTTTGCAATGATTTCTTGGATATGACACAAAAGCACAGGTAACAAAACCAAAAATAAAGTGTGACTACCGTCAACTAAAAAGCTTCTGCACAGGAAAAAGTTTAAAACCCGAGAAAAACAAAAACAAAAAAATGAACAAATGACCTGCAGAACGGGGAAAATATTTGTAAAACATGTCAGATAAAAGTTAACATTCAAAATATACAAGGAACTCTTACAATTCAATAGCAGAAAACCAAATAACTCAACTAAAAAATGAGTGAAGGGCTTGAATAGACATTTATCCAAAGAATAAATAAAAATGACAAATAGGAATATAAAAAAGATGCTCAAAATCAATGAGTGTTGTTGAGGATTTGAAAAAATATTGGAACACTTCTATACTTTTCTTGGGAAAGTAAAAATGAGTAGCCACTATAGAAAATAATATGGAAGTTCAGAAAACTGAAAAATAGAATTAAGATTTGATCCAACAGTTCCATTTGTGGCTATTTACCCACAAAAATTGAAATCAGGATCTTGAAGACATATTTCCACTTCATGGCAGCATCATTCACAATAACCAAATTACAGAAACAGCCCAAATACCATAGCGTATTTTACACTTGGGATATACAGATGTAAATACGATCATGTTGTGTCTTCTCCTTTTTTTCTTACCAAGGACAGAGTGGTCTAGACAGCACTACAAACCCTATGATTTGTTCTACCACCTTCCTTTATTGTCCTTTAGAAATACCTTCTACACTTTTCATTTTAAACAACTATTTGTTATCAATCATTCTATCTAACAAGTCTTAGGCTTAGTCATCGACAGTTCTGCCTCCCAAAACAAAACAAAACCAAGAAGCTGAAGAAAAAGTAAGTTTTTTGAAAGAGGCTATCATAATTTCAATGAACTAGAGCCTTGCTTTTGGTCTCTCACCTCTTCTGAGAGCTTCGGTTCACCTTGCTCTGCTTTGAGTGCTACAGGTGCCTTAGGTCAGACTATGTGGGTTTAGTAATAAATTGTCATTAAGTTACTTAAATGAAAGATATGGGGAAACTAGAGAAAAATATTGTAAAGGTACAGTAATCTCAACAATATATTTTTAGAAAGGCATAAAAAAGTGTGAAAAGAAAAGAATAGGGCATACCTTAACAATCATTATCTCTGGGTGGAAGAATTATTGATCATGTAATTTTTCTTTTTTACACCATTTTGCATTTAAAAAAACTTTCTTATGGTAAATCATTTGAAACAGGAATTATAAGGCTCTGATTTTGCTGTAAGAATAATTTCCATTTTTATTCTCTTCTAAGCTATATCAACATACTGGCATAATTTTATATAATTATATTTGTAGTCTGCATACATTAGTTTTCTATTTTTCTTTAAGACATGGATAAATACATTTTAAGTGAGAAAACATGTATGTCACAAAAAAGACATAAATCTAGCTTTGGGGACTTTAAAGTCTGGAGAGGAAACAGATACATAAACCAATAAACACAATGTATCTTAACAAACGTTTGACTGGAGGGACAGGGTTCCATGAAACTATAAAGGGAAACAAAATCAAACAAGACAGAAAAAGTCATCATAAAAGAAAGACATTCGGATTATCTCAGTATTTCACATGATTACGCTGACTAATTTTTAACAGCTTCATTATATTCCAGTCAATTGATATGTCAGATTTTACTTAACCTAATTGTCTAATTATAATAATGTCCTTCTCTTGGTTACTTTCATGCTGTCACTATCTTAGGTAGTGCTGCTATGCTCAATCTTAATTCAAACATTTTACCCTTAGGTAATTAGCTATAGGAAATTGTTTAAATGGAGAAAAAGAAAAGCCATATCTACACTGGTTATAAACATTTCCATGACTATTGACATATCTTACCAAATTATTATCTCTATTATCATTATGTAAATTTATAATTTCTGCACATTGATCCTTGCTTTATGTTTTAGCTTCCACCTGCCCCCAGCACTGCCCTACTTTAGTCTTTTTTTCTTACTTGCTCTTTCAGTCCATCATATGTCCTAGACAATTCTGGTGGGTATTTTGACTCAGATCCAGGTATTTGAACCAGGAGTTCTCATCTGGGCTTCTAAGTGAGCCACTCCTAGTTGGCCGTGATCTCTTTTGTGACTAGGTAGGCTTTAATTATATTTCAATTTAAAAGAATCTAGTTTATATGTATTAATTACCTTTGTGTGGTGAATGATATCAGAAAGTTAAGAATCAAATTAATCATTGAAACTATATACGACACGTAAAGCAAATATGATATTCATTGTATATAAGCACTCTAAAAAATTTATATAAAAATGATGGATAACTCTATATAAAAACGGACAATGTCCATGTAAACATTTTGTTGAAGAAGAAATGTGAATGAATACTAAGCATATGAAAGAACATTGCATGAAATTAGAAACAAAAATGAGAGCTAAAACAGTGAGATACCATTTTCTCCTGTGCAAAAACCAAAAGTTTGAAATGATTGCTATGTAGTTTTGGCAATAGTGTGGAAAAAAGGCACTTCTACACTGTTGGTGGACATGTGTAGGTTTTTAGAAGGCAATTTTGTAGTAACTAGAAACATTTAAAATACATATACTATATCAGAGAGGTTAGGTTAAATTATGCTCTTATATCCAGGAACCCCCAAAAGGCAGTCTTTAACAAACACAAAGCCCTATTTTTTTGTCTGGCTACATTATTGTGGATCAGTTTGTAAATGATATAGCAGTCTCTATAGGGAACACTTTGTGTCATGGGAAAAGGTAACAAAAACATCCTAGCTCCTAAAGTGCCCCTTCACAGGGGCTCACATCCCTTCTGCTGCCGTTTTATTGGCTAAAGTACATCACATGATCAAACCTATGGAACAGAGAAACATAATCTCTCCTGAGTGACACTGTAGGGAGGGGACAAATGTTCTGATTAACAATACATTACCATGTATATGTTTGCCTTTTTACTAAGCAGTTCCTTTCTGCAGTCATACATCTTACTAAACAAATGCTCAAAACCTATGTCCTGGGATGTGCACTGGAACCTCTTGTATCATAATATAAAAGGGAGTCACACAGATATTCTAGGCAACTTCTAAAAAGAATAGAGTAGCACCACATGTACTAATGTACTATCATGGGAGGATGCACAGGTTACACTTAAAAAAAAAATTGTAGAATAGTATACCAATTTCCAATTGCTACTGTGACAAATTACCAGAAATTCAGTGGCTCAAAAGCAACATACATTTATTTTCTTCCTCTGGGTATCATAAATATAAAATTAAGGTGTCAGTAAGGCTGTATCCTTCTGGAGTCTTCAGGGCTGAATCAGTCTTCTTGCTGGTTTTAGTTTGTGGAGGATGCTTGCATTCTTTGTTTGGCGTTCTATCACTGAATTAGTCCAACCTTTCCCTTCAACAATCATATGTCCTCCCACTATCTCTGGTCTTGTCTTCTTCTTCTAAGGATGCTGTGATTACATTGAGGTCACTCCACTCATCTAAAATAATCTCTCCATCTCAAAATTCTTAGTTGAATTACATCTACAAAGAACTTTTTACATGTAACATGTTGACAAGGCCCAGGGATTAGGATGTGAACATCTTTGGGAGTGATTATTTGGCCCATCACAAATAGTACTGAAGTTAATTTTTGTACACACATGCATGTACACACACAACACATGTATGAGCACATGAAAAAATGTTTGAAGAGACATTATGCAAATAATCAACATAGTTATCCACAGGGAACAAGAGTAGAAGCAGGGTAGGAAGTGAGAGAACATAACACTTTGAGTTTGTGTATATCTGTGTTATTCTGTACTATTTTAATATTTTAAAGACAACTAACACAATTAAATGTGTGATTAACATGTAATTAAATATGCTAAAATTTGTTTACTGCTTTTGATGTAAATAGAATAATTGAACATTGCTTTGAGCTTCATATTTAACATATTTTTACTGAAAATTCTGCTTATATTTTAGTGTTCATAAAAACAATTAGTTATAATTACATGAACCAATGTGATAGTTTGGCTTCCTTTGTCTTCTGAACAACAGTTTATACATTTTTTAATTAGAGCAGGTGTAAGTAACTTAGGTATATTCCTTCTATCTATCTATTTATTTATTTATATTTTGTGACATGGTTCTCTTTCAAAGTCCAATGGTATGCATGAATATTTTCCCTAGAACGATATACTTCAAACTTAATATGATTATTACACAATTTGAGATGTTCATGAAGCTCATTAATTTTAGTTTAACAACCTCCTGCCATAGAAGTGTTTGAAGAAAAGAAAACATGTCTTTCTTAAAATGTTATTGTTGATAAAAGACTTATCTACAGACTTACCTGTGAGGCTGCCCTATTGGAGCCACATTCTATTCTAGCGCTGTGCCATACTCTATGGTAGCCTCTAACTACACGTCTCTTTGCATTTAAATGTTAATCACATATTCATGGATTGGAAGAATTAGTATTGTTAAAATGTCCAGACCGCTCCAAGCACCCTACAGATTCAATGCAATCCTTATCAAAATTCCAATGGCAAGTTTTATAGAAATAGAAAAACAGTCACAAAATTCATATGGAATCACAAAAAACTCTAACTAGACAAAATGTTCTTGAAATAGAAGAAAAAAGTTGGAGGAACACTACTCTTAATTTCAAATTATAATCCAAACTTATAGCAATCAAAACAGTATTGAATTGGCATAAAAGTGGACATATAGCCAAATAGAACAGAATACGTAGCGAGCCGAGAAATAAACCCATGCACATAAGATCTAACTTATTTCTGGCCAGAGCACCAAGAATACACAATGGAGGAAAAATAATCCCTGCAACAAATAGTGTTGGGAAAACTGGATACCCACATGCAAAAACAACAAACCAACAAACATGAAATTAGATTCTCTAATCACACAAGAAAAATCAGTGGACATCTATTTGACAGCCCTGTTCCAGACCATGTGCTCCAGGCTTCAAAGTGAATGAAAATGAGATTTAGATTAATTCTAAATAATCCATTATTTTAAAAGAAGTAATATTTGTTCAGCTGTAGGCACTGTCATATAGGTTATCTTAGTTATTTTCATTAACAATAATGTGAAGATAATATTATCTTCATCTGTAAAACACTGAGGCACAAGCAATTTGCATTCAAATGGCTAATCTTGGCGTAAGCTGTATTTTAAACTCGGTCCAATACTTAGTGAGTGCAATTAACTACTCTAAGTTGCTTTTCATGATCTCAATGCTTCAGGCTCACACACCTCTGGAGAACATAATTTTAAAGCTTTCCACTATCAGAAGTTTCATATTCATATGTTATACATAGAGTAACATTTTTGTGACTAATTTCATCATCTGTTTATACCTACAGTAATGGAACATCTTGCCTATAGGTTTGCCTAAAGAGAGCAATGCTCTACAACTTTAAAGCTTATTTCTGAGAAGCAGAGTTAGCTTCAGGAAACGTATTTCTCTTATCCTGCCTGATTGCTTTAGCCTCTGGACCAAGGCATTGTTCAGAATTGGAAGTGATACAACTGAGAATATTTTAGAAGAAAAAAAACTGATCACAAGAAAGCCCCTACTACAGTCATCAAGTGACAGACAGACAGCTTTAAAATATTGCCTATACTTGGAATTCTCTTAAAAGCAAGACTTCAACAGGACCAAGAATAATTTAAACCAATTTTTGTTTCTAAAACATCTCTTGATAAATTAGAGTTTGAATTTAAAACAATAACATATAAATAAGAGCCAGATGAGGGTTAAAATCTGCTCATTGCTCAACCCACACATAGTTTAGGTCTGAATTTGCTCAGAGAAAGGGCTGCCTTTTTCTAATTTTTGTAATAATGCCATTGACTGGTCAAGCCACGTTCTCATGGGTTCTCTTTCACCCAGAAATTCACACACGGGGGAAAGTGGTTCTACTTTGCTTGAAGGTATTGTGCATATAAATGCAGTTAAGCATTTTGAATGATACTGTATCACAATTGCTAACTTAGGGAACATAAAGCGGGAGAGATTGAAACACATTATGGGACTTAAGTGACACACAATGCAGTATTAAACAAAGAACAATGCTTCCAATCTGGATGCCTAGGAGAACTGATACAAAGGAAAACAAATGCTAGAAAAAGAACTTTGGATAAAGATCAGTTCATTTGTTTATTCAATAATTTATTTGGAAGAAAGGTGTGTTGGGCAGAGCCCTTTACAGGTTGCCACAGTGGAAAGTGGGATTGGGAGAAAGCAGGACCATGCAGCTTGTAGGTGCCTAAATTTTATATCTCAATTAATTCAATTTAGGTGTTTCTAACACTTGAAGAAACTTTTATGGCTAAGTTATATTTATTATAGCTATATAATATAGTTATATTTGAAAACAACTATTTTCGGCTGGGTGGGGTGGCATACGCCTGTAATTCCAGCACTTTGGGGGGACAAAGCGGGAGGATCACAGGTCAGGAGTTCAAGACCAGCCTGACCCATATGGTGAAACCCTATCTCTACTAAAAATACAAAAATTAGCCAGGCGTGGTAGAGCGTACCTATAGTCTCAGCTACTCAGGAGGCTGAGGCAGGAGAATTGCTTGAACCTGGGAGGCAGAGTTTGCAATGAGCCAAGATCGCACCACTGCACTCCAGCCTGGGTGACACAGCAAGACTCTGTCTCAAAAAAGATAAAAGAAAACAACTATCTTAGAAACTTGATTATAGCTATATTCATTGAGTATTTGCTACATGACAGGTATTGCCAATTTGATCTTCACAACAGCCTCACGCAGTCTTATCATCCTCTCTCTATACATGAAACAGGCTTAGAAAGGTTAAATAACTTGCTTAATATTACCTGGTCAATGACAAGGCTGACATTTTGATGATATCTGACTTTCTTCAAAAGAGTTACTACTAAGAAATTTCATACACTAGTATAGCTTGATTGTAATAAAAATATACTAAACCATCTATTTTTTTTTTCCCATTTATTTATTTTATTGCATTTTACATTTTGGGGTACATGTGAAGAACATGCAAAATTGTTGCATAGGAACACACGTGGCAGTGTGATTTGCTGCCTTCCTCCCCATCACCTACATCTGGCATTTCTCCCCTTGCTATCTCTCCCCAGCTTCCCACCCCCCACCCTCCCTCCCCTATTTCCCCCCAACTGACCCCAGTGTGTAGTGCTCCCCTCCCTGTGTCCATGTGTTCTCATTGTTCAACACCCGCCTATGAGTGAGAACATGCGGTGTTTGATCTTCTGCTCTTCTGTCAGTTTGCTGAGAATGATGGTTTCCAGGTTCATCCATGTCCCTACAAAGGACCCAAACTCATCGTTTCTGATGGCTGCATAATATTCCATGGTGTATATGTGCCACATTTTCCCTATCCAGTCTATCGTCGATGGGCATTTGGGTTGGTTCCAGGTCTTTGCTATTGTAAACAGTGCTGCAATGAACATTCGTGTACACGTGTCCTTATAGTAGAACGATTTGTAATCCTTTGGATATATACCCAGTAATGGGATTGCTGGGTCAAATGGAATTTCTATTTCTAGGTCCTTGAGGAATCGCCACACTGTCTTCCACAATGGTTGCACTAATTTACACTCCCACCAACAGTGCAAAAGTGTTCCTATTTCTCCACATCCTCTCCAGCATCTGTTGTCTCCAGATTTTTTAATGATCGCCATTCTAACCGGCGTGAGATGGTATCTCAGTGTAGTTTTGATTTGCATTTCTCTGATGACCAGTGATGATGAGCATTTTTTCATATGTTTGTTGGCCTCACGTATGTCTTCTTTTGAGAAGTGTCTGTTCATATCCTTTGCCCACTTTTGAATGGGCTTGTTAGTTTTTTTCTTGTAAATCTGCTTTAGTTCTTTGTAAATTACGGATATCAGCCCTTTGTCAGATGGGTAAACTGCAAACATTTTTTCCCAATCTGTTGGTTGCCGATTCACTCTAATGATTGTTTCTTTTGCTGTGCAGAAGCTGTGGAGTTTGATTAGGTCCCATTTGTCTATTTTGGCTTTTGTTGTCAATGCGTTTGGCGTTTTGGTCATGAAGTCCTTGCCTACACCTACGTCCTGAATGGTTTTGCCTAGATTTTCTTCTAGGGTTTTTATGGTGTTAGGTCTTATGTTTAAGTCTTTAATCCATCTGGAGTTAATTTTAGTGTAAGGTGTCAGGAAGGGGTCCAGTTTCTGCTTTCTGCACATGGCTAGCCAGCTTTCCTAACACCATTTATTGAACAGGGAATCCTTTCCCCATTGCTTGTTTTTGTCTGGTTTGTCAAAGATCAGATGGTTGTAGATATGTTGTGTTGCCTCCGAGACCTCTGTTCTGTTCCATTGGTCTATATCTCTGTTTTGGTACCAGTACCATGCTGTTTTGATTACTGTAGCCTTGTAGTATAGTTTGAAGTCTGGTAGTGTGATGCCCCCCTCTTTGTTCTTTTTGCTTAGAATTGACTTGGCTATGCGGGCTCTCTTTTGGTTCCATATGAAGTTTAAGGTGGTTTTTTCCAGTTCTGCAAAGAAGGTCATTGGTAGCTTGATGGGGATAGCATTGAATCTGTAAATTACTTTGGGCAGTACCATCTATTTTTATAAAAATAAAATTATTGAAAAACAGAGTTACAAGAAATAATTTATCAATAAAATCTCAATTAATTTACTATAAGAGCTTTATTTAAAGCTTCATGTGGAAATTATTGATCTTCTTCTTCTTTTTTTTTGAGATGGAGTCTTGTTCTGTCACCCAGGCTGGAGAGCAGTGGTGTGATTTCGGCTCACTGCAACCTCTGCCTCCCAGGTTTGAGTGATTCTCCTGCCTCAGCTTCCCAAGTAGGTGGGATTACAGGCATGCACCACAGCACCCAGCTAATTTTTGTATTTTTAGTAGACATAGGATTTCACCATGTTGGCCATGGTTGGCCAGGCTGGTCTCGGACTCCTGATCTCAGGTGATCTGCCCAACTTTGCCTCCAAAAGTTTGCTGGGATTACAGGCATGAGCCACGGCATCCAGTCTCTGGCTGTGCCTTCTGCCACATTACATGCAAACCTGACCCTCTGATCCCATTGAAAAACTCAATAATCTTGAAACAAGCCTTTCATTTCACAAGGGTGCATTTTTGCAGCATGTTTCCTACAGTAATCTCTCTACCGCCTCTCATCTGGAGAATTGTATTACCTTCCCTGACAACTGCACCCAGCCTATTTAGCTTCCTCCTCTTCGGTCTCTTTAGCATTTTAAATGAAAATTTTAATTATTTTGCTGTATAGATACAAATATAAAAATATGACACAAATATATCTTTATATGTCTGTCAGGGAAAGGATTATATATGATTCACCCTATCTACCCCAACATATATTTGACCTGCAGTAAAAGCTGCTGGAGTAAATGAATAAAGGAATGAATGGCAACTGTTTTTAAACAGTATAATAGAAACACCTGGTCAAACCTCGTGGAGGACTAGAATGTCTGTTTAAAAAGTCTCCTTACCTGGCCCATTCTTTTGTTTCCAGATCTAAGAGGACCCTTTACCAACAAGTGAGGTCCCAGGAGATGAATGAAGACCAGTCCCACTTCTCTCTCTCTGGTCTATTCTTCAGCAGGTTCATCCCTTCATTCTTCAGGCCTTAGCATCAGGAAGGTTCTGATCTTTGAAGCTTGGAATGGCTTTCTATTGTTGATTGACATTTACCCCAGCACTGTTTCAATTAAAATTTTAGCACAAAGGAAACACTGGAAGTCGCCAAAGAGATTCTGTACTTCTTTCCTTTTCCAATACTATTCACTCCCTTACATTATTTATATTTGCATAATTTATGTGTCTAACTTACTATATAATAAGCTTCTTTGGTGTTGGGTACAATATCATGACTTAATCCTTGCTTTCTAGCATCACCATTCCTTACCAGCACCTTCATGCAGGACTCAGCAAGATGTTTTGTTCACAGTGAATCCCTGAGGCTACTAAATAAAATGACTATCTTTGGTAAACATCCTTACAATATGCAATAGTGCTTACCAGTGCATTGCATTCCCCATGGTACATCAAGTAGGACTGTGTAAACAAAAATTTTCATTCTCTATTGTTAGAAGTTTTTCTTCAAGTTAGTAAGGAGATTTTTGTTTTGTTTAGTTTTGCTTCACCAGGCACTTGACTGCATAATGTGCTTTTCACACGGACAACCTCACTTGAGATAAGTGGTCATGGTGATTTGCTTGCACATGGTGTGTAATAGTCTTGTGATGCTGTTACTCTAACTCCAGTTTTTTGGATGAAAAGATCTAGGGTGTATTGAAAGGTTCTGTCAGTTGTCTATAAGGCAATGTGGCCAGATAATTTCAATCAATAGTACTGAATAGTGACTACTTGATTCGATTAGGTAGTTTTTTTTCCCCTGAATTTTGAATACAAGTAACATAGATAGAGAAAAATGGTAGAAGTATTTCTGTGTAACATTGGAGATGTGGAGAGAAAATTAGAAGAGAGAAGCAGAAATAAGGAGGCCCTGAGTCAGAAGCTAAGAGAACCTTTGGAATGAAAGTGATGAAAGCCAGCATTTGAATGGACAAGATGAAAAATAAAGTGACTTTTAGTCCTTAGTGTGACCATTGCATTTTGGACAGTAATGACAGATATTCCAGTTCTCCATGAGATTTGACCAGATGTTCCCATTATACTCTTGTTTTCTCCTGTTTTTGTAGTTCATGGATTTGTTTCTCATGAGGTTCCCTAAATGCCTCAGGCTTTTTCAGGTTTCTTTGTGAAATGTTATTCTGTCAATAAGCTTTCCATTCAACAAAATAAAAAAAAAATTTAAGTTAATAATTATTAGATTAATTAGGAGCTCGCCTTCTAGTTGAAGACTTTGCATATGAATTGAATTTGAATTTAAGCAGTATGTTTGGTTAATGTTTATGAATCAAGAAACTAACACTGAAGATACGGGTAGAGAACCTCATTTCTATGTCTCCTCTCCTCATAGCCTATGTGTTGCCATTTCTCTTAAGGTCAAATAATAAAATGTGTATTTAAGGACCAAAGAATGTCCAAGGGGATTAAAGTCAATTAATAGATTAATTGTAAATCGTGTTAACAGAGTTGGGAAGGTTCACTATTCAATCTCAAAAAGTGAAATCTATTATATGACTTTGGTGTAATAAAGGAGGCATGTAACATTTTTTTCAGTTCCAACAAAGGAATAGATATATTCTTGTATATTATATATTATATATATTATTTTATATGTAATTATATATATTATATATAATATATATATATAAAATTTGCTCTTACCCAGCTTGCAGGAAAACTTCTTGACAAAATGGTGATCAAATACCAAAACAGTCCATTTAAGGTATCAGGCAGAGCCCATGCCTTATGATTTTTTAAGTGGCAATTCCAACCATATGTCTTTGATGGTTTGGGTATGTAACTATTTAAGGTGGTGGACTGGATAAAATTATTTTTTGGAGATCCTCTTCAAAGCTGTAATTCTGTAATCATTTATACATTTTGTATAGCAGATATTAAAATGTGAATGCCTGCAGCTTGAACAATGAAAACATTTTATCCATTGCCATGTAAATTTGTGCTTTAATAGCTTTGTAACATGCAGGAAGCACTTTAGAGTATTAAGGAAAAAATGATACAGTATTATTAGAAGGTATAGTAATCATAGATATGATTAAGAAAGGCCTGTGTCATGGTTGACAATAATCATCTTAGTAAATTGCTATTGCTATAGATTATCCATTCTCTGCAATTATCCTGCTGGTTTCATTGAATCTTTGGAGAGTTCAAATAATCTGCAGCAACTAGCAGAACAAAGGACACCTGAATGAAGGGCACTACAAGTACAGAAGCTTCACAGAAAAGGCCAGCATTGCCCTGGCTAAGGCATTATAGTATTTCCCACACACAAAAACTCTTCTCCCAAACCCACTTGGGTGTCAACACACTTTGAAAAAGCTGTTAGCAATGTAAATGCTCTATTACCTCTGAGTTTTCTGAAACAAAATAAAGCTTCTAGAAGGCTTTTTATTTCCTTCCTCAGTTTTCTAAAGGGACATATACACAAATAGTCAAGATGGTCTGAAAACATTTGAACCGGTAACCTCAGGTCCCTTGGGAATGTGCACTCACTCTGATTTACTTTCCTTTCAAATAAGTAACAGGGGAAGATCTATTCCCGTGAATGAGTTGTTAGTGACCACACCTGTTGCCTCACAGTCATGGTTCATTTGATAATTTACTCTTTAATTCATTCAATGGATCCAGGTTGAGCATATATCATATGTCAGCCATTGTACCAGATACTGGACAACCCAGAACCAGAGGGACCTTTGAAAAGAGCAAAGATGATCTTCTGTAGAGAATAATCAAGATTTATCCCAGTAAATAATCATTCATAAATCATCACTATTAAAAATTGTTTAAAAAGCCAAACTCCTAGTGGTGAAGAAGTTACAGCCTGAATCAAAGGAATTTTTGAAGTTGTTTATGAAGTACCTAGACCAACAGAGTATGTTTCTTGAGTGGAAGACAAATTATATTCTGAGAAAACTCTGTCTGGGACCCCATAGGCAGAAAACAGAAGGCCAACATAATTTTGATTGAAATAGAGATGTCCCCTTTTCTAGATTCTCATAGCATCCTAAACAAATTTAAATTTATAAGGAGATTTTCTAAGATTTTTTTTTTCCTTCTGTTCCTCTGTGATGTCGTCCTATGGGAGAAACATACATTATTAATAGTACATTTTTGCCACTGGATTCATCTTATGGATCACTGGTGCCCACACCACTAAAAGCCACTTCTTCTACACTTGTACTCAGTTAATAGTTCCCTAGTTTGTAGTTATAGTTCTGTGCCACAGGCAGTACCCACCGTTTCTGAATCAGGAGCTGACAGATATGAGAAAGGTATGAACAAAACCTAAAACCTCATCTAGAGGAAAAACAGCTTCCCAGAGTCATTATAACAAAGTAGTAGTCCTCACCAACAATAAATAACCGTTATTAAAAACAAAATCTATACAAAACTTTTTGTTGGGCAGTTTTTATACATTATTTCACTGAATGCTTTTCCTCAGCCTACAAGGCAGAAAGTATTTCTCCTCTTTAATAGACGAGGAAACAAGCTTAAATTGAGTAGTTTGTTTTAGACCACACAGCTAGTAAGTGGGTTTAAATGGAGATTTGTCTTACCCCTCAAACCTGAGTTCTTACTGACTTATATGATGATAAACATCTGCTAGTGTCTGAGTACTGAGCCAGGAGCACTGGAGTTGTAGATCAGAGGACAGAGAACACAAAATGGCAGCCAGGAGAGGCTCTAGATTCCTCTCGAATTAACTCAAGTCCTGTCCACAGCACTTACCAGCTGTGTCAACTTAAACCTTCTGAACAATGGTTTCCTCTTTTGTAAATAGGGGCCCACAGTTGTATATATCTCCCAGGGTATTTGTGAATTTTAAATGAGATGATGCATATTGCATAAATTTCTTGGTGGTGCTTTAATGAATTACCACAAACTTAGTGGTTTAAAACAACACAAATTGATTCTCTCACAGTTCTGTAGTTCAGAACTTCAAAACGGACCTTGCTGGCTAAAATGAGATGTCAGCAGAGCTGCATTTCTTCTGGAGGCTGCAGGGAGGAATCTGTTTCCTTGCTTTTTCCAGCTTATGGACAACTTCCACATTCCCTCCGTCTTCAAAGCCAGCAACTGCCTATTGAGTCTTTCTCACACCTTATTGCTTTGACGTTGGCTGGATTTTGCCTTCTGCTTCTGCTATTAAGCACCCTTGAAATTACATTGGGTCCACCCAGGTATTCCATAAATATCTCCCTATTTTAAAGTTAGCCAGTTCCCCTTTAATGCAACCTAATTCTTCTTTGCCATGTAACAAAACATATTCAAATTCCAGTCATTCAAATGTGGACATCCTTTTTTTTTTTTTTTTTTCCCCAGGGGTGGAGACATTATTCTGCCTAGCAAAAATATAAAGTATCTTGTGCTTTTAGAGAACTCAATATCTAATTTCTGATGCAATTATTAGTATTATTATAATATGCAGATAGCATAATTTATGAATCCAATATCTTTATGAAATGCTCAAACAGCTCAAATATACACATATATACATATAGTTATCTGTATAGCTGTATATATGTATACACATATAGTGCCAAATTCCTGAATTCTACTCCACTCCAAAGGTAACACTATTAAGAGTTTGACATGTATTCCAATAGAGTTTTCATTATTTATTCCAAACATATAAATATTCATGTATATGTGTGTGTGTGTGTGCGTGTGTGTGTGTGTATACAAATACTTTTGCACCAACCTCATATATCAGCATTTCAGATTGTGTGTGTTTATATATATATATATATTATTTGATAAGTGCAAGTTACTAAATAATATGAATGGTATTAGGTATATGTATGTGTATATATATATATATATGCACACACACAGACACACACACACACATTAGGCATATATATGGTTATATATGTATGTATACATATATGTATACCTAATACCATTCGTATTATTTAGTAATTTGCACCTATAAGACAATATTTCCCCTCAATGTGTATCTCTACTTTATTCTTTATAGTGTCTTATAGTGGAAATATGCTATAATTTTTTAAACCATTACCTTCACAGTTTATTCTAAGGTTTATATCATTGTTCAAATGATAAACAATGCAACAATGAGCATCTTCATGTACTTTTGCAAATGTAATCGCTAGAAGAGATTTCTTAACTAGAATGGATGTGCTAGTTTAAAAATATTATGTAATTTTTTAAAAAATACACTCATTTCCATTGACTATATAAATGCAATCGAATCGTACACCCATCCTCCTCTCTCCTTTGCTCATATCCATTCTAACTAACAGGTTACCTTTCCATGCAAGTAAATGTTCATCTCCGGTCTGTTGCTAGGCTTAGGAATACAATGTAATTCACTGTCCCTTTGACTCATGATTCCTTGCTCATCAGCTATATTAAACAACTTTCCATATGTTTATTGACCACTTAGATTTGCTTTTTGGTAAATTATTCATACTGCTTACCCACCATTCTTTGAATTGGTTGTCTTTTCATTAGCAACGTGTAAGTGCTTTTTATCATGGAGACTAAGCCTGTGTCATCTGTGCTACTTAAACATTTTCTCAGCCTATTCATCTTCGACTGACCTATTGATGTATCTTGCATTTTTTTCTACTTTATGTTGTCCACCCTATCTTTCTTTTCTTACTGAGCTACTAGGTTTCTGGTCTTCATAATTGGATTGGTAATGTAGCTTTCCAATTGCTCATCATATTTTAGTTTGTTTATAATATCATAATCCTTTCTGGAATTTATTTTTATATGTGATGTAAAATAAAAATCCAGATACATTTTTATGACAATGTACAAGTACCATTTATTAAATAATATACCATTAACTCTCAAAATTTAAACTATCACCGTTACTATATATTACATTTTAAAACATACTAAGATCAAATTTTGAATTTTGTATTCTGTTTTACTTATCTATACCACTATGAGTACTATAACTCTATTTTAATGGTTTTATGGTATGTTCTGATATCTCATAAGATCACTTGCCTTTTTTTTTTTGACAGTTTACTTAGTTAATCTTAGACATTTGTCCTTTAAAAAATTTTTAAGATCATTTTTATCCAATTTAAAACAAACATAATATAGTAACAAAATCAAAAACAAATAATATACCAACATCTCATTGGGAGTACCAGTGAAGTTGCATTCAATTAAGATATTTATTTTAAGAAAGATTTTTATTTTCCTTCTTCGCCACACAACACTCAAATTTGAGCTGGGCACATTGCTACATGGAATAATCTTTATCAACAGCCTGCTTTGCAGCTGAGTCAGCTCTGTGCTTAAGTTCTGGTAATGTTCTCCTTGCCCTCTGCAAGCATCTGGCTTAGATATGATGAAATCGGTGGTGAGAAAAAGTAGCTATGACTATTAACTTAGACCTTATGACTAGCTCTGGAAATAAGGACCTTTACAGTTATGGTTTATGTTCATTAATTATTTATTTGTTCTCTTACTCCTACTAATTTATTTAAAATACAATAGTAGGCTTAGTTCAAATCTATATCACTCTGCAATGACAGAAGCTGTTGAGACCTTATGTAAAAGACATTTGTCACCTGGATAAAGGAGAAAGACCCTAAAGGGCACATGTCATTGTCTGTGTAAATAAGTTCTCTCTGTCCCTTCGTATTCTATTCCATGTTTTTCCTTCCTGAGTGAGAAGCTCACTCATCTGCAAAGAAGGTGATTAATACAGACTTTATTCCAAGTAGCTATGTGCCCAGCTCAAATCTGAGGGGCTGTATGGCTAAGAAAGTAGGAAGATAAATATCTTTCCTAAAACAAATATATTAGTTGAGTGTAATTTCATTCATGCTTCCAATGAGATATACCAGTGAACATCTCTAATCTCCAGTTTCTTGTTTGGTTCACTCTGTGTAGACACTATCAGGGGATTAGAGGAAGGGAGAAGACATCCGCAATTATGTTGCTCAGATATTTTCGATGGTGGTTTTATCTTAAGTTGGCTGCAACCCTCTGCTGAAGTACGCAGCTCCTGACAAATAGCTTTTTCTGCACAGCTACTCTCTGAGTTCTAGTGTTTACTCCATATTCTTGCCCCTTCAGTCCTAGAAGTGGTAATGGCTCCTGCTGCTGCTGATCCTGGAATACTGCCCTATCCTTTGTTCATTTCTTTAATGTCCATGCATTTTAACAGGCCATTTTATTAAAGTCTCCTTAATTATCTAGTTTGAGTGTGCCATTTTTTTATTGCTAAGTCTCTGACGATACACCCAATCTGCCATAGAGGGCATGGACCCTCCGCTGAGCTTGGTGCCTCCAAATACTTATCTCTGTAGGAATTTCAATCTCTCTTAAATATCTTGCTTTTGTTGGTGTATAGTTTTTTTTTATTTTTTTATTTTTTATTTTTATGGCTGAGTAACAAATTAACACAATCATTGAAAATGAGTTCTCTGGGTAGCTTTAGATAGACCAAGCTCTTTTCTCTCTTTCTCACTTGTAGTTCTCAATGTAACTGTGGCGTATACTAGGAATGGAACATCTCGATGTAAGAAGGAGCTAGCAGGATCAGCCTAGACTCTACTCCAGCTCTCCTCCAGAAACAGGACATCTGTAAATGGGTCAGCCCAGGCAGCCTTGTGACCCTGAGGTATAAAGCCCAAGGTGGGCTGGCTGCAAGAGAGGCACCTAGAGATGAGAGTCCGTCTACCCTAGGCAGCTTTCCTCAGCTTGAGAGGCATGGTGTGCATTTAGGAGGCTGGTTCAACATGAGTCCTAGGCTTCTATTGTCCCTTGCTGCCTAATGTATAAGTAATAAACCTGCTTCATGTAACTTTGTGTGTGGTTTTTATGTCTTACCCGACTCTGACAAGTTGGTAACCTGTGCCCAGTGAATATGCTTCATAATGATAGCAGTTTAAAGTCCACCTATTCATTATCTCACAGTTCTGTAGGTCAGAAGCCTGGGCTTGGCATTATTGTGTCTTCTACTCAGCTTCTCACATGGCTGAAATTAAGATGTCCTCTGGCTCTCTTCTTGAGAGCTTGGGATCTTCTTCCAGGCTCATTCAGGTTGTTGGTGGAATTAAATGCCTTATGGTAACAGGCTGGGGTTCCATTTCCTTGCTGGTTGTTGGCTGATCCTAGCCACACAGCCCTCTCACAACATGGCAGCGACTTCTTCAAAGCCAGCAGGGGAATCTCTCTCCAGCCCACTGTGAGTTGTAAATAATATAATGTAGTCACAGGAGGGACCCTTCCATCATATTTGCTGCATAACGTGACTGACACAGTTTGGGTATTTGTTTCTGCCCAAACCTCATGTTGAAAAGTAATTTGCAATGTTAGCGGTGGGACCTATTGTGAGGTGTTTGGGTCATGGGGGCAGATCCCTCATGGCGTGGTTCTGTCCTCACCGTAAGTGAGTTATCACAAGAGCTGATTGTTTAAAGTGTGTGGCACCATTCCCACTCTGTCTCGCTCCTACTTCACCTTCCATCATGAGTAAAAGCCTCCTCAGAAGCTGAGCAGATGCCAGCACCATGCTTGGACAGCCTGCAGAATGATACGCTGATAAAACCTCTTTTCTTTATAAATTACCCAGTCTCAGGTATTTCTTTACAGCAATGCAAGAAGTACCTAACACTGTACCTAATTAAGGGAGTAATATACCATTATATTCCCACATTTCCCCAAACTCAAGAGAAGGGACTATTCAGAGTATGTGTGCCAGGGATGGGAATCCTGAGGGTCACTGTGGATTCTGCCTACTACAGTGGTGAAGGGGCTTCAGGCTTTCTCACTGCTTCAGATATACCTACAGCTAACTTTCCTATTGTCTTAATTATTGCACCTTCAACTATCTAAGATATCTTTGTCTCAATTTCTCAGCCTTACTGTAATTCTTTAGTATAAAATGATGTGTTGATAAGCTTTCCCACTATTGGGTTAGATGTAGCACTTTTTGGTCTGATAAGACGTAGTGATTTAGTTTGTCTTGAGATACATTTTCCAGTCTGCTGCCTGGGAGTGTGGTGAGTTTACACCAGATTGTGGCTCTTCTGTGGTTGATTGAGGAAAGCAAGCTGGAGGTCTAATAATCGTCAAATAGGCAGAATTTAACTTAATCATTCACGATCTTCTGCCTGTAACTCCAAGTCTCTCTGGTCTATTTTTTTTTTTTCCCAGAAGACCTCTTTCCCCTATGAAGGCAGCACAGGGTGTTGCCTTTCTGCTCCAAGTGGCGTTGGAAGCTGGGCTTTTAACTGCTCTCTTGTTGTCTACTAATCTACACTCACCCTTTTGATGTCCCACCTTGTCTTTCCCCTTCAGCTGTTCCAGTGCCCAGTTTCTCAGCTTTTGGGAGATTCTGTGAACAAAACCTGCTTGTTTATCTTCAGATTTACATGTTTGAGAATGAGCTGCCCTGACAACATCTTTATTATCCTTGACTAGCAGCTTTTAATTTTCATCTATTGTGCTTTGAGGTTACCTCACTTCCTCGAATATAAGGTTTTTGCTTCTGGGTTTACTATGATTATTTTGTTTTGCTTCTGTGTCTACTATGATTATTCTTTGAGGAGAAGTCATTTTCAATTAGAAAAGGGGACTCACATGGTTTTATTCTACCACAAATACCAAAGGCCAATATTATAATAATAATTACTGTCATTATTTTATTTTTTGACTGGTAACAGTAGAATTTATTCAAATGTTCCTTAGTATAGGTGCTGGGACTCACCCATGGTGCTCTTGACATTTAAAGCCCAGATATTCAGCCAGTTTTTCTTAAGCAATGGCACCAAGAAGTTGACAGACAGGTGAATGTTATACACAAGCTCACCGTCTGTCATCTTCACGTGACGGACAGCCACAGCCAGACATAACACCTTTTTCATTTGGAACTTGATTGTGGACTTCACCTCATCCACTTTGGCCACCATATTTTCGTTGTGTGTGAGCAGGGAAGGGAACTTTCCTGCCTTATTTAGGTCTGGGCTGAGGATTCATGAAATCTGCTTAATCAGAGACTCTGAGGCCAAAATTGCATGATACTTCTTGGCCAGCTTCTTGACCAGTTTCTTATTCTTGTTGAATTTTTTCAGTGCCTCAATATCTATGTAGGAGATACCCATAGCCTTGGCCTTGTTACAGTTCTGCAGGTCCCCCAGGACACACGTGGAGAACTTGGGGTGGGGAGTGGACTTAAGCCTGTTGGTGCCCGAGAAGCGCTTGTCTTCTGGGGGTTGCAGTTCTTCAGGCTGATTGGTAACTCCAACACCTCCAGGAACTTGCAGCCCTTGCGCTGGTTCTGGTGCAGGACTTCCTGCGTCGCCTGGGTACATGGTGTTGTGAGAGACTTCTTGCGCCACGTTCACGGGAAAAGAGCCTGCCATTATTTTATAATAAAGTTCATATGGCATGGCATGTACTCTGTAAGTTTGGGCTGTTCTTACAGAAAGAAGGCTTAAACCCATTGTCTCTGAAGAAATGAGTGCCAACAGGATGGCTCTTCATATGGGCGAAACTGAGAATTTGCATAGATTACTTGTGTTGGTTTGTTAGCCTACCTGTCCTCTGCAATGCCAAAAATCACCTTGCCAAGTTAGTGAAGGGCCTTGGAGTTGCTGGAGTGATGATTAGATGGGTTTCTGCTTGCAGAGTATTCATATCAGCAATAGATCAGCTGGCAGCATTTGTGTTGTTCAACTTTTAGGAATTCAAGTAATAAACGTGAATATCAGTGGTTTGAATAAGAAATATAAATGGTATGGTATTTGAGGGGAAGCATTTCCATTAGATAGTCGAAAATGGGCTAGGCACTTTTTGATTGCCTAAAATAAATCAATCATTAGGGAGCTATTTGTCTTATGGAAACATTTTCATTCTTTGAAAAGAATGTCTAAACTTCTTACTAACACATGTGAGAGAGACACAACAGACATTAAGGTGCTCACAGGTGGTGCTGTTAACCAAGACACACAGGCTAGCTCTTATGTAAAGGTGAATAAAATTGTACTGAAGGCTTGAATTAAACACACTGGATCTCAAACTTGGCTGCAAAACATGAACACTTAAAAAAATAATAAAATGAGAATCTCATGGATGTGTATGCCTGTTGGAGTGTGTGTAAATACACACAACTGATGCCTCAGATCACCTCAAGGAAATGCAACTGGAAACTCTGGAATAAAACTTAGGTTCTGGAATTTTAAAATCTCTCTCACATTTTTCGATAGTTTTAATGTGTAGCTAGCATTGTGAATCGCTGAACTAAGATTATAGGTAACTTTGGAGGAAGATATAGATGGGAAGAGAGGTAGTTAAAACTTTTCTCTTTTTATTTATGTCATAAATTTAGAGAAAGCCATTGAGAAAACTTTTTAAACACTTTCTGCTCTCTCTACTTCCCTTAGGAATAGGAGTGGCAGAGAATTGGCTCTCAGTTACCAAATCTCAGTATCCCACATAAAGAATAAAGTGTGTTGCTTTAGAGCAAATACTTGGTCAAAGCATTACATAAATGTTCTGTTTTTCCAAAGTAGAAATATTCCCACCATCCTCCCACTTTAATCAAGCCACCAATTGCCATTTTACCTATTTAATTATAGGCTTCCTTTTGAAAAGCTAGCTGCTGAGGAATTAGTTTCCAGGGTCACCGAACCTCTGTGAGCAGCATCACCTCTGAATGCCACAGACGGTGCTCATTCTTAATTCAACGGCTTGTCTACTTAGATCTCTGCTGCAAGCACTAGGATGTAGTCAACCTGCAAAACATTGCTCAGAAAGAAAGTTACAAGTGCTCGACCAGTCCCTGTGAGGATATTGAATTCAGTTCTTATTTTTAATCATGTTTAAATATGGGATCTTTTCTTTTCATTTCTTATGATAAAACCCATCTTTCATTCTGTAAGGTAAATCAAAGCAAGAACAAAACAGTGTAATCAGTGCCTGTGACAGTTTATTCATGATATGGACATATTTCTGAATGGTAAATATGAATGTGAATTTTTTTATGAGTGTGAACTGATACTGATACCAAGAAAAAAATTTCCCCTTCCATTGTCAGAGAAGAGTTAGTAAAAAAAATTCCATCTCACTCAAAATTGCTTCTCTCTATCATTGTTCTTTTTTTCTGACATAACCAAGTTTTATTATTTTTGTTTTAGCCTCTGAAGACTCTGGTAGACGTGTATAAACTGGTCTGGGTTTCATTCTGTTTCACAAATCAATAAACAAAGGTGTCATCCTGAAAAATTATTGCAAACTCTTCATTACAAATGACAATGAAGGAAACTAGAAGAACCAGATGGAGTTCTGAATCCCAAGTGGGTTTTTTGAGTATCAGAATAGGCTGGAGTAAAATAAATAAATAAAAAGTAAATAAAGCCAACTCTGTTTGACTTGCAAATTTGTTATGAAATAAATATGGAATGCTTCAATGCTAGCTTAACCAACCCTTCTTCTCTGAAATAATATTGCAAATTTATTTAGCTTCTTTCCCCCTTGAAGATTCTCAAACATTCTATAAGTAGAGATGTTCCCCAGAGAAAGAAAAATAACATAACAGAAAGGGGCAGTAAAGATTGTCATTCCTTCAATGATATTAGAAACTATTTGAATTCAGAATAGTGACGATATTGCTTACTCCAACATACGTATTAGGCAATTTCTCAGGTTTTATAGTTGAATAGTTCATGTTGGAATAGTAAGTCACCATACAAAGAAGTCTTTATTTAGAATTTATTTGTAAAAAGGAAGAGAAAACATTTATTTATATTACTTAAAAAAGGAAACACTTTTTAAAAAGTGACTACTCATTGACACTAATTTGAGAGAGTTTTGAAAATATTTTGAAATACTTCAATATTTCAATCGGATTGGAGAGGACATCCTTCAAATGGTAAACATATTTATTTCAGAGCCTTCCCCAAGATAAAGAGTTACTCCCTTACTTTGTTCACGTGTTCTTTAGGAATCTAAGGGAATAATACATCTTTCTGTCTTATAATCTCTGTTGATCCAAATTCACATATATTTAGCCTATTGGATTTAGCACTATGTTTTGTGTTTTGCTCAACTTGGATTTCAGTTAGCTTTTCTAGAACAAGTTGTATCTTTATCTCCTTTCTTTCCTGGACTTGAAGGCTTTGTAATCACCCAGTTGGGTTCTTCTTGCCTACTGCCCAGAAAAAGCTAATACATTGAGAACAGCAGGAATGTTTGCAGCAAAGAAAGAGTTTAATGATCAGGGGGCCAGCCATGTGGAAGGATTAGAGGTAATTCTCAAATCTGCCTTTCCAAGAATTTGGGGACTAGGGTTTTTCAAGGATAGCTTGGCAGTCAGAGGGCTAGGGAATGAGGATTGCTGATGAGTTGGGTCTGGGATGAAATCATAGGGGGTTGACACGGTCTGCTTGTGCTGAGTCAGTTACTGGGTAGTGGTTACAACTACAAGATGCTAGTTGATCCATATAGAATGAAAGTTCTGAAAAATAAACACTAGTCTTAAAAGATTTACAATGGTGATGTTATCTATAGGGGCAATTGAGTAAGTTAATCTTGTGACCATTCGCTGTGTGACTCCTGAGTAGTAAGCAGTTTTCAAAAAGCAAGTTATAAAACAATAACTTCTTAGAATTTAACCATGCTAACAAAAGAAACAGTGGCTGGTTAGAGTTTCGCTATGCCTGCAACTTAGCAGAATTCAGGCTCCTACCTACCCCAATTCTAACCTCGTGGCCCTTCTTTTGTTTTACAAAAGTGGTTTCAGTCCCTGACCAAGGAGAAAGTTTTTTTTTGGAAAGGACTGTTACCATGTTTGTTTTAGACTTAAACTACAAACTAAATTCCTTCAATAGTTAGCTAAGAATGAGCAAAGACTGTCTTGCAAGGTTGGAAGTAAGACTGAGTCAGTTACGTTAGATTTCCCCACTGTCATAAGTTTCACAAAAGTGGTTTCAGCATTGCTTTGGGTTCTTAGATCACTGTTACCTCCTGCTGGCCTGGGACACTCTACGTATACTTTTAAGTGACTCTATCAATGACTGCATTCTGTAAAAGCCTGGAGTTAATTTAGTTTTGGTATTCTTTATTTCAAACATTTATTCACATTTACATTTGGGGAACATAATAATGGGAAAGATACTCCCTGACAGTGTGCTTATACATTACCAGGCAAAACAATTAATAAGGATTTTAATAAAATACTTCAAAGAAAATGCATAGGATGGTCATAAGCCAAGAAGCATAAGGATTTACAGGGAAACTATTCTTCTAATCAAGGCAATTAGTAATTATTCTTCAGCTAGACATGTAGGCAACATATTTGAGTTGGGTCATTCAATGGTAACTCTAAGTTTAGATGCAATAGGCAAGACGTTTCTGGAACTAGGTAGCTGTGAAGAGTTATTCCCATATCTAAATTTCCTTCCATAAATTCATGAGAGAGTACCACAAGGAGATTTCTACCTAGAGCATCCCATTTTTTTAAAAAAATGTTGGGCTTTAATAATCATACATAAGCCAATGATTAAGTACAAAGAAATAAACAACTGAGAAATCCTATAAGATGGACCCAGGCTGAAACAAAGCATCATTCTGAATGAGCAAGGTGATGTTGGATACTCCCCATTCTACGCACCCAAGGTTCAATTCCAAGTATGCTCTGTGGGGCAGACCAGGCCAAGTTTGTGCAGTCTCTGCCTATTTATTCCTGCTGATTCACAAACCCCAAATAATGCCTATGTCTCTTCTGAGTGGTCCCAGCATTTGCTGCAACACTAGCATAAATGTTCTAAGACAGCTCTGATTCTCTAATAAATGTAAGTAAGTAGATTCTGGTCTATAAGTTGTGATTTCTGAAACATACGTATGTTTCCATGGGAAAGTATTCTTTTCTCATTGTTTTCCCCCATACCTGAAATTACATAATTTAAGGAAGAATCTTTTAATTTAGAGGTAAATTTATTATAGGTTGACATACATATACGTGAAAGAGATTCCCTATTAAATCTTATCAGTCTTTTACACCCCAGTGTAAATTACTTTAATTAGATATTTTACTAGGAGAAAAATTTAATGCAAAATAAAAGGAGGAAAGAAATACATTTGTTAGGACTAGACAATTAAATATATTTTTTCAAGTAACCCATAAACCTAGTGGATTATGCATCTTTATTAAAAACGACTCTGGAATTCAAACTGGCTCAAGTTAACCCTGCTAGTAGTAAAAGCAATATATATCCAGCTCTGTGTCGATATAAGTTAAATACACTGAAGAAGAGAAAGTAGGAAGAAGAGGAAGAAAGAGGGAGGAGGAGTCAGAGGATTCAGAGATGAGTGTTGCCAAAATTTTTGTTTACATTCGATATGCATGCAACATACCCTGTTGTGAGATTACCCTTGAATAAAATACATCAGTAAAGTTTATTTCAGTACAACAGTACCTAAGGGAAATAGTTATAAGCTGTATTTTGATTACATATGATGTAATATGGACATCTATACCACATACAGATGGATAAACTTCAGTGATAAAGGCTAAATAAATAATGTAAAAGAGCAAACAGCAACAATAATTTTTTTTCCTTGCAATCTCAGTCTCTTACTAGTAAATAAAAGAAAAAGAATATTCATAGGTTTTCACCTCAGGGACACTAAAGATGCCAGTGACTGGTTGATTCTATCATTTAGAGTAGTCATTGGCAGGCAGTAGCTTGAGTTTACCATTCAGATGAATGGTAGATATTGTGCAACTACTCAGAATAAAACTTTTCAGAAACAGTTCTGAAAAGTAAATTTCAGGGACCATATTTCCAAATGTATTATTTTGCTAGCTTCTGGTCATACAGTTGAAAGATCTCCGAAATAGAGCTGCATTTCCTTGTCCTCTATACATATGTGCTATTTGAGACCTAGGTAATAATGCTATAATAAGAGCATCAAAATCAGCAGCCTGACAGTTTCCAGGGTATTATATGTATACTTCTGGTGTTATAGGAGATGATTGTTTTTTGGAGGCAGTGGTGTGTGTGTGTGTGTGTGTGTGTGTGTGTGTGTGCGCCTGCATATGTGTATATGCCGAGTCTGACCAGCAGACTCTGTCTGAGTGACAGATGACAGAAGTACACAGACATAGGTCCTTTTCCTGTGAGAGCATGGCTAGGGGACCCCACGGCTTACAGACTCTAAAGAGACCGGAGTCTGGCTGTGGAGCCCCCATATGTTGGAGAGGCTTATATTTGTTTTAGGATAGATTTAATGACAAAGGTTTTGAGTTAATACTATTAGTGGGTAATTGACGTTGCCCACCCCCAAATAGAGAGCAGTTCTGCTCATGGATGATCAAAGGTCAGTCTTAGGACAACATGAGTAAACAAGCTACTTAGATTAACTCCTCGACATTCCCTTGTTATCTACTCTTTGCTATTAACTTACGATAAGAGGGTTAGGTTGCCTTCAGCCACAACCCTTTACTGAAGCTTTTGCAAAACATTCCAGCCTTCCAAGAAGTTTGCATCTTTCTTATAATTTTTCCCACCACCCTGACCTATGTCCTACACATATGTATATCTGAAGAGTTCATTATTGTAATAAATAATAAATAGGCCTTTGTTTAAAAGGAATATTCTATAAGGTTAGGCTAAGTTCATTTAAGTATTGAAAGTTTGTGAGTTGATTAAAAATATTCCATTAGTAGTGTAGATGGTATCCAGATGTGACAAAATTTATGATAGTAAAACAATTAAATTTGAAGGAAAACAGCATCATACTAGATTACAAGCTATTGGAGGGCAAGGAACTTAGAATCATTTCTCTTGTGCCATATTTGCAGTCCTTCATATAAAGCTTATAAATTTGAAGGAAAGCAGCATCATATTAGATTACAAGCTACTGGAGGGCAGGGAACTTAGAATCCTTTCTCTTGTGCCATATTTGCAGTCCTTTGTATAAAGCTTAGCACATAGTTGATGTTCAGTAAATTTTGAATAAATTAATACTGAATTTTTAAAAGTTAACTTTGCCTCTACTGTGAGTTTGTAGAAATTGTTCATTCTTTCTGAATTGTCAAGCATCAATCTATTAAAAGAAAGTGATAATTACAGTCCTCCAGTTTCACAAGGCTGTTGTAAAATGCAAGTACAACATAAATAAAAGTACTTTACAAACTGCTGAATATCATAAAAATAAAGATAATTTTATGTTGTTTGTAATTCACATGTCACAGGTTGACAACCTAGGTAAATGACTTACTATACCATTTCTCTTAGTGTTAGAGACCACAAATGTGTCATAAAAAAATTCAGTACTCCTAGGGGCATGTTAGACATTTTTATCTAAGTGCTACCAGAAATGTAGCCTGGTCCCTGGTGTTTAATCCAGCTACACAAAGTTTTATAGTTTTAGAAGAAAATGTACTTAAATAGCTACATGCATCATACACACATGAAATGCACAACTAGCTATAAGCATTAGAGGACAGACTTGCAGTGTTCATGATCATTGTCATTATGAAAAGTAGCCTATGAACAGCCGGACTGTCTCTAACACATAGCCTTGGTATGATGGACTAAAGATAACCACAAATTCTTTGTTTCCCTTCTCATTGAGAAGTGGACTCTAATTCCCCTTCTCTTCAACCAGGACTGGATTTAGCAAATACTTTTACCAACAGAATATGGAGCCAGCTTCTGGGTCCAGGCCTTAAGAGACCATTGGCTTCCAATTCCTCTGTCTAAAAATGCTTTCCCTGGAAGTCCTGAGCCATCCAACATTTGATACTATGATGTCCCTGAGACTGCTGTTCTGTAGAGGCCATTTATAAACTCTCTGATAGATCTGGCTGAGCCCAGGCTGACTGCCATCCCTAACAAAAACCCAGCCATGAGTATCAAGTTGTCATGGACCTTCCAGATCAGGCTCTGTATTCTGTCAGCTGAATACTCAGGGACCTCTGTTAACATTGTGTGGAACTTAAAAGTTCTCCAGCCCTTCTTTTATTTTATTTCATTTATTTTATTTTTTGAGATGGAGTCTCACTCTGTCCCCCAGACTGGAGTGCAGTGGCACCATATCGGCTCATTGCACCCTCTGCCTCCTGGGTTCAAGTGATTCTTCTGCCTCAGAAGAGTGATTCTCTCCTGAGTAGCTGGGACTATGGGTGCGCACCACCACGCCTGGCTAATTTTTGTATTTTTAGTGGAGATGGGGTTTCTCCATGTAGGCCAGACTGGTCTCAAACTCCTGACCTCAAGTGATCTGCCTGCCTTGGCCTCCCAGAGTGCTGGGATTACAGGCATAAGCCACTGTGCCAGGCAGCCCTTCCCGATTCTTGAACCACAAAATTGTGAAATAAAATTAAGAGGTTGTTTCATTAAGTATCAAGGGTAATTTGTTATACAGTAATAGAAGACTAGAACACTCAGCTCACATTCCATAAGATTTTCTTCCTCTCCACCAAAATAATTTCATATAATGTATGTGCTATGTATATTTGCAAAAGATCTCTTATTTGCTACTTTTGTATTTCTTATATCCTCAATTCATACAAATAAATCAATGGATTATGGAAATACAGAGATAGTAAAGTAATAATTTTAATGAAAACATTACAGCTTCAAAAATATATTAAACTAAATATTGAAGGAAATTCCAATGCAAACACAAGATTCTTATATACTAAGGGTTGTATGTACACAGGGTTTTTATGTACATAATTTTTTATGTACCAAGATAAATGAGTCTCTGAGTATTATATGTAATTGGAAAACAGAGGTAAAATTGAAAGCATAAAAACAAATATTTAAAAATTCAGACTGGTATGTTCACTGTCAAGAAATTTTATCAAATGGTAGAGTAGATTTTAGTGAATCTCTTGTGTTATTTTCAAGCAAATTAAAGTAACAACTCTAGTAATCCAAATTAGTTTTTCTTTAACAAGAGAAAAACAATGCTTTCAAGTAGAAATTATGGCACTGAAGCATCATTCAAAACTGCTCTTTCTGTAACTAAAATGAGATTTAACTCACATTGAAACAGAAAAGCTTGTAATATCACCTGAAAAGTTATTAACAAATATCATGCTCTGAACCTAATCCCTAAAATTCCATTTCAAATGACAATAATGGCTATTACATAATCGCAATGTCATATAGGATAGAAACCCAATTACTGATTTGTGAATTTCTGCCAATAGAGCAGATAGTTGGCCTTATATTTGGATAAATTATGTAAAGTACAAAAGATGAATCAGTTTGATGGCTTAAGTGATATACCTATAAAAGAGATGCTCACCAACTATGTCCTTTTTATCATTGATAATACAAGCTATAGGAGAAAATATTTTTGATTTACTTTATTATCATTTTGTAAACCATGAGGTAGACTCCTACCAGTTCATTAGGCTGAGCAGAGACTGTGTAGGTGTGTACCCTCTCTGAGTGGTATGTACTGCCAGAGAATAAATACTGCTTTACTCACAAAGAAATGTGGCCAATGATATACTTCCTGATGTCTATTCAGCATGGACATGAACACTAAGATTTGGGATGAAGGCTGAGTTTTAGCTATTAAGAGTTAGTACTTTTATCATGTTGTTTGAAGAAACATTCCATAGCTTTGCTACACTGACCATCTAGGGAATGTTGGTTACATGTAAACTTAAAAATTAAGAGATTACAAATATTTATTATTGATTTTGATAGCTCAATAATTCTATTATTTCAGGTGGCTTAGTCAAGTGATAATATATTCAGATCTTAAATTATGAATCACTCACTTCACAAGCAAAAGAAAGCAAGTTTTTAACTTGAAGGCAATATAGGAATTTAATAAGACTGAATTATTTTGGAAATCATTGAGAGTTAGGTTTTCTGATGTTTTTATTTAGTTATTAAAGAAAAATATATATGCCCATGATATAGTAGAAATATCTCTGTACAGTTTCTTCCCAAATTGAAACATTCAGAAATCTCCTCTTGAAAGCAAATGTGCGGTTTTGTCATTTGACAGGATCCTGAGATTAGACTTCACGAAAAAATTCCTTCAAATTTTAAGTCCTGTTTCAAAGCAAATATTCAAAATTAACTGCCAGTAACTCAAAAACTTATATGCATTCCAATATCCTTTAATTATGTTGTGGGTTTCTTTTTTTATTTGGTGTACATGGAATAAACACAGAAAAGTAGATTTGGTATCTGACCAAAATATTACCTATTCGTCAAGTCAAATATTTTATAGGTCCTTTGGTGAAAGTTGGTGAACAATGTCACCCTTTTAGTGAAGTAAAATAAAAATTTTACTAATTTAAGAATTTGTGTTCTTTTTCTGGAAAGTAAGTCCACATTTCTTCAGTAAAAGGCAAAATATAGGAAGAAAGAGCAAGTCAGTAGTTAGGGTGAAGAGTTGGAGGGGAATCTGATGCAGAGGAGCAGTGTGAAGACTTCTTGAAGTGTTCGCCAACACTGGGCATTCTATCAGTGGTGGTGGTTACAAGTGCGTAAGAACTCATGGAACTCTATGCCAAAAAGGGTAAACTTCTATTTGTATTATTATTTTTTTTATTTTCTGAGATGGAGTCTTTCTCTGTCACCCAGGCTGGAGTGCAGTGGTGCGATCTCAGCTCACTGCAACCTCTGCTTCCTGGGTTCAAGAGATTCTCATGTCTTAGCCACCGGAGTAGCCAGGTTTACAGGCATCCATCATCACACCCAGCTAATTTTTGTATTTTTAGTAGAGATGGGGTTTTGCCACGTTGGCCAGGCTGGTCTTGAACTCCTGACTTCAAGTGATTCACCCTGCTTGGACTCCCAAAGTGCTGGGATTACAGGCAGGAGCCACTGTGCCCAGTTATTTGTAATTTGTTTTTTTTAAATAAAATCAATCTATTTTTAAAGTGATACAGAATGACGTGTTCATATTTGCATTAAACTCTCTGATTTGTCTGAAATATTGAAATACAATTTTTTCTTTTTTTAACAATAGATTTACAGAACAAATGAGTCTTTATCTCCTTATTCAGGCTATCTATGAAGTCCTAGAGTTTAGGTTAAATGGAATGAGAAAAGATACTAGCAGCAATACAAACAGAAATACAGCCATGAAGCCAGTGAAAGAGTTGGAAGGCATGCCTGCTCTGCTGAACTAAATATAGCAAATTTCTTCTCAGCACTGATGCCCAGGTGCAAATGAGCACATCTGGATTTGATAGCAACATGCTCACAGAAAGACACCAAGAAGCAGTGGATAAAATATTCTGTTATTACATACAGAATATTTTACAAAATATTCTGTTATTACATACAGAATGTTTTATAAAATATGTCTTTACATAAAAGTTGCCTAGTATTTCTTCCTAGAATTGCATTTTCTTTAGTATTCACTATTTAAATAAATTACCTTCCTTAGATAAAAACCAGGAGACTAATGATTTAAGTCCCTGTTGTCTTTCCCTCCTTCCTCAATATTCTTCTCATAAAAGAATATTTACTTAAAAGGCGCTTCAGGTACTAAAGCAATTGGTCAGACCTTCGAATTACTTCCCACACAATTGAATTTAAAGCATCTGTTGCAAGCAACATAACAATCACCATAGTAAGAAAGGAGCTGTGGAGAGACAGGAGATTAAGAATCATAAGGTCTTCATGCTAAACCCAGTTCTGTCATTGATGAGATGGCCTTGGGTGACAATGATTATGATGATGATCATGACGTTGATTTCTTAGTCTCAAATCCAGAACACTGAAAATAATAGACTCTGCTCAGTTCAATGCACAGGATTATTAAACATCAAGAAAGTCATGGGTTCTGAAAATGGATACTGGTGATGACTACATGACACTGTGAAAGAATTTAATGCCACCTAATTGGGCACTTAATCCACAGTTAAAATGTTAAGTTTATGTATATTTTGCCACAAAAAAAGACATGAAAATGGCATAGGCAAAGAATACAACTAGTACAATCCAATTTCTCAGGTGACCTCTTTCTATTCTTCATGAACACTTATTTCAGGTGGAACCATGATAATAGTCAGCAACCTCAGGAATCTGTCACACCTGAGAAGCCCTCCAAGAAAGCATCTTGAGTTTTATCCTCCTCTGTGCAGAAGAGCCGTCCCAACGCCCAAACACAATTGCTATCAAGTAAGACAATACATTTGCCATGAGGTCAGCCACATCCCTAGGCCTAATGTCCTGGTAGCAGGGCTGGGAAATTCCTGCTGCACCAAAGTTGTTCAGTCTGTTTTTCCTCATCTTTGCTGCTCATTGAGAAACCTTATTTTGCTTGTGTCTATGTGGCAGGACCTGGGAATTTTCAGGTCAGCTTGTCCATAGTCAGGCATGACACACACACACAAAACCACCACAGTGGTATGAACTCCTTCTCCTGTCTGAAATGTTCTTCTAGGTGAAGGGCGCTTTATTACTATAACACTCTTAGTTCTTCATGCACTTAATTTCAAGACTAGTAGCTTAACCAGATGATTGTGTTTGGAAAAAGAGATGAGGCACAAGTAGCCCAGCTTCTTGCTCATTCCTTATTCTTGGAAGCAGCTTTGTTCACATAGATTATGCATTATCTTTTGCTTCTTCATACTGTCCATTTTGTAGGGACCTGCCTCAAGATGGCGAAATGTCTGCAAGCCTGAGACTGGATAATTCTGTCTATATTTAGGGAGTACTGTTGACTCGTGTGTGTGTGTGTGTGTGTGTGTGTGTGTGTGTGTGTGTGTGTGTGTCTGTACAGCATTCTTCAATATCAGCTTTTTCAGTAAACAAAGGCAGGATTTTATCCTTCCCCAGCCCCCCTATTCTCACTCCATTTGTTTTATTTCCCAACTAGCTCTGAACTTAGGCAGACAAGAGAGATGCTATTTACTGAGTCTATCGAAACACTCCAACATCTGCTGCATGAATTAATGAGTTTGAAAAAGAGACAATGAATAAAATGTGGAAGACCAGAACACAGGAGAAGTCACTGAGGCTTCTCATGTGCCTTGAGCAGGGAAGTTGAACTTTGGAGCTGCTTCATTACAAATTGGGTACTCAGTTGATGACATGCAGGCCTTGCTCTTTTTGAACAAAGGCCTCAGCAACTATTCAGGCCTTGGAAGGCTGATCACCTTAGAAAAGGCTTGGGCCATACGGTACAGTGAGCAAGCTTCAGCAAGGGGATTGGGCTTTACCAAAGATTTCAGAGTGCAGATCTCAGCCAGAAAGAATTCTGGCTTCAGGCCTTAGGAGCATTATCTAAACACCAGCTGGCTCTGACTGTATCAGCAAAGGCTTGATCATTTGCATGTGCAGACCACCTGGGGACTACAGCAGCTTGACCACAACAAAGTTTAGTGGGGAGTGGGGTCTCTGCTCATCTGCTGCTCACAGAGGCCTTATAGACAAGCTAAGGTTTTCAACTAGACAGAAAAAAAGAGTTTTACTGGCTTTTTTAACTTTGGAGGAAAAGCAATGTTTGATGCTTTTAAACTGCTAAGCAGCTGACATCTACAGAACTCTGGTGAGGTTCTCGCTTTAAATTGCTAATGCCAACTGGCGTGTTTATAAGTGAAATAACAAGGTGTTTTGTTTTGTTTTCAAATAAACAGCAACAGTATCAGCATAAGGGCAGGAATTGATCCAACTAGATTTTTTTTTTAAGTTTATAATTGTGGAAGCAAGGAAATTGATGAATGGAAGTTAACTATATGCTTCTCTCTGCTTTTGTGAATTTTAATGCCAAGCCTAGGCACATGGTCCTAGACAGTGTGTCCCAAGTTGCTTTCTGCATTTAGAGCCAGTGTAAATATTGTGAGCAGTTCACGTGGATTAAAATGGCTTGTTCACATGGTCTCAAGAATGACCTCTGTAAATTAAGTTCATAAGATTTAAACAAAGAGCATAGCTATTCACTAGCAATATTTAAATCTGTTACCATACAATGTCCACTCTCAATATGTCACTGGGTTGACAAAGCCCTGGTGCTCAATGGAGGAATTAAAATTTGAACATGCTGGATGAAAAAAGGAAGACACTTAATTATCTCATCTCTGATGAGCTTTATTCGTCGAAAAAACATGGCATAATTTGGGAATATCAAATAAAATCGAGATCAAGTTTTCAGGTTTGGGTCTGATGTTAGTTTGATAATTTATTTTTGTAAACTACTTAGGAGCCTTAAGAGAAAAATCTACCCTGCATATCAAGATCCCCAGGAGGACACTAGAGGGATTTGTACTTGTTTTATGTTGCAGTGTAGTTTTATGTAACTGGGAGCACTTGTCTCCTGATAAAATACTGATCTCTTCAGAAAGGACAACAGGGGCAGTACATAATGGTTCTGAACAGCAAATGAAACTATCAGCAGAGTAAACACACAATCAACAAGATGGGAGAAAAATATTTGCAAACTATGCATCTGACAAAGGTCTAGTATCCAGTCTTTAAGAAATTTAAACAAATTTACAAACAAAAAACAAACTTCCCCCTTCACTATCTCTCCTGCTGGCTGGTAAAGATGTACTTGCTTCCTCTTTGCCCTTTGGGTATGATTATAAGTTTCCTGAGGCTTCCCAGCCATGCTTCCTCTACAGCCTGTGGAACTGTGAGTCCATTAGACCTCTTTATAAATTACCCAGTCTCAGGTAGTTCTTTACAGCAGTTGAGAAAAGACTATGACATTCTTGTGGCAAAACGATAGAAAGTGTTAGAACAGGCCCTTGTGTAGTTTTCAAAGCTGATATAATAATGCATTTGGTTAACTAGGTGAATGCTGGTACAGGATTAGTGTCTTGTAGGGTGGGATAAGGAGTTCTTGATCCCTGTTCACCTCTATATTTTTGGTGAGAAAGAGGCAGGCTCATTTACCTCATTTCCAAAAGCAATTTCCAATCTAGTTTGGATACATAGTTGATTATAAATTTTATGAGTACTTAAGAGCTCAAAACAATAATGCATTATCACATTTTCATATAGAAAAGCTATACTTATGAGTCTTTTCTCCAAATAAATCCACGTTTAACCTTATTTGTAATCTTATTTTCCAGTATAAATTTACCTTGATTTGGTCGGGAGCCAAAGTTTCTGACAGAGAGAGTCAGGCAACTAATAAAGTTAGAGTTTCAGCTGCACTTTCTTCTCAGGATATAACCCCATTAAGTTATGCTAGATGGAGGGAGAGTCTTCAGTGTAAAAGGGTTATGCAAAGAAATGCAATTAAGTAGGTGGGTGGAAGCTCAGTATATTATAAGAGTTTCCAGTGTTGGAAATTTCCATTGTTTATACAATTTTGTCCTACTTTCTATGTAATATATCTTTGAATACCTTTTTCATTGTTAATCAGAATAATATGCTTTGATCTTGACCCCTTTTCAATCAACATTTGCTTAATGAATCAGACATGAAGATAGATCCGATAGTTTTTGTAATAGAACATTTTATATTTGATACATTCTCATTAACATTCATGTAAATCTTTTGAAGGTCAAGAGGTCTAATGCATATTTCAAGTGGTTTATATCAGTAATTTAATCTTTCAAGACTGAAGATATAAATATTAAGGGATTCCAGCATTTAAAAGAATATTCAAGTAAAAAAGCCTTGATAATTCAGAAGCAACTCAGCTAGGTATATTTACAATTCTATTTCAGGTTGTTTCCAATATTTAAGACCATTTAGATTAGTAATCTGAGGCTAGGTAAAGAAATATGTCTCTAGTGAAGCTATCTTTCATATTTACATGGTGACTTAATATTTTCAAATAACTTTTATATACATTAAACCATTTAATCCTTGAGATAGTCATTGAGTTAGGGATTGTTATCTTTGCTTTTCATGAATGTTCCAGCTGGAAAGCATAGTCTAAAATTATAAAGCTATAAAATGACAGATCTGAAACTCAAAATAAAATGTTTTGCTTCCAAGTTCAGTGTTCTTTTCAGAAAAGTATTGTTCTGGGTTAGTTGTAATATGTATTCATAAAACTCGATATTTATGTTTGTTTAATTTTAAGTAGAGGTCTGATGCTGCTTCTGTACTCATGGAAGAAGCTGGAATATTAACTACATATTAACCATATATTAACTTAAAAGTAATCTATGCATATAGTATAGATAGAATACACTGAAATCCATGTACTTTCTTGAAGAAATTCCATACTAAGATTAGAAAAATAATTATTGACCTTACATATCCATTCTGGTGAATGCCTTTGTTTTTCCCAACTGCAGGTCATAAAATGGGCACAATTATATTCAAGCCCTGTGTTACAAACAACCAATGAAGTCCTCAGCTCTCATGCTGTCTTGTTCATGGCAGTCATTCTAAACTTCCTGCTTTGATCTATTAAAAATAAGACTTTTGTAACTGTTTCTGCTCGTGGTTTGACTCTTCCCTGTACTGTCCTCATTACAATTGGTGTTGTTCTACAGTATTGTACTGTGGCTTTCTCTACTGTCACTCATTTTAAATTATTGTATGGCATAGCTTCTATATGCTCTGGATAAAAATTCTTGCTTTCTGTTCCAGTATTTCTCTGAGTTTTACTCTAGGCCCAAGAAATGAGCTAGAAAAATGGGAAATACCAAACTTGGGACCTTCTACTTACACAAATAGAGAAATATTAGTCACAGCGACCTGTTTTAATCATTGCTTAAAAGTGAGAGCAGATTTCAGAAGCCTAATTCGCCTCATATTAAATACTATGTTCATCTCTGGCCATCTGCAAGAGCAGTAGCTATCCAGCTGCTGCATTCCATTTTAGAAATGGCTGTCATTGCAGCGGTGGATGGATTAACACTTTCTTTATATATATCACTTTAAGATTGAGATTAAAATGCTCTGTTAAATGTAAGTTATTAATAACCATTCGCAGGATTAAGGACTTCCCCAATATAGGTTGATGTCAGATACATTAATAGTTCTGAAGAAGCCATTACAGTTTATGGTGTCAGTGATCTGATGAGAGAATATAATGGGAGCATCATCTCTGTGATCCAGCAAAATATCATTTATAGCTTTGATGAGATGAAATAAAAGACGTTAAACTTATGGGATATCTTAAGGTACAAAGAATGGTAAGAGAATGTTAGGTGACCTTGTGAATCAAGTCTGTCACTCTTTCCAGGATTAGTAATGACAGATAAAATGGCAAAAATATTAACTCATTTATGAAGTCTTTTGAAAATATCTGGCAAGCTTCATGGATAATTAAAATAAAATAATTATAAATCATAGTATGGTAGAAACCAGCCACAGTATTAAGAACCACACAGAATTTCTTCAAGTCCCTGAGCTAACTATCCAGCCATAATTTCTTTCTGTTTAGATCACATTGTAGGAAACAGTCCTTTACTCCACCAATTCCTAGGATCATAAGATTAGATATACAAACAGCCATTTTATATAATGTAAGTTTGAAGTTTATTTTGCATATGAGTTTTACATATGTTTATTAAACATCCTCTATATACTTATATTTGCATACAGCTATCAACCTACCAAACAGAATCCATAAAGGCAGGGTGATAGAGAACTAACCATTGTATTCCTGACTCAGTTGTGTTTATTTGCTCCATTAGCTTCCTCCAGCTTTCGTTTTGCTTCTATGACTGTTTTGTTGATTTCACTTTTGAGAATCGTTTTTGAATTTATCTTGATCTGTTTGAGCTGTATCTCAGTAAACACCAGAGGAGTGTCAGAATCAATATACTTAAACAGTAGCACTCATTGGAAAATTAGATCTCAGTGTAAGAGAGGAACAATTTGGAAAAAAATACAGGAAAATAAATTTAGAGGGAAAAGCCCCTCCCGTGGCTACATTGATTCCTATTGTATTTATATTTAGTTCAACAGGAGCAGATATATTTTCTAAATGGGGCAGGATCAGAAGTACCCTTAATAGAAATCAGGGAAGAGAATATAATGTCTATCCAGTGGCAACGTGCTGCCTAGTCATGTTATTGTCATAATTCTAATAGCTTTGACCCTTGATCTTTTAAAGTTTTATGGTTTTATATAAGGGTTAAAAGGCTTTCTTGTATGTAAACTCATTAGAATCTCAAAATATATCCATAAGGTGGGAAGAAATTATTAATTATATCTTCAAATAAGACTATTAGGACAAAAAGAACCTATGTAGCTATATGACCATTTTCCATGGTCATATAGCTCAAAAGTCGCAGAGGACAGACTCGAAACTTAGTTGTCTTATGTTAGCTGGGAACGTTGTCCCTAATGGAGGACATCTGAACCAGTCGTCTGGCCTTTCCCTAAGACTAAGTGCTGCAGAAGCTAACACTGATCAGTAATAACATAGAAATAGAGAGTTCTAATTATTTCATGGGGAAGATGAAATTTGAGGAGTCTAGTTTTTGAAAAAAGCATGGAGGCCGTTACGTGATCATATACCACAATTTCCATATCCTTACAAGTTTATGTCCATCCAAATAGCCTCCAAGGCTGCTAGGAGAGGCAAATGTTAGCTATGTTCTCAGTGTCATGTTTTGTATTAGAGATGCTCATAGGGTTGGAGTGGGGATATTGATTGCAGGGAAAATAATTGCCACCTTGATACATTGGTGCTATAGAATAATCCTTCATCAGAACACATTTGTGGCACTAGTTTGCCTGTGTCTGCACACACACACACATGCATGTGGGTGGTAGGATACAGTTCCGCTAGGCTCCTCTCCACACCCCTTCTAGCCACTCTAGGTGAACACTCAATGCCGCTTCCATGTTCACAGGCAGAGCTGACTAATGATTTATCACATATCGTTGAATAAGCAGAGAAGAGACTGGGAAATGGGTGAAGGTGAAACTCTGTCAGAACAGAAGAGATGATCCTGACATCTGATATAAACCAAAACAAATTCTATAACCATGTGGCTCCTCAGCCCCATCTTATACATACCTCCTTAATCAAGACAAAGGTGGGGTAGCTATATAATTATTTTTCTCTTATCCATTCCTTCTGTAGTTATTATCAAGGCAAGAGGAAAGTCTATATTCCTCTCTGTGTGTCTTTTTCTGTCTCTTTCTCTCCTTAGACCTTTTTAAAAAACATTTTTAGTTAAATCTAAAATTAAATTCAAATTTACAGGAAAGTTCTAGAGGTAGTTCAGAGAGTTTCTATATACCTGTCACCTAGTTTATCCTATTGGTAACACCTTACCTTAATATGATAAATTTGTCAAAAATATAAAACCTAAAACTGGTAAAGCACCATTAACTAAACTTCAAACTTTATCCTGGTTTTACTGGTTTTTCTATAATACCATGTTTCTGTTTTAGAATACAATCCAGGATGCCACATTACGTTTAGACATCATGTCTTCTTAGTTTTGTCTGGTCTGTGACTTTTCTTGTTTTTGATGACCTTGAGAGTTTTGATGAGTAATGATAGGCTATTTTGTAGACTGTCCATAAATTGGGGTTTATTGGATGTTTTTCTCATGGTTAGACAGAGGTTATGAGTTCTTGGAGGGAAACCACAGAGGTGAAGTGCCATTCTGACTACAGCATATTAAGGCTTCATGTTATCAATGTGATTTCTCACTGATAGGTAACCTTTGTCACCAGATGAAGGTAGTGATTTTCAAGATTTCTTCAATGTAAAGGTACTTTTCCTCTTTTCTCATGTTCTACTCTTTGGAAGCAAGTCTCTAAGCACAGCCCACACTCAAGCTTGTTAGACAAGTGAGTTAAGCTCTACTTCATAGTATTTAGAATAGTCACATAAATTATTTGAAATTTCTTCAGTTTGAAATGTTTTTAACTTTCTTATAGTGCAAGTATAATTGTCAAAAATCCTCTCAGTTTTAATTGATCTGAAAATGTCTTTCCTTTGATTTCATATTTGAAGGATATCTTTGCTGAATGTAGAAATGTAAGTTAATAGAGTTTTTTTATTTGCTTATAACATTTTAAGTATATTATTCAATTTTATTCTGGCTTTTATTGTTTCTGATAAGAAGTTACCAGTTACTCTTGTCATTATTCCTCTGTAGGTAATGGCCCCTTCAAGGTTTTCTCTTTATATTTGTATTTTAGAAATTTAACTATGATGTGCATACATAGATTTCTTTTTATTTGTTTAGATCAATTTCCTTGAGCTTCTTGGAGTTAGTGCACTAATAATTACAGTCAGATTTTAAAATCCTGGTCATTATTTTTTTCTGATGCCTATTTTTACCTTATTTTCTCTGTCCTTCTGGGATTTTAATTACAAATATTATACATCACTTTGGTGACCAGCAATTTGTTTTGTGTTGCTGTCAGGGTAGCGGTGGTGGTGGTGTATGTGCATGTGTGTGCTTCATTTTCATGTATTTTAATTCAGATAGTTTTGTTTGATCCGTTGTTTATTGATATTTTCAAATGCAGTGTTAAAAGTTTTTATTTCTCTGTTGTGATTACTTTTTCATTCACTCAATATGTCCCAATTTCTATTTAAGGCATTGGATATGTTTCTAAGAGCTCTTTTAAAGTCTTGATCTGCTAATTTCCACACCTGTGCCACCTCTATGTCTATTTGTATTAGTTGTTTTTTAAATTTCTTCTTGATTACAGGTCACTTTTTATTGCTTCTTATATCTAGCAGTACTTTTTAAATTTTTTGGGATGGACGTGGAGAATATAATATTCTCAAGTGTGGATTGTCAACATTACTTTTTTCCTGTTAAGGCTTGGTTTTAGGTTTTGTTGGAGTAGGTCTAGAGTAGCTTTACTCTTCACATGAGGCCTTTCTAGGAACTCAACAAAAATGCCAATATATTTAGAGATGTCTTTACACTTTGGCTGGTCAGAACTTCAATACCCTCCAGTACTGTATGACGTCCAGAATGTTCATCTGGCTCACAAATCCTCAATAGCTTTTCTCTGAAGGCTCTTGCTGGTATTTTATTGCATATATGCAGTTTTGTATTTGGCAAAAAGTGTAGGGAAGTCTTCTCTAGATTTCTGGACTTCTTCATGTATGTAGCTACCTCCTCTATGGTGTCTTGTCCCACAAATAACAATCTCCTAAAAAATCCTGAGCAACTAATGAGATTGCTACTTTCTACCTGCAGTCCACTTCCTTGTGCTGAAATTTCATTATTGACTTCAGCCAGAAAGTCATGGAGAATGTGGTGTTTGTATTGTATACTTCTCTTATCTCAAATACAACGTGCCTGTACTGTTTGTTTTCCACGTGTGAAAAGAATTGCCTCATATATTTTGTCCAGTTTTATGGTTTCTCACGGTAAAATTGTAATATCTGCCATTTTGTAGTGATTAAAACTAGAAGTCACTTACTTTGACATTTTTTAGTCATTTTATAAATTTGGTCAATGTCTTTAAATATTTCAGACTTACTGTTTTCCCACATATTACGTTAGATCCATGTCTTTCTTCCCAATGCCCAGCACTCATTCATAAAAATATAAGGCTACACGGATTCTATCTAAAAAAATATAGGAAAATTTGAACACTATCAGAATATTTTAAATGAGTAACTATAGAAATTAATTCAGGTTTCTTCTGTCCTTTAAATCTCATCAAGGATCAGAGATAACCGAACTTATAAATATGAGGCCCTTTAAAGATATTGAGCTTTTTTGGGGAAAAATGTCAGATCTCTGGTTAAGACACAGGAAGAAGCAAAAGAAACAATTAGAACCTATTGCTTTTTGGCTCAACTTATTGCAGTTTTATTTGAATTTTGGATGTTTGTGTGATTGATATCAGGCTTCCAAAATATTAGCTTTAAAAGCACATGAATATAATGCTTTAACTTTAAATTTAGTCTTCAATTAACCCTTAAGGATGAATATACTGGTGCTTTTTGTTTTGTTTTATTTTTCTGTTCTCTTATAACCATGACCTGGATGTTCCCAGTACCTTTGCTGCAGACAGAGATATTTTGTACAGGCACATGAGACCAAAATAAGACAGAGCCAGCATAAAACTCTTTTATTCTAAGTAGTTGTAAGAACATACACAAGTTTTGACCTCCCAAAAAATCAGGCATTGTGTCCAGTAATATGTATATATTAAGAAATATCTGTTTTGTTTGCTTAAGAGATAATGTATATGAAACCACTTTTAAATTGTAAAGTCCTATTTATAATAAAAAATTATACTTAAATTGGGTGTGGTGATTCATGCTTGCAATCCCATCACTTTGGAGGCTGAGATGGGCAGATCACCTGAGATCAGGAGCTCAAGAGCAGCTTGGCCAATATGGTTAGCCCGTCTCTCTTGAAAATACAAAAATTAGCCAGGCTTGGAGCTGTAGGCTTGTAATCTCAGCTACTCATGAGGCTGAGACAGGAGAATCGCTGGAACCCAGGGGGCAGAGGTTGCAGTGAGCCAAGATCATGCTACTTCACTCCAACCTGGATAACAGAGTAAGACTCCATATCAAAAAAAATAAAAAAAATTGGATGTTTTGTGGTACAATTTAAAGAACATCAAGAAGCATCAACACATATCTCTCATTAGATAATAATAATGCCTAGAAGTCTCATTATTTGAATCTTTCCTCATATTTAAGATATTGACTTCCAAGATCACCAATTGGAATACATGAGAGATAAGTACATGTGACTAACATTGTTCACTAAACAGTGGACTAAAGAGAAGGGAAAATACAAAAGTGATTTTTTTTTAAATAGGAGAAGTGGTTGGGAAGTTCTGACACATGGTATACCATTGGCATGAAGGAACCTAGAATGGAGAAGTGGTCTGAGAAGTAAGGAAAAGCGTAAAGCAGAACGCGACACTGAAAAGAAGAAAGAAAAGAGTGATGCAAAAGCTGCTCATTATACTCTGGTTTAAAGCCTACCTCTCCTAGAAGTTTTTGATAGTATTCAGCTCATCAGTCTTTGCCATAGCCCAAAGGTGGAAGTTAATATTTGTACAAAAGAAAAGACATTAGAGAATATTAAAGATAATTTAATTTAGTTCAATGATTAATATGTCAAATTTTCTTTTAGTTTTGTGGCCAAAGATATGAAACAACTCTCCAACACAGAGCTTGTTAGTATTTCATTTGGGATTATACCTCAAGACCCTTGTTTTTGGCCCCTTCTCTCTTCATCTTTTCCTCACTTTTTGTTTTCCTAGTTATGGGCATTATAAGTGAAGACATGCCCTGCCTACAGTCACAGCACAAACCAAAGAGGAAACATTAAATCTCTGCCAAGGATTCTACATGCATGCTCATACTTCAGGTGTTTCCAAACCTCTGTAAGCATGCTCTAGCAAAGTGTGCACAGAAATACAGATATACGTTTCGATCTTCAGACTGATCTATTCTTACAGCATATCATTGTTTTCCATAATCCTGTGCTGGCATTGCTACTACCCAAGAGGTTGAAAAGATTGATGCATAACCTGGAGCTCTTTCCATTTGAAGAATAAATACATGTTGCAAAACTGTCTTCTGGATTTAGTAACTGCCAAAGCCTGTGATTCTTGAGGTTGCATGGGCATAGTACATATAATTTAGCATTTTCTACATCTAAACCATGTAAAATGAGTAATCATATATGTTAATGAAAAGAATGGGAAATGGAGCTGAGTATTAACCACTCAGGTTCATTTTCTTTATGTCTGAGAGTGAGACTATTTAAGCATTACTCCCAATTTATGTATGGTTTAGTTTGCAAACATAGAACAATGAGATTCTAAAAGTGCAACTCCCCATTTTTACAAATGAGAAAATATAGATGCCAAAAGGTTAAATGGCTCACTTAAGGCCACACCAGAGAATTTGTGGCAAGATGACAGTGGAATCTGAGCTCCAAGACTCAGTCCACTGCTCTGTGATCCTACAAGGATTTCTACTGTTTCAATGGAAAAAACCTAAGTCAGGGAACTATCTTGAAGAACTGAGTTTTTAATATTTCAAAAACAATGAAACAGAATATTCCATGATATGGAGTTCAAAAATGTGTGTCTTTTATTGGATTCCACATAGATGATCAGACATACGAACTCAGACACATACAACATTCACTCAGAAACCTATTCTGAAAAAAAACTGGATGAAATTTTCTGAATTGCTGCTATCTCAGTCACTGGTATCATCAAATATTTTAAATCTTTTTTCTGAGAACAACTCAGATATTCAACAGCTGGGAATAAATAGGCAATATAAATCTCTATTTCTTGAAAACAGAAATGAAGTCTATACCTTTCAGATAACTTAATAACCTCTAGCATCAGTAATAAATATCCAGCTTTCTGTATAAATTACATTGGGTCTTGGAATATTGTACCCAGCTCTGAATTATTTGTTTCATATAGTGTATCTCTAGGTATACAAATTAAGAAGAAATGCTTTGGAATGTGATTAAATTATAATCAGAGGGAGGCATATGCTGGCAATATAATTCTGTGAAGTGTTCCTCTCTATAGATTCCCTAGTTTTTTACTATAATTGCATTTAATTAAATAAACGCTCTGAAATGTCAGAATAAAGCATGCATTCTCAGTGTCGGGAGGAACCAGCCAGCCACCCTGATGTGAGACAATCCAGTCTTGCCCTGCACAGCAGGGTTTCAACAGTTGACAGTCACAAACTCTCATTAGTTGTTTCAGCCTTTGTAGAGAGCCAGGGTCAGAGACAAGCATGGCAAAGTTCAAACAGTTCTATGATGCAGGTTGAGCTGTGGTGTTTTGTTTATGTCCCACTAATGACTAGACCTGCTGCATGCGAATATGGTCTCTTCACCTGTCGTCAAGGCAGATATTGATCACCATAATCATGCTCAGTTCAGAACTGATCTTAATCAGGGTCCATTCTTTTATGACTATCTGTCAGCAGTGAGTAACAAGTCATTACAGAGCTAAAGGTGATGAGTGGGTCTCCTCAGAAAGGTTTTGAAAAATGGGCATGAATTGTTATTGTGAAGTCAATAAACTTAGACACTGACTAAACCCTTATATTCTGGGATTAACTGGTGAAGATTATTTGGGTAGCACATTCATTATCAGTTCAACACTTCATTTTAATCAAATGCATTCTGCAAACATCTAATATCTGATATACAGAACAATAACTTTATATCTGCCTGTACATAGACCCATGCATAAAAGGAAAACAAAAGATGCATCACACCCTATCTGTTCAAATCACTGTCTCCTGGAGTCACATAGTTCATTACGTAAAAATTTCATTATAGGCCGGGCGCGGTGGCTCACGCCTATAATCCCAGCACTTTGGGAGGCCGAGGAGGGTGGATCACGAGGTCAAGAGATTGAGACCATCCTGGTCAACATGGTGAAACCCCTTCTCTACTAAAAATACAAAAATTAGCTGGGCATGGTGGCGTGCGCCTGTAGTCCCAGCTACGCGGGAGGCTGAGTCAGGAGAATTGCTTGAACCCAGGAGGCAGAGATTGCAGTGAGCCAAGATTGTGCCACTGCACTCCAGCCTGGGTAACAAGAGCGAAACTCCATCTCAAAAAAAAAAAAAAAAATTCATTATAAAATTTGCTTGATTCACTACATTCTTGACTTTTTTTTAGAAAAACAATATTGAGTTAGACATAATATTTTAGACAATGCATGAAAGATGTTTGGGATAAAATTAAATCTATGTCTTATATGTATATCTATATCAGATGAATTGAATATAAGTTAGTCTTGTGTTTTTTTTGCTGTAGGTTTTTGATAGGGTTCATAATAATTCAGAAGGTTCTAAGTTAAAATGTCAGAGCTTTTAGTTTTGTAGATAGATGGCAAGACAGATAGATAATCTTGCATGGTACAATATACATGTTCCTATTTCAAGTTTGCAGCATGACAGTAACGGTCCATGGCTTCATTCTGATATTTTGCACTGTCTGGGCATGTCAGGCAGGCTGAAGAAACAGGCTTGGCTGCAGGTCATTTGCATGAGGCTTGAGAAATCTCTTAGACAAACTCATCTGGAGAAAAGAGGGAAAAAATAAAACCAAAAATTATTCATTGCTTACCTTGTCCCTAAATAACTCATGATATTAGGGATGGATGGCTTGAGAAAACAATTAAATGATCTTTCTGATTTTTGCATTATTGCATTGGGGCACAAATGTGTACTATTTTGAGAATCCTCTAACATAGTGTTACAAAAAGGGACACTCTTCTATCCCAGCGTAATCATAGATCACCTTTCAGCTTTAATACCTTGTGTTACAGCTTCATGAGACAAGCTGGGGTGTCCTGTGGCAGATGGCATAACAGTAATCATTCACTATTCACAATTTCTTTCATAAGAGAGGAATTTGGGGATTAAAATAAAACAGATGAGGAAGAGAGGAGACTCATGTGTTCCAGGTTGACCACCAATTTCCCAAGTCATTAACCATTCAGATTTGGATTACACATTACCAATGAGAAAACGAAGAATTCTTATTGCTTCTTTTATTCTCAGGTGTTCATATTCCCCACCAGTGTGACTGAGATTTAGGAGGGTTAACATGTATACAACAGATTGATTAGTAATAGCACTACAATAGCTTATACTGGTTTTTCAGTATAGCCTTTTGATTCCAACAGATATGGCAAAAAGCCTATGTTATGCTGCAATTTGATAAGCATTATATAATATTAATAGTGAATGATGTAGTCTTTTATTTATTTACAATTTTTTTTAACTTTTCTTTAGGTTCAGAAGTACACATACAGGTTATAGGAAAATACAGGAAAATCGCATGTCACAGGAGTTTGGTGTACAAATTATTTTATTACCCAGATAGTAAGCATAGTATCTGCTAGGTAGTTTTTTAATCCTCACCCTCCTCCCAATGTCTCCCTCAAGCAGGCCCCAGTGTCTGTTGTTTCCTTTTTTCTGTCCAAATGTACTCAAAGTTTAGCTTCCACTTATAAGTGAAAACATGTGTTTGTTTTCTGTTCCTGCATTACTTTACTTAGGATAATGGCCTCTGGCTCCATCAATGTTGCTGCAAAGGACATAATCTCATTTTTTATGACTACATAGTACTCCATGGTACATATGTATCCGATTTAATATATCCAGTCTGCCACAGATGTGCACTTAGGTTGATGCCCTATTTTGGCTATTATGAATACTGGCTTGATAAACATATGCATGAATATGTCTCCATGGCAGAACAATTATTTATATTCCTTTGGATAGGTACTCAATAATGGGACTGCTGGGTTAAATGGTAATTCTGTTTTAAATTCTTTGAGAAATCCCCAAACTGCTTTCCACAATGACTGATCACTAGTTTATACTCTCACCAGCAATGCATAAGCCTAAATATTCCCGTTTCTCCACAGTCTTACAAGTATCTGTTATTTTTTTCACTTGTTAATTATAGCCATTCTTTCTGACTGATGTGAGATGGTATCTCATTTTGGTTTTGACTACATTTCTCTAATAATTAGTGATGTCGAATTTTTTTGATATGTTTTTTGGCCAGTTGAATGTCTGCTCTTGGAAAGCGTCAGTTTATGTCCTTTGACCAATTTTTAATGGGTTTGTTTTATTGCTTATATATTTAACTTTTTTATAGATAGTAGATATTACACCTTACATGGTTACATAGTTTGTGAATAATTGCCCTCATGTTTTAGATTGTCTGTTTAATCTGTTGATAATTTATTTGGCTGTGCAGAAGCTCTTTAGTTTAATTAGGTCCTATTTGTCAATTTCTTTTTGTTGCAATTGCTATTGACATCTTTGTCATGAAGTCTTTGCCAGGTCCTATGTCCAGGATAATATTTCCTAGATTTTCTTCTAGGGTTTTTATAGTTTTTCATTTTAGATTTAAGTTTTAAATCTATCTTGAGTTAATTTTTGTATATGGTTTAAGAAAGGGGTCCAGCTTTAATCTTCTGCATATGGCTAGCCAGTTATCATAGCACCATTTATTGAATAAGGAGTCCTTTTCTTATTGCTTGTTTTTGTCAATTTTGTCAAAGGTCAGATGGTTGTAGGTCTGAGGCATTATTTTTGGGCTCTCTATTCTGTTTCATTGATCTACATTCTACTTTTGTAGCAGTGCCATACTGTTTTGGTTACAGTAGCCATGTACTACAGTTTAAAGTTGGGTAGTGCGATGCCTCCAGCTTTTTGCTTTTTCTTCAGACTGCCTTGGCTATTTGAGTTCTTTTTTGTGTCCATATAAATTTTAAAGTATTTTTTTTTCTAATTCTGTGAAGAATGTCATCTGTAGTTTGATAGGAATAATATTGAATCTATTAATTTCTTTGGGCTGTATGGCCATTTTGACAATATTGATTCTTTTTATCTATGAGTATGGAATGCTTTTTCATTTATTTGAGTTATCTCTGATATATCTGAGCAGTGTTTTGTTTCCCATTGTAGATCTCTTTTACCTCCTTGGTTTTGTCTGATTTAGAATAGCAACCCCTGCTTTGATCTTTTTCCATTTTCTTGTTAGATCTTTCTCTATCCCTTTACTTTGAGGCTATGAATGTCACTACAGGTAAGATGGGCCTTTTAAGACAGCATACTATTGGGTTTTGCTTCTTTACCCAATTTGCCACTCTCTGCTTTTTAAAGGGGGAAATTTAGCCCATTTGCATTCACAGTTAATATTGATATGTGGATTTGATATTGCCATCATGTTGTAAGCTGGTTATCATGCAGGCAGTTTCTATGGTTGCTTTATAGTGTGACTGGTCTATGTACTTAAGTATGTCTTTGTAGTGGCTGGTAACAGTCTTTCCTCTTTCCATATTCAGTGCTCCCTTCAGAACTTCTTGTAAGCCAGGTCTGGTAGCAATAAATTCTCTTAACATGTGCTTCTCAGAAAAGGATCTTATTTCTCCTTTACTTATGAAACTTCGTTCGGCCTGATATAAAAATCATTTTTAAAAATTCTTTTTTCTTTAAAAATGTCGAATATGGACCCCAAATCTCTTCTGGCTTGCAGGGTTTCTGCTGAGAAGTATGCTGTTAGCCTGAGGAGGTTCCCTTTGTAGGTGACCTTCCCCTTCTATCTAGCTGCCTTTAGCATTTTGTCTTTCATTTCAACCTTAGAGAATCTGATTACTATGTGTCTTGGGGATGGTCTTCTTGTGTAGTATTTCTCAGGGGTTTTCTACATTTCCTGAATTTAAATGTCGGCCTCTCTAACAAGGTTAGGGAAATTTTCACAGATGACACCCTGAAATATGTTTTCCAAGTTTCTTGCTTTCTCTCCGTCTCTCTCAGGCACACCAATGAGTCATAGTTTGAGTCTCTTTACATAATCCCATATATTTTTAATGGTTTTGTTAATTCTTCTTTATTTGTTTTCTTTAATTGTCTTTGAGTTATTTTGAAGAGTCAGTCTTCAAGCGGTGAGATTCTTTCCTCTGGCTGTTCAATTCTGCTGTTAATATTTGCTGTTGTACTATGAAATTCTTGTAGAGCATTTGTCAGCTCTTAGATCAGTCTGGTTCTATTTTATAAAGGCCACTTTGTCTATCAGCTCTTGTATCATTTTACTGTAATCCTTAGATTCCCCGGATTAGCTTTCAACTTTCTGTTATATGTTGATGATCATTCCTATTCATATCCTGAATTGTTTCTATCATTTCAGCCATCTTAGCTGGTTAGGAACCATGGCTGGAGAACTAATGCGGTTGTTTGGAGGTAAGAAGACATTCTGGCTTTTGGAGATGCTGAACCAGATGAAAGAACCAGTTGCTTGTACTGGTTCTAATCTTTGTGGGCTGATGTTCCTTGAATCCTTGAAGTTGCTGAGCTTTGGATGATTTTTTCTTTTATCCTACTTGATGTCCTTGAGGTCATGATTCCCTGTTTTCAGGGAATAAATATATATATAGGTTTTTGCATTGAGGGAATGGTTATTTAGTCTTCTGTTTCTGGCTTGCTTTGGTTTTTATTATGTTTGCTTACTAATTCTTTGTAACACATCTGTTGATTTCTCTTTCTTTTTTTCCCCGCTAGGTTGCTGCCTCATTTTTGACACTAGATGGCGCCTTAACCCCATGTTTGTTTCAGTTCTAATCCTCAGATAACTACCCAACCTGAATGAGGTGAAAGGAGGATCCAAAAGGGGGATACTTCTGTGGTGTGGGAAGACTGAACAGCTCTTCTGATATGGCATCTCTTTTGTTATAGAACAGAGTTTCCAGGGATGTGGGTGATAGTCCTGCTTCCCTTCTCTGTCTTTTGCTCTCAGATGTATTTCCCTTTTCAGGTGCTTGCAATGCTCCCAATGAGTTAAGGCAGACACAGTTCTGCAGCAAGGGAATGCAGATGGTAAAGAAGGTGATCGTCTACCTCCATCTAACTTTTCCAGTATAGAAACCATGAGTTGGAGGGATATTTTTTCATGCTTGGTGCTGGACAGATTGAGGAAAGGGGAATTGCAGCTGATTGCAGTCTGATTCTCTGACCATTCGCTTGGATATTGTTATGTCCCTGTGACCCTGGGAATTGCCTCATCCTCACATTTGAGTTCAGGGATAGTGTGGGTAATAATTTTTATGTTGTATATTTGTTTTTGGTTTCCTGTGGGGAAGAGTAAAGTCAGCTTGCTTCTAAGCCACCACTTTGGAACCAGAGTCCTTCTTTTAAATAATAATTTAGTCTTCGGAGTCAAATACTTGGGATTATAATTAAGCTTTTAAAGTCATTAGTTATATGATGTTAGGCAAGTTAACTAACGCTTCTATTGCTTGGTTTCATTAACTCTAACATGTTTATTAAAAACAATTCTATCTTTAGAGTTGTAGAATTGAATGATTAATACCTGTAAAGGGATTTAAATAGTACTTAACACACAAAATATCTTAATAAATATTAATTCTCAATATCATGAAAAGAAAACATGAAAACATGAGAATAGATGTCTGAACATTATGCTGACCAAGGAATGCTGATTTATATGGAAACTTGATGTTTAGCATTTTCAGAACTGTGAAACTATTTTCCAAAGTGGACACTCCTTACATTTCCACAATTAGTGTTTGAAGGTTCCTATTTCTTCACATGGCCACAAGTGTTCATTATTGACTGTTTTCCTTATTATAGCCATCTAATTATGCATAAAATGGTATCTCATTGTAGTTTCAATTGGCATTTTCCTAATTACTAATTGTTTTGAGCATTTTCTTCATGTGCTTATTAGTATCTATATAGGATCTTAGAAGAAATTTCTATTGAAATTCATTTATTTTTCATTGAGTTATTTATCCTTTTATAAATTCTGATTATTCGATCCTTATCAAATTTATGATATGTATATATTTTCTATATTCTTTGCCTTTATAATTTTTGATAGTGCCTTTGAAGTATAAACATATTTAATTTTGATTATGTCCAATTTATTTTCCTTTGGTTGATTATACTTTAGATGTCATATGTAAGAAATTATCTAATTGTATTATCTGAAAATTCATCACAAATATTAATAGTTAAATGATATTTTTTATTCTAATTGTATTTAATTGTTTTTCCAGGTCTATGACTAACTAAGGAAATTCATCTTACAATCTTCAGTACTGATTAAAAAAAAAGAAAAAAAACTTGTTATTTTTTTAAAAACCAATTATTACCTAATCCAACATCACAAAGATACATACCTATGTTTTCTTCTAAGAGTTTTACAATTTTATCTTTTCCATTTTGTCTTTGATCCATTATGAGTTAATTTTTGGACATGGTATGAAGCAGTAGGCTGACTTCATTCTTTCACATGTGGCTACCCACTTACCTTTATATCATTTGCTTAAAAGACTATTCCTTCCTCTTGAATTGTCTTGGCACAACTGTCAAAAATCTGTTGAGTACGAATATATGACCTCATTACTAGACCCTCAATTATATTCCATTGATCTATTTTTCTGCTATCATATGAGTACCTCAATCTTGGTTAGTGTAGCTTTCTAGTAAGTTTTGAAATCAGGAAGTGTAAGTCCTTTGACTTTGTTCATATTTTTAAAGATTTTTTTGACTATTCGGAGTCTCTTGCATTTCCTTATAAATTTTAGATTTAGCTTATCAATTTCTGAAAAAATGTGAAGAGGGATTTTTTTTTCCATTTATTTAATTTTATTGCATTTTAGATTTTGGGGTACATGTGAAGAACATGCAGGATTGTTGCATAGGTACACACGTGGCAGTGTGATTTGCTGAAGAGGGATTTTGATAGGGTTTTTGGAAAAATGTAGATCAATTTGGCAAGTATTTAATCTTAACAACATTGATTTTTTTAACCCATTAATATAGATGTCTTTTCATTTATTGGGTCTTTTAAAATTATATTTTATAATTTTTAGTGTATAAATTTTACATTAAAAATTATTTCTATTTTATTTTTGATGCTATTATAAATAGAATGGTTATCATAATTTTATTTTGGGTTATTTATTGCTAGTGTATAGAAATAAAACTGATTTTTAAATATATACTTGTATTCTATTACTTTGCTGAATTTTACTCAATTTAATAACTTCTTTGGTGAATACATTAAGATTTTCCATATTCAAGATCAAGTAAATTGCAAGTAGAGATAATCTTACTTGTTTTTCAATCAGAGCGCCTTTTATCTATTTTTCTTGACCATCTGCCCATTACAATGTTGACTACAAGTATCAGGAATGGACAAGTTTGTCTTGTTCTTCATCTTAGGGTGAACAGTTTTGGTTTTCTGTGTCTTTTTAGCTGATCGTGTGGCTTTTGACCTTTATCCATTTAATAAAGCATATTATATGAATTGATTTGTATATGTTGAACTAACCTTGCTCTCTTGGATAAATCTTACTTGGTCTTGCTTCTTTTTTATATATTTTGGGTTCAGTTTGTTTTGTCAACAATTTTTGAATCTATAATCATAAGGAATAAGAGTCTATAATTTTCTTAGTATCTCATTCTCTTATTTTGCAATCAGTGTAATACTGGTCTCATAAAGTCACTTGGAAAGTATTTCCTGGACCTCTATTTTTGTTGTTGTTGTGGTAGCTAGAAGAGTTTGTGAAAGATTAGCATTAAATATTATTTAAACATTTGGTAGATTTCATCAATGAAACATCTGTTCCTGGGCTTATTTTGTGTTTTGATTATTAAATAAAATATTTTTACATGCTATAAATTTATTTACATAATCCAATTCTTCTTGAGTCAGTTTTAGCAGTTTGCATCTTTTTTGGGAATTTTAGAAAGTTTTAGAAATGTATGCAAATTTATTGGCATAAATTGTTTATCATATTTTCTGATGATTATTTTTATTTCTGTAATTTAGTTAATAATTTTTCCTCTGTCCTTGATTTTAGTAATTTGAGTCTTTAGTTTTTGATCTTGGTTGTTCTAAAGATTTGTTAATTTTGTTGAGCTTTTCAAAGAAGCAACTTTGTTTTGACTGTTTTTAAAAATTGTTTTTATATTCTTACTCTCATTTAATTTCATTCTGATTTTTATTATTTCCAGAATTTTTTTTTTTTCTAACTAATCTGCTCTTATTTTTCTAGTTTCTTAGGGTGGGATGTTAGGCTTTTTGAATTGAGATTTTTCTTATTTCTTTAAATATAGGTATTTAAAATGATAATTTTTTCTATGCATTGTTTACCTGTATTATATAAATTAATGTTTTATGTTTTTATTTTCATTTATGTCAAAGTATTTCTTAATTTCTTTTGTGATTTATTCTGTGACTCATTGGTTATTTGTGTGTTGCTTAACTTACACATTTCTATTTCTTATTGACATTTAATTTTATTCCAGGGTTTTCAGAGAACATACTTTGTATGATTTTAACATTTCAAATTTTCTTGAGATATGTTTTATGGCATCATATGTGATCTATTCTAGAGATGTAACATCAGCATTTAAGAAGGATGTATATTCTCCTGTTGTTGAGTGTAGGGTTTCATAGATATTTGTTAGTTCTAGTTGTTTGATAGTGTTGTTCATATCTTTTATTCTCTCATTGATTTTAGTGCTAGTTTTTCTGTTATTCAAAATGAAGTATTGTAGTCTAGAAGTACTATTATAGAATTCTCTATTTCTCTATTCAGTTCTTTCAGCTCATACTTCATATATTTTGGGCCTCCATTATTAGTTTCCTGTGTGTTTATAACCATTATATCTTCTTAGTGTATTAATCCTTTTATTACTATAAAATATACTTCTTTGTCTCTATAACAATTTTTATTGTAAAGTCTGCTTTCCTCATATTATAGTCATTCCAGCATTTTTGTTACTGTTCACATGGCATATAATTTCCATCCTTTACTTTCAATCTATTTGTGTCTTTGAATCTAAAGTCCCTCTAATGTAGACACCACATAGTTGGGTAATTTTTTAAAAATCTCTTTTCCCAATCTGTACATTTTAGGTAGAGTGTTCAATTCACTTACATTAATTGTAATGACTGGTAAGGTAAAATTCATGTCTTCCATTTTACTATTTGTTTTCTACATGGTTTACTTCTTTTTTGTTCCTCTGTTCTTTTACATTTTTTGCATGTTAAGTAGATATATTCTAGCTTACCACTGATTTCCTTATCATTTACTATGCATTTTACAATCATAATCTTAGTGATTGCTTTGCTCTGGGATTACAATTAATATTTTAATTTGTAACAATCTAGTTTGGGTTAAAACAAACATATATTCGATAGTATAAAAAGCCAATCTATGTATCTTTCTGTTTTGTTCCCATTCTTTGGTACTATTTTCATAAAAATCAGATCTTTATACATTGTGTGCCCATCAAAACAGATTTCAATATTGCTTCATGCAGGTGTTGTTTAAATTAGATAGGAGGAAAAACAGAGTAAAAACCAAAAATACATTTATAATGTCTTTTATATTTATCTTTGTAGTTGTCTTTAATAGTTTTCTATTTCTTCATGTTGATTTTAATTATTATCTGGTATACTTTCCTTTCAAGCTGAAGGACCCTCTTTAGTATTTCCCTTTAGTATTCCAGCAAAAATTTCTTTGTTATTGTCTTAGTATCTCATAATGTCTTGGTATGTCCTTTTGAAGAATAATTTTTCTGGCTATAAAATTACTGGTTGATGATCTCTCTTTTAGCACCCTTGAATATATCATCCAACCGCCTACTGGCCCTCATGGTATCTGATGAGTAATCAACCACTGATCTTATTATGGATTTCCTAAATAAAATGTGTCACTTCTCTCTTGCCACTTTTAAGATTCTCTTTGCCATTGTTCAATACCAACCTATGAGTGAGAACATGTGGTGTCTGATTTTCTGTTCTTGTGTCAGTTTGCTGAGAATGATGGTTTCCAGGTTCATCCATGTCCCTACAAAGGACACGAACTCATTATTTTTGATGGCTGCATAATATTCCATGGTGTATATGTGCCACATTTTCCCTGTCCAGTCTATTGCCGTTTGGCATTTGGGTTGGTTCCAAGTCTTTGCTATTGTAAACAGTGCTGCAGTGAACATTTGTGTGCATATGTCCTTATAGTGGAACGATTTATAATCCTTTGGATATATAGGAGGGGAGCATCACACACTGGGGTCTGTTGGGGGGAAATAGGGGAGGGACAGCGGGGGGTGGGGAGTTGGGGAGAGATAGCATGGAAAGAAATGCCAGATATAGGTGAAGGGGAGGAAGGCAGCAAATCACGCTGCCATGTGTGTACCTATGCAACAATCTTGCATGTTCTTCACATGTACCCCAAAACCTAAAATGCAATTAAAAAAAAGATTCTCTTTGTCTTTGCCAATTTGATAATTTCTGCAGTTTCTTTGTTATATATAATCACTAAAGTCTTAATGATTCAATGGAAATTCTTAGAATGCCTGAAGTCAGTAAGTCTCCCTCTGCTGAAGTGTGGGGCATCACACGTCTTTAATATCTAAGCAGGTATTATACAAGTCTGCATTACCATTTACTTCCTGCTTACACAGAGGAAGATAGATAGATGTGAGAGCCTGGATTCTTCTCTAGTCTGTCCTGATCATGCATACAACCCTACACCTGCATGTGGCATTCTAGATTTCTAGGAATATGCCATAGCTTTTCAAAGACCCCTATAAACAACCAATTTTCAAGATTTCTTCTTTTGAGCTCTTTCATTAGCCTATTATTTGCCCATTTTTACCCAGTGATTCAGGCAGCTGCAAGGTTAAGTAATTTTCTGTGATTGTTTTTGACAAACACATTAACCAAAAAGTCTTTTTACTTTTTTCAGTTAGGTTAAATTATGAGTTATGAGTTAGGTTAAATAAAGAAAGTTTTGTGAATGGAGTCTTTCAACAAATCATCAGATGGGTATAATAATGACAATCTCTGGAAGTGAGGCATTGAAGGAACCCCAACCCTGCTATGCCCCTTTCAATGACAGGCAAGCTGCTGATTTTTGCTGTTATTATAAGCTACTAGTTACTTTCCAGAGTTCTAAAAATTTTGATTCTGTTAGTTTATCAGTATTTTCGTTGCTTACATAGAGGAGAAAATGTTGAAGGTCTTCGGTATTTGCTATGGGAGCCCTAGAAATTTAATATGGCACTTTTTTTTTTTTGTCATCAGTTTGAGATACTCCTGATTCCTGGCATGATGAGTTATTTTTAGTTGAAACCTGGACATTTTTTATTGTTGTGTTATGAGACTAGGATCTTCTGGAAAGCTTCTGCTTTACCTGGCTTCCACTGATGTTGCTCTACTAGGGGAATGGGAGGTTCACCTCCAGGTAGAGGTAGAAGTCCATGTCCACCAATCAGCCTCTGTCAACACCTGAGTGGGTACTTCTCTTCACTGAGTGTGCTGGCTTCCCTCTAACCCTCCACTGGCAGCTTTCTGAGGGTGTGAGCGCGTAACTACTGTTTCCCACATGGCCTCCATGGAGATCATGGAGAGGAGTGGTATCCTGACCACCAGGAGTAAGGAGTAAGACAGGGTCTTACTGACACCACCTGAGAAGAGAGATAAAGATCATCTTGTTACCACCACGTGAAGGAAGAAGTTCAGGCTCCCTGAGAGGGCTCCACTGACACTGCAGTGGTGGGCCCTTGTTACAACCTAGCAGAGACTCTCGAGGCGGGGGCAACATTTGGGGTGCCTCAAATATTGAAGTGAAGGTGAAATTCTAGACTTCCCACTTGGCCTTTTCTGGTGTGGGTGTATGTGGGGTTTTGTATCCTGTGCTGTTTAGCTAGAGTAGAACAGTTTATTGTTTTGCTAGGCTGCCCCTCTTCTGGGCCTTTGGCTAGAAAGATTAGGCTTTTGCGCATGTCTCTTTTGATCTACGTCTTTTGATGTTTCCTGGTTGCTGACTTCTTCACCTTCAAGTTGGGATACATGAGACAGAAAGAAAATCCAGAGGGTCTTCTCTATTTGTTTTATCTAGAAACAAGGATTTTAGAGGATTGAGGAATAGTATACCTATGCCATCTTCCTAAAAGTGGAAGTTGGATATGTTTTTAAACATGACAACCACTTTAGTTGTTGAATCAAGAAATTTAGAAATGTCAAATTCAATTTTAGCACTCTAGATATTAAAATTCTGTATGATGCAACATATCCATGAAACAAACATGCACATATACCCCAAATCTAAAATAAAAGCTAAAATTATTTAAAAAATGAAATATAAAAATTCTCATTACCCTTTACATTAAAAAAAAGTTCTGATTTGTTTTGAGTTAGCGACCATGTTGCCTCTTTCTTTTCTTTTTTTTTTTTTAAAAAAACAGGTAAATTGATTTTCTTTGCATCAAGTGTTATATTGCATATGAAACTACTGTAAGGGCAATCAAACCATTGTAGTTCTTGAGAGGGTCACTAAGCTCAAACTAGTCACTAGTCCTCCACAACTACAATTTGTCAATAAAAGCAAACCTAAAGAGTCTCAGGTCTGTAGGTATTAGAAGTTAAAGATTGCCTTAAAGCTGTTGCTAGTAGCTAATCTTTGTTGTGGAATGCTTCTAAGAGAGGGAGCATGGTCTGTTAGTGCAAACAGGATTGGGTACCAAAGAACTTGGAAAACTATCTGATGGTGATAAAGTAAAAACAGAATTAATTCAAGAGAGTGAAGAGCTGGGCTTGAGTTCTACCTTTGCCTTTAATCTTCTACGTAATCTTACTCTAATTAAACTTCCCAAGTCACTGTCACTGTGGCTGTTCAGAGCTGAATGAACTTATTCAGTAGGCTAGTGAGAACTGATATTATTCTCTTTCTATTTATGTTTTGGAAGATGCATCCTGATACACTGATCTTGGGGAGGCCTAATCATCAGTGTTTTTGAAAGCCCCTTCTCCAGCTGACTTTAATGTGTGCAGGGTCGAGACTCTTCAATCTAGGTAAATATTTCCAGTCCTGACTCAAGATGTCACTCAACCTGAATGCAAGTGATAGTCATGTTTGGGTACCATTGATCTAGTAATTTTCAAAACAGGGTTGGGAAAAAGGGCTAGTTTAGGAGAAATTTCTAATTCCTTTACCCTTCTCCTTATCCCTCAAGATGAACATTTTGAAAATGTTCCCTAGCTATTCTGATACTTGCCTTGGACTTTCACATTCTCCACTCCACTGCTATTTTTGTCTCTTCTAACCTTCCAGTCGAGAGTTGTCTTGATGTAACTGTACTTTCAGAGCTTGAATGCTCTCTATAACATTGCTACCAGCTTCCATCTGCACATCATCCATGACAAGAATCTCACTAGCTCTTGGGCAACTAATTCTGTCCCTTGAGAGTCTCAACAAGGCAAAAGGCACAGTAAGACAACTGTGTAAGGTAAAGTAATGAGGAGACAGGTTTCTGCTCACTGGAACGAAGATTGTGTGTGCTATTTTAAAAATACATAACAACTTAAGTTACAGTCACTTTGGAAAATCACTAACTTTAAAAGTAAATATACACTTCACTTACTAAGTCTCTTACCCAAAAAGAAAAAATCCTGTGGAAATGTTACAATCTTCATTTTCTGAAAGTAAAAATAAATTTTCTTAATTGTTACAGATGAGAAAGCTGAGTTACATGAAGATAAGTAAATTGACAGAGTCAGATGATACAGGATCACGTGGGACTTGAACGATGGCAATTACTGTCACAGTGGCACTCTGACATGAGGCTTCCATCAGTGAACAGATTGATTTTGCTCCCCTCCCCACCACCATACACATGCAACATAAAGTGGTGATGCTTTTTTCAGTAATATGTCTGAAACATGTTTTCCAGATAAGTCCATAGCTATGAAGAAAGGTCTGATACATGAAAGGAGGAAAGGGACACTGTTTTGATCAATGCTGAAGAACAGGCTAGAGACAGGACCCTCAGAATCAGTCTAAGAAACATTTTATGAAAGACAGCATCAGCGAAGCCAATGTGCCCAAACCCAGCTTGCTCTTCTCTTGGCTACTGTTTTCAGCTAAGTGTGAACTCAGGTCATTTCCTGCATTTAAAAGCAAAACCTGTCACTCCCAAGAAAAGCTCTCTGTACTGACCGCTTCACTAATTCACTGCTGACTGGGCTTGTCTGGTAAGGGAACACATTAAATATTTAAACCTTGTCCTTCCTCAGATGCAGAGCAGCAAAGATGATTTTCCACAGAATTTAGCATTAAACTCAGGCAATTTGTACAGCTGTGCATATAAATGGCGTTTCACATAATCTCTAGAGGCTAGGGTCAGTGTTCCTTGTACATTTTAATACTGTAGATGACATAGCCACATCCTTCCAATTTATGTTCCCTCGTAATTGAAAGGGGCTTAATAAAAGTGAGGAAGAAGCAGTATGTACACAGCAACATCGATTTCTGCTGACAGTTGAGCAGAAGTTAATTGTAATTTTAATGTAATTTGTTCCATGGGTGATGTTGATCCCTAGAATGCACCTAAATCCATTTTAAAAGAAATTGTGTGTGTGCATGTGGTGTGTGTGTACATGCATTATAATATCAGAATGACCCAATTATACAACTGTCATGAAAACACCAAATATAACTTGCCCAGATGAGTAATTATTTTTTGCGCAGATATATTTGTTTAAATAAATGGAAGCTAGGCCTTTATTATCAACACAGAATTGTGCCTGATCAGATTTTGGGGTGACATAGATGTTATGTTGCTTAAAATAAATGCAGACTTTATTTGTCAGAGCAAGAATACAACATAGTCCTAATTGCGAAGTTAAGCTTATCTGCATGAACTGTAGTTAATATTTATTCTGGGTGAAACAGTTTTTTATTAAGTTATTTTTTCATTTAATAGAGCAAGAACATGCTAATAGTTTTGTTGGTAATCCAAACATTTCCTGCTGTGGGTAAAAACAAATGTAAAACTGAAGAATGATGGTGTTCCCTGGCTCTGAAATTTGCTAATTGCAGAGCTATTCAATTATAGGTAATATACTTTTATTGCTAATAAGATTACCGTGTGTCAACACAACTGCAATTCTGAAATGGAATTTGCCCAATTGCCTTGTATGGAATTTAAAACTGTCGTATGTAAAAGACTTTAGAAAATTAGCACTGAAATATGAATGACAGGGAGAAGAAATCAGTAAAATGCCTAATCAAATTTTTTCCCATCCAGGTGCTTTTATTTTGGGACAGTTTCAAAATGCATATTTTGTCACCAAAAAAAGAAAATAAATAAAGGCAGGAGTATAATAGAATATATTGTCATCTAAGTTAAAAATTATTTAGGCAGTTTATAATTTGTTTTTATACAATTTAGTATTTTCCAAATCTTCCTCCATGAGCCAGGGTTTAATATTGTGTTAGGTACATAATAAGCAAAGAATGAGTGTAAGTTTATGAATCCGTAACACAGATAAAGAATCAAGAAAAAGCCAACTCGCCTGGTGAGGAAAAAAGGATGTAAAAATTGCATATTCCTGACTTTTACTTCAGATCAATTAAATCAGACTCTTAGAATATAAAGTATAAGAATGTCCATGTTGTACTGATCCCCATGTGCTTCTTACACACATGGAGTTTGAGAACTACTGGGTTGTTGAGATCATTCCAATGCCTGAGTAATGATGTCAGTGCATGTCTGGTGTCCCTAAGTTGTGGCCTTTGGCTGCAAAGGCTGTAAAATGGCTTTGGATCTTCTCTTAAGGAAAAGACTAGTTATCTGCTTCCTGCCAAACACATGTGAACAGAGGCCTCCAGAATGATGATTACCTTCAAATCATATATTACTAATGATGTCAGCAGACGCAGGTGCCAGGCTCCCCTGGGTGTAGTAGGATCCTGTAGGAATATACAGGAGAGATCCCTTGGGAAGTCTCTCTTTGTTAAAAAAAATTTTTTTCTAGAAATGTGACCTATGGGCCATGTGTGTCAGAATAATTTAGGAGGATATTAACAGTATGTGTTCTGGAGTCTCACACCAGACCTGTTCAATCAAAATCACAGGGAATGGATCCAGAAATCTGTATGTCCAAACATGTTGTATCACAACTACACCTTCACCTACCCCCAACCCCCCAAAAAAATTGTGTCAATGACATTTGGTGATCTTATTGGAGAACTTTCTTCACTTTTTCCTGGATTTGGGGACTAACCAAGGTTATCTCAATTTGCCTGACTTTTCCGAATTTAGCCCTGAAAGTCTCATGTCCCAGGAAACTCCTCCCCCTCAGGCAAAGCAGAGCAGTTGGTCCCCTAACTAAGATCTCATTTCACATCTTGTTCTACCATATCCTAACTATAGTGCTTTGAGCATGGAAATAAACGATTTTAGATCCAATTTCCTCATCTGTAAAATGGCTATACTAACCATTTCACAGAGATATTGTGTTAATTAAATGAAATTAGATGTGATTACATATATGAAGCACCTAGCAAGCAGACATTCTGTAAATGCCATTTCCTTTTTCTACCATTGGCAAAGTTGTATTCCCAAGCCCAGAAGGAGAATCATGTTACACACAACAAGACAGTGGATGACACTTAAGTTATTTCACCTTGAAAAAAAGAGAAAAAGAGAGAGATACTTTTTGTTTGGCAAAGAACAGATTGTCATATGCTATTTTCAGGCAGATTTGTTTTGGATTTTTTCTTTCAGTTTGCAAATATGCAAACCAAGAGTCATGATTCACTTCATTTCCATGAAAAATTAATTAACTAAAATTCTAGATATAAACAAAAAAGGAAGAAAAAAAAAAGATGTGTTCAAAATACAGAGTCCTAAGTCCTAGAATTTAGATAAGACATTTGGAGTCATATAAATCAAAGCAGGTATTGCTTCTGCAATTTGAGCAGATATGTGGGTAAAGCCTTCAGGCCAGGCTATGTTTCTACCACTGGCTTTAATAAGATGTATGAATTTAGATAGGTCTCAATTTTTCTGGACCTTAGATTTCACTTATAGAATGGAGGTTGGAATAGTATATTGAATTGATATCTAAAATTATTTCAAGCTTATGATTCTATTTCAGATAAATTATTTTGCTTTGATTTGAATTCTCTTAGTAAAAGGGAGCTGGCTGATTTTGGGCAATTGATGTCATAGTAGGAAGATTAATTTTAGATTGTTCTACTTTATTCTGGATCAAAATCTTCTTTCTATAACTTATTCCTGCTACTCTTAAATCTCTCTTAGAAAAACTCAGAATAACTCTGTTTTCTTTTTCATGGGTTTGTTCTTCAGCTATTTAAAATGAATGACCACATTAAGCCTTGGCATATCGTATTTCTGCCTCTGCTGGAAGTGGCTATGACATGGCCATGTTTAACTATGATGGGCTTGATTGAAGCTCTGGGGACTTCTCAGGCAAGGTGAGACTGTCCTAACCAAGCATCAAACTTGATAATTGAATGAAAGGTTCACCCTTACTTATTAGTTAGCTTATAATATGAGGGTCAGAATTTAAAGAAAAGAGTAAATTAGAGGAAGATTAAATTGACAGGAGCTCAATCATAGAAAGGCTTCGGAACAGGTAAATTTCGTGAGGAGGTGTCTGGGTAAAGGCTGAGAAACAGAGGTATTTAACTGATAGCAATATCCTGAATTGTAGTTGAGAGCACAGAGAGCTTAAATCTAGATTAGAGAAAACATTCATTTCTTCAGTCATTACTTCACCACATATTTGAGTACTCACTATGTTCCAGACATCGTTTGGACCCTGGGATAGCTCAGTGAGCCAAGACAAGCCTAGCTCTTGTCCAACATGGCATAGGGTACAAAACTGACCACCTGTCAAATGTTTCCCATTAGCACATTAATGATCGGAGTGTCCCTGTGCATGTTAAAACACACAGATTTCTGGATCCAGTCTCAGTATGATTAAATGAGTTTGACAAAGGACCCAGGAGCATATACTTTTTAATAACCTTCCTAGGTTATTCTGAAACAAAGAGCCCACAGGTTACATTTTTATTAAGGTCATTTTAAAAGGAGAGATCAGATTTCCCAAGCAATTTGTCCTTTACATGCTTAAAGGGTCCTGCGATATCCTGAAGGGTCCAGACGCCTATGTCTGTGAAGTAGTACTTTCTGCTTATTGATACATGGCTCGTTCAAGGCACTGATGACCTGTTTCTCATTTTACATGTTCATGACATCTTCCTGATTTCCACTGTATGTTAGTGATCTGGAGACTGACTCACTTACCTACGCTATTCTTTAAGAATAAAGCCCACAATTAGCATTGGTGCTCCGGATACATGACATCAGCCAGCGGGTATATTTACTTTTTGAGGACAGTAAATTTTTATTGATGCAGTCAAAAAATACATTGTCTTCTTTAGTGAAGTTATGTTTTCAAATTTTATTGATATTATAGTGAGTTAAATCCTTCACATCTTTCATATATTTCTCAATTGAAATTGTGTCATCCAATCAACTCTGTGCTTTTGCAAGTCACCTTCTTTACTCAGGGGCAAAACCAAATTCTCAGCCTCCAGTTATTCCATGCTTTGCTGCGTTGACCTTTCCCTGAAGGGCCATGAATATCCACTATAGGGTATTCAATTTCTTTTCTGATTTCTAGAATTAATCCACTTTACCTCTATCCTTGGATATCAACAGAAATCCAACTTTCAATACCATAAAGCATAATGAAAATGATTATCCCCCTACGAATGTTTACATTTACTGATAGGATCTTAACTCCCAACCCTCCAACTTTTTCAAATCCTTCAGTACCTTTTGAAATCACTGTCACAAGCATACTCCATGCTGTTCTCAACCCCTTCTTTGAATGATGATTTCATCTTCTTGCTTAATTGAAATGTGGCTGTACTGCAAATACATCTCTATAACCCCTTCAATGGAGACATTTTTCTTGTACTCCCTATAACTCAAGTGTCTTTTCTATTCTCTATCCCCACTTAAGAACCTAAGGACCATTTCTTTCCCTTTCTCCTTAAAAACGTTAGCTTTTTTTCCTGTTTAACCATCAGGCTTTCTTAGCTCCCACTTCCATTACTTGCATCTACAGACACCATGTTTACCTCTTCCTCTCATGGGATACCTAGCTCTTGTCTCTCTCCATAGCTATGACTTTTTTTTTTTTTTGGATTTCCTCATGCATATTGATGATATATCCACCTCCTACATTCTTAGAACCTTTAAATAATTGTTGTCAACATTCTCCTCCTATCTCTCTTGACCATTCAGGAATGATCTTGTCTTTCTTTTATTTATTGTACTTTAGGTTCTGGGGTACATGTGCAGATCATGCAAGATTGTTGCATAGGTACACACATGGCAAGGTAGCTTGCTGCCTTCATTCCCCCCATCACCCACATCTGGTATTTTCCCCTTGTTATCCCTCCCCCCCCCCCCCCCCCCCCTGTTGTCCCTCCACTAGACCCCCCAAACTGTCTGCAGTGTGATGCTCCCCTCCCTGTGTCCACGTGTTCTAATTGTTCAATACCTGCCTCTGAGTGATAACATGTGGTGTTTGGTTTTCTGTTCTTGTGTCAGTTTGCTGAGAATGATAGTTTCCAGATTCACCTATGTCCCTATGAAGGAAATGATCTCATAGTTTTTTATGGCTATGTAGTATTCCAAGGTGTATATGTGCCACATTTTCTTTATCCAGTCTATCGTTGATGGACATTCGGGTTGGTTCCACGTCTTTGCTATCGTAAACAGTGCCACAATGAACATACTTGTGCATTTGTCTTTATAATAGAACAGTTTATAATTCTTTGGGTATATACCCAGTAATGGAATTGCTGGGTCAAATGGTATTTCTATCTCTAGATCCTTGAGGAATCGCCACACTGTCTTTCACAATGGTTGAACTAATTTAAACTCCCACCAACAGTGTAAAAGTGTCCCTATTTCTCCACATCCTCTCCAGCACCTGTTGTCTCCAGATTTTTTAATGATCGCCATTCTAACTGGTGTGAGATGGTATCTCAGTGTGGTTTTGACTTGCATTTCTCTAATGACCAGTGATAATGAGCATTTTTTCATATGTTTATTGGCCTCATAGATGTCTTCTTTTGTAAAGTGTCTGTTTATATCCTTCAACCGCTATTGAATGGGTTTGTTTGTTTGTTTTAGTTCTTTGTAGATTGTGGATATTAGCACTTTGTCAGATGGATAGAAAATTTTTTTCCCATTCTGTTGGTTGCCAGTTTGCTCTAATGATTGTTTCCTTTGCTGTACAGAAGCTCTGGAGTTTAATTAGATCCCATTGGTCTATTTTGGCTTTTGCTGCCACTGCTTTTGGTGTTTTAGCCATGAAGTCCTTGCCTATGCCTATGTCTTGAATGGTATTGCCTAGGTTTTCTTCTAGGGTTTTTATGGTGTCAGGTCTTAGGTTTAGATCTTTAATCCATCTGGAGTTAATTTTAGTGTAAGTGTCAGGAAGGGGTCCAGTTTCTGCTTTGGGCATATTGCTAGCCAGTTTACTCAACACCGTTTATTAAACAGGGAGTCCTTTCCCCATTGCTTGCTTTTCTCAGGTGTGTCAAAGATCAGATGATTGTAGATGTGTGGTGTTGCTTCTGAGGCCTCTGTTCTGTTCCACTGGTCTTTGTCTCTGTTGTGGTACCAGTACCATGCTGTTTTGATTACCATGGCCTTGTAGTACAGTTTGAAGTCAGGCAGCATGGTGCCGTCAGCTTTGTTCTTTTTGCTTAGGATTGTTTTGGCTATGTGGGCTCTCTTTTTTTTCCACGTGAAGTTTGAAGTGCTTTTTTCCAGTTCTGTGAAGAAGGTCATTGGTAGCTTGATAGGGATGGCATTGAATCTTTTCTTTATGGATGTTGAATATTGACCCCCACTCTTTGCTGGCTTGTAGGGTTTCTGCCAAGAGATCCGCTGTGAGTCTGATGTGCTTCCCTTTGTGGGTGACCTGACCTTTCTGGTTGCCCTTAGTATTTTTTCCTTCATTTTAACCCTGGTGAACCTGACGACTATGCACCTTGGGGTTGCTCTTCTAGAGGAGTATCATTGTGGTGTTCTCTGTATTTCCTGTATTTGAATGTTGGCCTGCCTTGCTAGGTTGGGGAAGTTCTCCTGGATAATATCCTGAAGAGTGTATTCCAGCTTGGATTCATTCTCCCCGTCATCTTCCAGTACACCAATCAGGTGTAGATTAGGTCTTTTCACATAATCCCATATTTATCAAAGGCTTTGTTCATTTCTTTTCACTCTTCATTCTCTTTTCTTGCCTTTTCATTTCATTTCATTGAGTTGATCTTCAATCTCTGATATCCTTTCTTCTGCTTGATCTATTCGGCTGTTGAAACTTGTATATGCTTCATGACCTTCTTGTGCTATGTTTTTCAGCTCCATCAAGTCATTTATATTCTTGTCTAAGCTGGTTATTCTAGTTGGCATTTCATCTAACGTTTTTCCAAGGTTTTTAGTTTCTTTGCATTGGGTTAGAACATGTTCCTTTAACTCAGAGAAGTTTGTTATTACGCACCTTCTGAAGCCCGCTTCTGTCAATTCATCAAATTTGTTCTCCATCCTGCTTTGTTCCCTTGCTGGTGAGGAGTTGTGATCTTGTGGTGGGGGAGAGACATTCTGGTTTTTGAAAAGTGAAAATAACCTAAATGTTCTTCAATGGATGAATGGGTAAAGAAACCATGGTGCATATATTACAATGGAATATTATACAGCCCTAAAAAAGAAGGGGATCCTGCCATTTGCCACAACATGGATGAGCCTGGAGACATTATATTGAATAAAACAAGAACAAATACTACATAGTACCACTTGTTAAATGTACAGAGACAGAGAATAAAACAATGATTACCAGGAGTGATGGTTGGGGGGGTAAATGTGGAGATATAGGTCAGAGGATACAAAGCAGCAAATGTGTATAATGAACAAGTCTAGTGATCTAATGTACAACATGGGCACTACAGGTAATAAAATTGTACTGTATGTGAGATTCATGCCAAATGAGTAGATTTTAGCCACTCTTGCCACAAAAACAAAAAATAATGAATAACTGTGTGAGTTGATGGATATGTTTGTTTCACTGTGCTAAACTTTTTACCATCTAATAAGTGTCCCGTAACATGTTGCATGCCTTAAATATAAACAGTAAAATTTATTAAAAATTCAGAGAAGTGGAGATTGAAAAGTGATCACTATTTGAGAAGGGGGGAGGGGCATATTTTAGAATTTTAAAATATCTAAATGTGAAACTTGTCTTGATCCTATTCTTGTTTTTGCAAAAAGTAACAGGTTTCTAACATGAATCATTTTGTTTGAAAGACTACTTTGAAGTTCAGTGAAATAATGTGTATAAAGTATTCAGGGTAAAAATTCGCTTGGAGAAGTAGTAATAAAAAGAGAATAAGCTATTTCGTGGTCAGCGTGGATTAGGAAAAGAAGGGCTCAACTTAAAAGGAACAACCAAAGACACTATATGCTCAAACATATTACCTTGCACATTTTAATTTTACAATTCCATTTGAATTGCTAAATCACCTTTTAGCATTTTAGTTTCCTTTCTTCTAAAATAAGGGGTTTGACTCGTAAATTCTTATAGTTCTAAAGCCTCTGATCAGATTAAGTAATTCACATGGGAAAAACAAAGAATGTTTTGCATCAGACCATGGAGAGAGTCCAGTTTTCTAGTTTTAGTTTATTAAATACTCAGTGATTTTTGCATGTTACTTTTCAGCCTCTGCCTGGAAGAATGGGTGCAGAGGGAAGAGGAGGCTGGACAAGGGAAGATAATATTGGAGCCTGGGTCCTTTAAGGGGAAACAGAGTCATCCTGGTAGGAGATTTTAATGGAATGCTTCAGCTTGTCAGAGGGTTCCAGGAATCTTCTGCACAATGAACAGGAGAAATAGAAGACAGGACAGACTCAATGAGTGATGAGAGAAGGTTATGTGTTACTTAGCAGTTCTGTCCAGAGCCTTTATCTTGAGTAGCTTCCATGTGATTAGCAGTGTAGCAAGTGGTTTAGCATTTGATGGAGAAGTGTTAAAAAATGGAGCCAGATGCTGTGTGTGATGGCTCATGCCCATAACCCTAGCACTTTGGGAGGCTGAGACAGGCACATTGCTTGAGCTCAGAAGGTTGAGACCAGCTGGGACCCTGCCTCTACAAAAACACAAAAATTAGTCAGGTTCTGGTGTGGTGGTACATGCCTGTAGTCCCAGCTACTCGGCAGGATGAGGTGGGAGGATCATTTGAGCCTGGGAGGTCGAGGCTACAATGAGCCAAAAGTATGCCACTGTACTCCAGCATGTGCGACACAGTGAGACCCTGTCACAAAAAAAAAAAAAAAAAAAAAAATGGAGCCAGAATATGTAGGTTTAAGATCTAGCTCTGCCAATTTTTAGCTGTGTGACCTTCACCAAGGTATTAAATGTCTCTGAGTGTCAATTTTCTCATTTGTAATAATTGGAATATAATCTAGCTCATAACTCCTACTTCAGATGGTTGCTCAGACACATTTCAAATAAAATGAAACAATTAATCATTATTTCCCAATCTTTACTAATAATAAGAATCACCTGGGGTTTCTGTCAAACATGCAGATTATAAAGTATTTACCCTGAGAAAGTCTGATTTAGCAGATTCTGTTTGGTGAGCAGAATTTATGCTTTTAGCAATAACCAAGAGTTTTCATTTCTTCAGGCAAATTTAGAAGATGGTAAAGGGATAGTGCTATGTAATGATAATGGTAATGTTAGTTAATATTGTGAGAATCAAGGAGTCCTGAGGTAAAAATGAGCCAGCCCAGGACGAAGATCCATAAGGTATTTTCTCTTTTCATTTGGTTCTCATTTATGTGAAGAAGATAGTAGTATCTCGTTGTTCAAAGAGATTTCTATTGTGGGGTAGAGATAGAGGGACTTGCTTTGCTTTCGTCTGTCTATCTATCTTCATCATTTATTTTCATCATGATCATCATCTATAAACTCAGCCAACTACCTAGCTATCAACTATGTATCTATCTACCAACATATCTACCTTCCTGCCTGTCATATACGATGTACTTTTACTATGTCGTAGAAGTCAAAGCAAACATGTTACTGTGTCACAAATCTAAGCCTCTGAGTGCTTACAGATTTAGATCTATCTATTATAATCATATTTGTATACCATAAACCTCAATGTTGGCAGAGAGAGAGGGAGGAGACACACAGTGAGCCATATTATGTTTTTTTTGATGTTATAATGACAACTGTGTCAACATCGTAATTGCTCACTTAAAGGCAATGTTTTCTCATCTAACTATGTTTACAAACACAAAAAACTACAAGGATATCACTTTAATACTGGCCTATGGGGCAGACATTAAACCTTATAGGCTGCTCAATTTATTGACCTGTGTTTGGTTAAAAATAAATTGATAAAGAAAAATGAGATGCTATTTTTCTTACAAATCAACAACACATTAGCAGGTGAATTGCTTTTGAATCTCCAAAGTTCCAAGAGCCACAGAGTGTTTTTGCTTATCCATAGTCTAATATCAGGCAACTCCACTTACAAAGTAATACATATGAGATTCATTATCAGCAAGTGACCTGGTGAAATTTAGCAAACAGTTGTGCAGTATTGAGGCTATTTTACTATTTCCCTCTTGTCCTGAATCTGCCTTTGAGTAAGCACCTAACAGGGACTATAAAGAACTGCCAAGGGAATTTTCAAAATTTATGGTGTGCATTAGTCCTTGAGTCTACTTCCTTTCAGTTGTGGTTCTTTACTTAGTTTCTTTAAATCTTCTGTATATAAAAGGGTTTAGCTCCTACAGCAGTCATCTACAAATGAATCTTTACCATGAAGTATTAATGGTTCCTTTCATATGTCAGATCTAGCAATTTACACATCTTGCACAAAAAAATGCCTAAATGTGTAAGTGACTGATGATTTTTTCCTTAAATCATAATCTATAAGGTACAACTTTTGAGATCTAAAAGTTTAAGATCCATTATAGATAACAAAACATAGGTATAATATGCAAGTAAACTCCCACCCATCTTACCAGAAAAGGAACATAGATTCACTTTCCATGGTTTCAGACATACGTGGAGGATCCTGAAACATATCCCTCATGGACAATAGAGGACAACCATCCTATTTATTGCACAGCAGGTTCAAATAAAATGATACGATATTCTGAGATTGATGAGATCACTTCTGGGTAATGTGTATATATACCTACATTTTCACCCATATGCCAAATTTCAAATAAATCACATTGTCATCCAACTTTCCTGAGTTGTAAGGCATCAGCAGCTTTCAGTACTCTTTTTGTCCTTTTCTTCCTCTCCCTCCGCAAGTACCCAGTTTTCATAATCTAGTTCCTCTTATGAAGAGTGCTTTGATACATGATAGAAACATGGCAAAAATAAATGTTTTTGTCCTCTCAGAAGTATTCATTTTTTAAAGAGTGTCACAGTAAGAGGAAACCTTAAGAACTTTCTACAGGTAGAATTTCAGATCGTATTACAAATGAGAAGAATGTTTTGAAGTGGGAGGGTGAGCAGCCTTTAGATTTCTCTTGAAATGTAACAGAAGACACTGCCACTTGTTCTTTAGTGACTATAACCAAGATCCTTTGAAACAGACTGAGCAGTACATGAGAGGAGCATTGAGAGAGACAGGCTGTATTTACAAAATTATTTGTAGAATCACTATAGCATACTTCTCCACTCATACTGACTCTGACCATTCCTTTCCTACATCTCAGTTTATTCTGCTCTCCTAGCTCAGTATATGGTTGGAGAACTTTATAGGTACTAAAATATTTTAATTTTATGTCTTGGAACATTTTCAATACATTTTATCTAGAACACAAGGATGACTTGGCAATAATTTCCTTTTGGGATAACCCCAGGATAACTCCAAATTTAGTGCCACCTCTGAGATATACAGGACCTGAAAAAACTCAGACTTTAGTGCCTATCCCATTCTTCACCTGGTTTCAGAATATGGGCTTCTGATGCCATGTATAAGCCTCAGTTTTTTAGCATTTGGTCTTTAATGCACTCTGAAATCTATCTTTCTTACTGGTTTCTGAGAAATTAAAAAGTCTCAGTCACCATGGGCTCAGCTATAGAACCGTGGCTAAAACTAGCTTCTCTTCACATAAAGTCCCTGCTGGAGGGACAGCTTCCTTCCATAGTTCAATTCAAAACTGTTCAGGACTTCAGGTCCACAATGTAAAGAGCTCAGAGCCATCACTACCATTCTCACAACAAAAAAGCCCAAACTGAAAATAATGACTAACTCCTTTTAGCACCATCAAAGAGGTGACTGGGCAAACTGCTTCTTCCCAAACCATAGTGAAAGGTGAATACAGAGAATCAAAGCTTACTGGGGCAGAAGCCTAGGAACAGACATCACTGGAGCCAGTACAGAGACAGAAACATTTAACTGTAATTGAGCAATAGCTTGAGGCTTACTGCGGGTAAGCTTGAGAGCTAAAATAAATCCACAGGAGCCCCATCTTAGTGAGACCCTCATACTTTTGTGAGTCTTTACTCCAGGAATCTAGCTGGTTTTCACAAAGAAGAACAAAGAAAACCTCCTGTGTGCTGCCGGGATGAGGAAGGGAAAAGTAGCCATCTGAAATATACTCAGAACATTCTGCTCTTTTTAACATGAACTTCCCTTAAAGGAAAGTATTTTTCTGGAGTCTAACCCCAAATGGGGTTTACTAGTCTAACCAACAAAAGAGTAAGAAAATACTAAACTGCAACTCACTCCAGCTTCCATCATAGCGGAATGAAAGTGCACAAGTCCAACCTACTCCAGCATTACTGCCTCATGTAAGGGGTGCAGGGAGACTGAAGAGTACTTTTGAAGGCCATAGCCCGCCTCCTTAGAGGATTACAAAAGGAGTAAGACATAGTAACAGGACCTTAGAACGCTTCCTTTCCTCCTAAACCTTATCACCACATCAGTAGGTCTCCTGTATAAATAATAGAGGAACACACATGAATAAACTGCATATCTCAGATCTTATTCAAGGAGAAGTCTTTAGGGAAACCTAAAGACAACTGGGGAAACAAGAAAAAGGACATCAGAAGAAATTTTAGCTTCTGACCCATACAGCTATAGCAAACAATAACACAGTCTAATTCCTAGCCACAAAAATGCAAGACGTCACACTTAAAGGTATATTTACTTCCATTTTCCCCCCAGTACATCACGTCCAGTTTCTACAAGACGACTGACTAGAGGCATTTGGTACTCAACTCTTACTCAGAAAAGAGCCAAAATAGCAAGTAATCACACTTCACAAATAGATCCCCTAAGAAAGAACACTGAAATTGAATGGAGAATTGACAAAAAAACACCTAAGGCAAGGAAGGAGAGGCTGCCTCCTTAGCCAGGATCAGCTGGGAGCCTGGAAAGGCTCCCAATGCGGGGAAAGAGTAAGTGAGGGATCCCCAGCAGTCCACATTCCCACCATGAACTCCTACCATTTTAGCCACAGGAAAGCCCCTTGACCCTCACAGTCCCTGAAACTAACATAGGGAGCTGCCTGGAGACCATGAGACATCATTGCTCCAGAAGTGCTTATCATGAGTCTCATACACCTCTGAGTCCTAAGAAGCTATAACCTGGTGCCATTTTGAGAACCTAGCTCCCACCAGCAAACAGCCTCTGCCATTGACATTTCCCACCCACAGCTGCCACTATTGCTGGCTGCTGCTGCCAGGGCCAAAGCGTGAGCCATTAGCAGCAACCCCATCTCCCCCAGCATCAGGACCACCAGCGCATGACAAGCACCCTGAAAACAGGTTACTCTGCCCATGATCACAACCTGGGGCTTAAGTGGATGTATATTATCATCATAAACAACAACAAAAAAAACAAACAAATACCTTGCAAGAAAGGAAAAGTAGAGACTAATATCTCTCCTGAACACAGATGTAAAAACCTCAACAAAATATTGGCGTATTGAATCAAAAAATAGATAAAAAGAATTATCTCCCATGAGCAAGTGATATTTATCCAGATATGCAAGGCTGTTTTAATATTAAAAAATCAGGCCGGGCGCGGTGGCTCAAGCCTGTAATCCCAGCACTTTGGGAGGCCGAGGCGAGTGGATCACGAGGTCAAGAGATCGAGACCATCCTGGTCAACATGGTGAAACCCCATCTCTACTAAAAATACAAAAAACTAGCTGGGCATGGTGGTGCGTGCCTGTAATCCCAGCTACTCAGGAGGCTGAGGCAGGAGAATTGCCTGAACCCAGGAGGCGGAGGTTGCGGTGAGCCGAGATCGCGCCATTGCACTCCAGCCTGGGTAACATGAATGAAACTCCGTCTCAAAAAAAAAAAAAAATCAATGTAATCTACTACATCAACAAACTAAAGAAAAAAATATGATTACATCAATAGATGGAGAAAAAACATTCAACAAAATTCACTCTCCATTCATGATCCATCTCTTAACAAACTAGGAATGTACTCAAATTAATAAAGAACATGTACTAAGCACCTGTATACAACATCATATTTGATAGTGAGAACCTAGATTTTCAACTAAAATCAGGAAAAAGGCAACAATGCCTCCATCCACCAATCCCATTCAGCATCATATTAAATGTCCTATCTAATACATTAAGACAAGGAAAAGAAATAAAAGATATACTCATTAAGAAGAAAAAAAAAAAACTCTTTTTTCACAGATGGCCTGATTGTCTATGTAGAAAATCTGAAAGAGCAGCCAAAATGAACAAACAAAAACCTCCTAATAAGCAACTATAGTAAGGTTGCAGGATACAAGATTAATATACATAGTCAATCATTTTCCTATAGATCAGCAACAAACAAGTGAGATTTGAAATTTAAAAATTTGAATTAATGACATTAATACTCATACAATGAAATACTTAGATATATGTCTAAAAATATATGAGATCTATAGAAGAAAAGCTACAAAATTCTGATGAAAGAAAAATATAAATGCATATAAATGAAGATATTCCTTGCAGATTTATTAAAAGAGTCAATATTATAAACATATTCTTTCTTCCACATTTGATCTGTAGGTTCAACACAATTCTAATAAAAACACCAGCACGTTGTTTTGTATGTTTTTAAATTTGTAAATATTTTAGATTTATTAGATTTCCGATTTTGTTTATTACCTCTAATTTTCCATATGGTTTCAATTGTTGTGTGAATTTTAGCAGCCTGATTCTAAAACTTCTTAAAATTCATAACATTTCATACAATTAACTCAAAATTGATCATAGACCTAACTGCAAAAACTATACAATTTCTAGGGGGTAACATCTCTGTTATCTAGGTGACTTTAGGTTTGGCAATGATGCCTTTTTTAGTATACAACACCAAAAGCACAATCTATGAAAGAAAAAAATATTAAGTTGATCTTCATTAAAAATTTTAAAAGTCACTCTAAGAGAATGAAAATACAAGCTACAGACTGAAGGAAAATTGTTGCAAAACGTATATCTGATAAACGACTAGTATTCAAAATACACAACTCTTAAAACTCAACAATAAGAAAACAAAAATTACTAAAATATAGACAAAAGATTTCAGCCTCACCAAAGAATATAACCAGATGGTAAATAAGCATATGAAAAGATTCTTGGCATCCTATATCATTAGGTAATTGCAAATTAAAATGATGGGATAGAATTATATGCCTATTAGAATGGTGAAAATCCAAGACACTGACAAAACCAAGTGTTGGCAAAGATGTGGAGCAACAGGAACTCTCATTTATTGCTGGTGGGAATGCAAATTAATATAGCACCTATGGAAGACAGTTTGGCAGTTTATTACAAAGTTAATCGTATTCTTTGATCTAGCAATTGGAGTCCTTGGCATTTATCCAAATGAGCTGAAAACTTATGTCCACATAAAAATCTACACACAAATTTTTATAGCATCTCATCTTTATACATAATTGCCAGAACTTGGAAGCCAGCAAGATGTCCTTCAGTATAAGTGTGGTACATTGTACAATGGGATATTAATAGGTAATAAATGAAATGAACTATAAAATCACTAGAAGATGTGGAGAAAACTTAAATGCATATTTCTAAGTGAAAGAAACCAATCTGAAAAGGCTATGTACTTACTGCATAATTCAATTTTATGACATTCTGGAAAAGGCAAAACTGTGAAGACAATAAGATCAGAGGTTGCCAGGGGATCAGAGGGAGGGAGCAACAAACAGGTGGTGGATGGGATTTTTAAGGCAGTGAAAGTACTCTATATAATAGTATAAAGATGAATAAGAATAATATATGTTAGTATACACTTGCCAAAATCTGTAGGATAACAACACAGATGGTGAATTCTAATGTAAAGTAGGTACTTACATTAATCATAGTGTATCAATGTTGGGTTATCAGTTGTAACAAATGTAATACAGTAATGGAAGATGTTAATTACGGGAGAAAGTGTGTGGTGGGGTGAGTGAGGAAGTAAGTCTTTGTACATTCTGATCTTGTCAATTTTTCTTTAAACCTAAACTGACTGATGCATTTTGAGTTCCTAGTACCCTCCAGATTTCTTGGCTCATAAGTAAATAATGGATATTAATTCTGGTCTTTTACTTCACAGTATAATGAGATATGGAAGGGGCTCTGGAAAGTAAGAAAGGGCTATCTGTTTTCAATATTAGTGGTGAGTTCAGCCATGTTCCTGATGCCAGCCAGAGCTTTAGAACCACCAAATGCATCCTAAAACAGGAAATAGGCAATGAGGACTTGTCACATCACCAAACTACATGCAAACTCTGGATTATTCTTTGTTTAAAAGAATCTCACTAAATACTCCCCTATAGATGATTTTGGTCTGCAGTGAGTTCTGGCTGTCTGAGATGCCACATTATTTCCTCTAATATAAAGAAAGGTAAAAAAAGTACCTTACCTTGTTAGAATTCCTACTTCCCAGGTTGTTTTCTACATTCTTTCCTGCAAGACTCTTGGGTCCTGTAATGAAAGATCATGTACTGAGTGGATTATAAACAACAGAACTTATTTTTCACAGTTTTGGAGGCAGGGAAGTCTAAGAGCAAAGAGCCAGAAGATTTGGTGTCTATTGAGGGCTCACTTTCTCATAGACAGCTGTCTTCTCACTGTGACCTGACATGACAGAAGGAGCAAGACATCTTTCTGGGAGTTCCTTCATAAAAGCACTAATCACATTCGTGAGGGCTCCACCCTTATTACCTCATCACCATCCGAAAGCCCTACCTCCTAACATAATCAGTTTGGGGATGAGAGTTTCGACATATGAATATGGGGGGCGGGGGGACATAAACATTCAGACCATAGCACCTTTACAGCTTCAAATTTTTTCAATCCATCTGCCCTCCTAGTTCTCAATCTTCCTACTTCCTCTCATAGTGTTTAAATTAGCTAGTTTATTCCTGACTGAGTATTGTCATGTATTAATTGCAAACCTTTCAGTAAACTGGAATTCAATCAACCTGAAAATACCTTGATATATATTGCTGATTGCATTGCCAAGATCACAGGAGTCTTTTCATTTCTAGTATAGCTTAAGATGAAAGGTGTATTAATTTTTTATTTTTATTTAACAAATTACTCCATTTTTGTGGATCAAAACAATAAATATTTATTATTTTGCAATTCCTGTGAGTCAAAGATTCAGGAGTGGTTTAGTTATATTCTTCTGGAGAAGAGTCTTTCATGAGATGGTACTTAAGAAATTGAACGAGGGTTTTAGTAGTCTGAAGGTGTGAATGAGATAGAAGAATTTACTTCAAAGATGGCTTACTCACAAGGAGGTTGGCAGGATGCCTCTGTTTTTTTTGTTAGCTATTGTCAGGAGACTTCAGTTCCTAGCCCTATGGTTCTCTCCACAGGGATGCTTACATGTCCGCACAAAATGGAACCTGGCTTTCCTCAGAGTGCTCCAAAAAAGAGCAAGAGAGAAGCCATGATGTCATTTATGATCTAGCTTTAGAATTCATGTATTATCATTTCTAAAATACCTTAATGGTTATATAGGTTGACATCATTCATTTTGGAAGGGGAGGTGAGGATCATTATGGTGAGGTCGCGTTAGAGGCTACCACAGTAAGGCATTTGGATGTTTGTTATAATTACAAAATATCAAACCGATCCCTCTGCCCCAAATAACCACATGGATAAAGGCGAACATGTATTTTTAAATAACCTGTCTTTCATTTACATAATTAATCCTGATATTCACTTTTTTTGGGGTAGATTCCCCATTTTACAGCTGAAGAGGCTGAGTTTTGGTACCCAATATTACCCAACTAAGTAAGCTGCAAAGCCAAATTTTGAACCCAATGAGGGCAATGCTAATCCTGTTTGAATTTCTATATAATAATATTCATCTTGACTTTCTTGATGAGACAATGTTCATAAAGGCATGCATCCTCATTATACTGGTCATTTATGTGGCTTTCTGTGCTGTCAGGCTACAAATTATGTTCAATATTCTGCCATCCAGATACAATAGCTTCTCCTCCCACAATTTCTTTTCCATTAATCCCTTAGCAGACAAGGTTACTCTGTAGTTGAGGCTCACCACTGTGAATCATTTAATTTCCAAAGAAACATCATCTATTTGCCATCATTAAAATACAGACTTGAATATCATCATCACAAATGCTTGGAAATCCCCTGTGAAGAAGGCTTTGCTGTGAACATCAACTTTCATCTTGTAGATGAAAAAGGACATTTTATCTTCTACTGATGAGTATTTGTGGCAGCTTCTGCTCTTCCAAATTCATGTTACCTTGGGGAATGAATGTGTATAAGAACTGCAATTTTCATTCTAACCACACATCTAAGGGCACAGAGCCCTGAAGATATGATCTGTCTTAGCCTTGATTCATGACTGTTTTAATACTTCCAGTTAGCATTTGGTGCACAGAGTTTCAACTCCAATAAAAACGCTGTGACTACTGCCAAAGAGATAGAATGGTAGAGTAAGCTGCACAAATCACAGAGGATGGTAAATTCATTTTGACCAAAAATCTAAGATTCCTATTGTGGCTTAGTTAAGCCATGGAATTATAAAGCTTGGAATTTCACGTGCAAGAGTTAGTTTCACAGATGTTAAATGTTTTGGCCTTCTTTTCACTTTGCAGGCTTGATTACAAAATATGTCTCGGCCCTGCTTTATTTCTTAATCCCCTGAACTCCAATTTTAGGGTTGAGTTCTGATGGTTCTTTAGCTATCCCAGATCAAAATTAGGGCATTTTCTTTAAAACCTGCCAGACCTGGAATGACAAAGAAATAGGCTGGCTGCTAAATGGTTGCTGCTACTCTAAAATAATATTGGGATGTAACATAATGGACAAAATATCATATTCTCTTAAGGAAACCCCTCCATGTAGTCAAAAGATGCCTTCAAGAGGTCTGGATTGACCTTGGTATGAGAGTAATTCTCCAGAATGCAGATTGCATAACAATAGCTGATCTATCTCTATGTTACTATCTAAGGGAGCTGGGTCTCATTAAATTCAGGGTGTCAGATGGCATTAAACATATTTTAATCATCTTACATGTAACAATAATTGTGTATTTACATGAGAACATTTCTATTTTTTGAAGATTCATACTGAGATCCATGGGAGTGACATGGCCTATTGTCTGTAATTTAAGCTACCTCATAAGTAAAATAGATGACGCAAGTGTGGCAAAATGTTACTGATTGTTAAATACAGGTAATAGATATTTACACATTCAGTTCACACTTCTTTTATTTTTTTTTTTAGAATAAAAAGTGAAAGAATTGAATGAGGTACAAAAATTGGGGGACAAATTGTACAGTTTAAAACAGCAGAAGGAAGGGTGAGCCCTGCTATCAGCCTTCTTTCTTCTCTGTTCTTCCCCAAGGCAACATTCAGGCTGCTGTCTTAATAAATATTGGACAAATATTTAAAGAACATATTTTAAGGAATACTAAATTATGTACCTGGCTATAAGTTTGACCTATCCAGTAATTCTTTTCAAATCTGTAGTTCAGAAACTAAACCAGTAGGAGGGCACCAAGACCTAAGAAGTAAAGAAGATGGGAGGACGGCTACCATAGGGCCAAAGACAACTTCCCCTAGAGGAATTGAGTGTATTTTAATTTATCAATTAATTTTTGAGCCAAAGTCTTTCTCTGTTCCCCAGTTGGAGTGCAGTAGCACAATGATAGCTCACTGAATTCTCAAATTCTCAGACTGAAGCGTTGCTTCCACCTTAGCCTCCCTGCAGCTACAGATGCATACTACCATGCCTGGCTAAATCTTCTGGTATTTTTTTGTAGAGACAATCTTGCTATGTTTCCTAGGCTGGTCTAGAACTCCTGGCCTCAAGTAACCCTCCTGCTATATCCTTTCATATTGCTGGCATTACAAGTGTGAGTCATCACACACAGCTGGGGAAGTGAGTTTAGATAGACAAAAAGATGTTATATCTATATACCTCTTGCATGAGAACTTCAAAACACAGTAGTCAGAGGCCATTTCTAAATAGTCCCAAAGGTATTACTGCCTCACTGCATGTTGACAGTGACTATTCAAATTTTTAAATGAAAGTCATTACTTACAGAATAATTTGTTTAAAGAATAGAAAAGTAAAGCCAATTACAAAAAATATTTTAGATGACTTTGTTTTTAAACTGTAGTAATCAGGAGTATTCACCGGTTATCTGAAAAATGTTTATTATCTTATTTCATCAGAGTGTAAAATAAATGATATAAAATAATACCATGAACCAGGAGGACTCTGCTTTGGAGGCATGTTTGAGAAACTGGTCAGCTATTTTAAATTCCTTTATTCTTTTTTGGTGATGCGGAGTGTGAGCCTATCCATGTGTTTTTATATTTATTTCTCTTTTTTATTTTTGCTATAGTCATTGTCACTTCATTTTTAGGTAATGTAGCATACTCACTCTAAACAAAAACAAACAAAACAAACAAAATAAACCCACAAAAACAACAACAAAAAAGGCTATCTGTGAAAGCATATGGGGTTTCCATGCAGATTAAACTATGTGTTAGGGAAAGTTTAAAAAGAAACTGAAAAGAACTTCTTCCACTTTCTTTTTCTTTGCACAATTTGCAAGGGAACAGGCAGTCTGCAACAAGGATGACAGTAGAATATGAGCTAATTAACTACACAAATGGGAGTCAGAAAAGAATCCAAAGAGAAGTTGAGAAAGCTCAGGCCAGCTGGGTAATTTAATTTTGTCGTTAGTGTTAATCAATGCTTGGTATTCATCAAAATAATCCTAAAATGGGATCAAAGGGAAAGTTCATAGTCTTGATGATGTTAACCTGACGATGCCTAATTTTTTTTATTTGTGTGCATATGCATAAGAAAATTAGCTGTGGATGTAAAAATTATTAATAAATATATTTTATATTAAATGTATAAAAATCATTTATTTATTCCTTTCTGTAATATTAGTTTAGACTCATATTTCCTTGAGTAACTTCAAAGTTGATAGAATTTGAAAATTAAATGTGAAAATGTGTGTAATTCCTTAATTATAGATTATTTAAAACAATATTGAACTTGAGTCCTGACAAAAAAAGTTTAGTAAGTATTTTTTCTCAATAAATTATCATTCTGAATCTCTTTTTTTGGCCTTCCTGAGGTATTTCAAATGGAATTCAATTTGTAAATACTTGACTCTATAAAGATCTTTAAAATAGTCAAAATAAGTATATTTCTTCTCATCAATTGAAAAAGGGTTTTTATTTTTTAAATTTTTCATTGTGTTGAGGGGAAAATTCCACAAAAAAACTAGCTGCCCAAACTTTTCTGATCCAATACGATTTGTAGCATGGACCATGTAGAAAGTTATTCTGTTACTAAATTTTATAATGGAGTTAGAAAGACAATTTTTTCTTAAACCATTGTGGCTTTGACTCAACTCTTGACATCATTTTTGGTTGAAATACTCCTAGATAAAAATATACTGTGATTTCTCACAAAAGATTAGGACATAAGGGAAATAAAAACAACATCCTTGAGCTAGTATTTCAACCTTAGGCAAAATATCAGAGCACTACTGCTATAATTAAGTTTAAGCTTTTTATCATGTATGAAAAGCATATAAAACAATTAAGAAAGGCAATGGTGTCATTAATTTTTCTATCTTCCCATCTGTTTAACTCTCTGTATCTACCTTCAGATACACATATAAACACATACACATCTTTTAAAGAGCAAGATGAAATTAGAAAGATGTGAGAAACTATAGAAAATGATGTTCCAGATGGCAGGAGCTATGGAGGAGACAAGTTCTCTCACCTTCAGTGGTGAGATTATGTGTGTCAACAAATCTCCAACACATATGCTTTTTAAAAGAAATGTAGCACTGTATATAGGCTTTTGAATATGGGAAATAAAATTTCACTCTAATTAAGACGAGAAATAGTCATTACCCATTTGGACTTGTTCCAGTTCTCACAAGGGCAAATTTCTAAACTGCCATTTTCTTTTCCCATTATAGATTCTGGCACCAGGGCAAGATATTAGGATTTTAATACCTTAATATATTCTATGAAATATACTAGTGTACTTTACTATTTTGACCTTTTGGCACATCATATTTTGATTCGGATGGCCATTTCACTCTTTGCTCTCAAGCTCAGGGAGGCCATAAAAGAGCAAAATGAATGGATTGACTACAGCTAGTCACAATACAGAATACTGAAAAGGTCATTGTATCTCATCGACCCTGCTATTATTCATGGAATATACAGGATCTTAAATATTTGATACCGTAGTCTTGTGGCAAAGAAATCCAGGGAAAGTGGGACCAAGAATCACTTCTCATGGCAAAATTGCACCATAATTCAAGAATGAGAAAAAAAGCAGAAACCTAGCACCAGGGGGAAAAAAATCATTTGCACTTCTTTTCATCTCTTCCTTTTCGGTAAAATATATCTGTAAGCACCTGCTCTCAAAAAGGAAAGGAGGTATAAAGGCCATCTGAAAATGTTAAAGGGATAGCTTTACATAAACAGAATTTAGAAATTTGGATTTCTGGTAGGATTTTCCAAGAGTTTCTAGGTCAGATTTGCTTCTGTTCTATAGAAGAGATTATGTGGCTATACATCTAAAAGAAATAAAAGGAAATTTATCCAATTTAAGATATTAGTATAGAAAGCCTAAATGATATTTTCTGTACTAGAAATTTTAAAATATGTTTTTTATCCACTTATAATATTAAGTAGCCAGAGGAGCTCCAGGTTCCCCATCCACAGATAGAAAATAAGCTCCTGTGTGGTTCCTAAACCGCTATGTCTTACAGAGCTGTATTTGTTGCCGCTAATATTTTGTATTGATTGACTTAAATAAAATAAACCATAAAAATGGAAGAAATATTGGGTCAAATTCACCGGCCAGAAAGAGCCAATTCATCAAGAAGAAGTACGGATCCCCTCCCAAAAAAACTTTTGACAAAAAGCTCAATCTCACTAGTAATCCTTTTAATGTAATTTCAGCCTCAATTGTATTCATTTTCATCTATAATGGAAGAGTAAAAAAAGATTTAAAATCCCTACTGTTGGTGAGAGTTAGAAAAAATTATATTCTTTTATTTGTTAGGAAAATATATTGATAAATCCTACTTGGAGAGCACTATCATTTAAATACATTTAAAATGTGCATAGCTTTAATTCAGCAATCCCACTTCTGTATGTATCCTGAGGAATAAATACTAGATGTGTGCAATGACTTACCTTTAAGATAATTACAATGATAATGAAGCACAATGATATTAACACTTGTAAAATACTGAAGACAACAGAAGGTTAAATAAATTCCATTCTGTTTATATCATTTAACTTTAGGAAAATCTTCAGGACTTAGAAAATGTTCATATGTTGTAAGTGGAAAAAAGTAAGGAGCAACTTAATATCTTGAATATGTTTCCAATTTTGTAAAGTGTGTGTGTATGCATGAAGAGGTGTATTATTGTATTAAAATCTATTGGTAATTTTAACAATGAATCTAGGTAATTATCTGATGTTAACAAATGGGTAAATTTGTGTGCGTGTATGTGTGCATATATAGAGGAAAATTTTGGGGAACAAACCACAAAATGTGAGCAGTAGTTAATCCTGAGACATAAAATTATAATTATGGACAATTTTTGTATGTATATGAGTTTGTGTCTACTTTTCTGAATTTTCTCAATATTCTATAATCAATATGTATTACTGCTTTAAAAACTGAAGAAAATATCACTTATAAAAACGAAAAAGAAAAAGCAGCCAGGAGAAATGTATTCAAATGGTGATAAGAAATCAGAAAGCTCTGAGTTACGGTGATACTTCAGAGGAATGTCTGAACATTCCCTGAGCAAATGCATTGATTTTTTATAAATTGTCATGTCTTTACCTAGGACTAATTTCCAGGGGTGTGTGTGAGCAGTTTGGGAAGCTACAGATTGAAAAAAAAAAACACAAACAAAGAAATTAAGAGAGAAAATTCACTGGTTATTGCCAAACTAAAGTTAATTAAAATGTTTAGCCCTTCTAAAGTTTCTAACAGAGATTGACTAGGGAATATGACACAGTCTGAGTGTGAGGGTTAAGTGCTTGCTAAGCCACTAAGTCACATGATTCATGACTAACAAAATGTACTTTTCCTTCACAAATTGTATAAACATCATAGACAGCAGGTCTTTCTTTCAAAATCATTCTTCTATACCTTAACAAGAACCTCTTTAAACTCTCAGAAAATTAGTCTGAGTCCCAGAAGTATGGTTTAGATTCTATTGATGTCAGGAGAATAATTAGCCACTCATTGCCTGATATACTTCAGTTTCTAGTGTCTTAACAAAGATTTGAGTTTGGTTAGATTAATTCAATTTGGGGGCACTTACCAGCACGACGATTTTCTTTCTTTCTAAGCCATGATCTGATAGGTGAAACATTCTATTTTATAGAAACCTCTTTGAATTATGAAAATAACAATTCTTTGGGATATATCACCCTATCTTGATTTTGTTTTGCAGAGTACAATGATACACTCCAAATATCAAGAAGAACTTCATGCTACTGATTTTGTTTTTCAGGATATGATGCATTAATTTTATTTTTTTTCCGTTATTTTTTTCCTCTTACCATTTTTCAAAAGTTAGCCTTCACAGAAGCTTCTCACAGATAACCTCTCATCAGCATTTGAAATTATGTATGAGGAAGCCCCAGAGAGAGGTAATTTAAAAGCCAGCAAAAGAGAGAAGAGATTTCTTTCATTTTCAATAAGGTAGAGTCTTTTTTTTTTTTTTTTTTTTTTTTTTTTTTTAACGGAGTCTTGCTCTGTCACCCAGGCTGGAGTGCAGTGGTGTGATCTCAGCTCACTGCAGCCTCCACCTCCCAGGTTCAAGTGATTCTCCTGCCTCAGCCTCCTGAGTAGCTGGGACTACAGGCACAGGCCACCACATTTGGCTAATTTTTTTGTATTTTTGGTAGAAACAGGGTTTCACCATGTTGACCAGGCTGGTCTCAAACTCCTGACCTCAAGTGATTTGTCTGCCATGGCTTACCAACAATGAGGTATACGACCCTAGATCTTAGGATAGAGACAACCTACTTCTTGGTAATTTCCTGGTATCTGAGGGAGAATGGCATTTAGGCACTGGGGCTCCTAGTTCCGGCAAATATTTTTCTGCTCTAGGTGAGCATAGGAAACCAAAAAACCATCAGACTTGAAAGAAATAATATGGACCTGGGTCTTTTTAGAATTCTGTTTGGTTTGCTCTCTCTCTAACCTTTGCCCATCCCTTGGGGAAGAGGGCAGATGGTATAGGAATAAGGTTACTGAGCCATTTGCCAGTTTTACAGAAGAGAAAATTGGAGTCAAATAGGATTTGCTTTAAAGGGGAAAAATGTGACTTTTAAAAATATATCTAAATTTGGATTGAAAATTTATATTGGCTGCAGAAGTCTGGGAAATATATACAATCTAACAAACTCCTAGATGAAAATCATAGGTTACTTTTGCATTACCACATACTCTTTTCAATACTCCAAAATGCTTTCCCATACCTTAATTCCTTTGTATTTTTTGCATCCCTCAACTTTCTTAAACTGTAATGAATATGAAGTTACTCTTAGGAGCTACGTGAAATGTACACATCATTTATGACATTTTCCCGGCCTTCTGGACAGACCAATTTATTTCTTCCTTTAAGCACAATTCCACTTAGTAGGTCCAATTTATATAGATGGATGATAATATGCTGGAGTATTTCCACATTAAGTGTGGTATTTTTAGGGCAGGACAGGCAATATCTTATAATTGTCTTATTTTTTTGAGCACCTACTAGGGACCAGGGACACAAAGCAATAAAGATACTTTACATGGCTTAAAATGTCACACAATCAATATGCATTTAGAGTAAGATATGTCTAAAGATAACATCTAGTAAATTCTCTCTTTTTGTAGATGAGGAAACTGAGTCACAGAAAACTTCTATTGCGTAAAGCAGTGGTCCTCAAACTTTAGATTAAGCAGAATACCTGGGGTGCTTGTAATACAAAGAGTTCTGCACCCTTCCCCTAGTTTCTGATGCTATAGGTCTAGGGACTGAGGATTTGCATTTCATATTGCTGACCAGGGACTGCTAACCAGAAATACCAGGCTAATGCCACACTGGATATTCAATGGCAAGACTAGGATCCGACTTTCCTGAGTCTGCTACACTGAGGTTGCTTTTGATAGTTATTCATGACAACATTCTTTATTCATAACAATTATGTGACCATATATAAATAATAAAAATACCATGCGAATTAATTGCTGACGTTTAGAATTGCTTTTAACAAATTAAAAATCCAAGACAAAAATAGAGGAAAAAGTCTGCCCTCACCCATTTTAGGGATATTCTTTGGATCAGAAGCAGCTGACCAGTTTGCTTCTCTGGGAATTATGGACAGGCCTTCTTCTGCTTCTCTTTGGCCATGTCCTACTGATATTAATTCAGCATCTTTTTCTTAGATTTTTCTCAAAGCCTTTGTAAAGCCCCAAGTTTCTCTCTCCTGACCTATCGTCTCAGAGATGGAGAGTGAGGCTTGGGCTACTGACAGCTTTTTGTTCACCTTCTTCCCATGCACAGGATTTAGGAAAGCTATCTGTTTACTTCCTCCTATCTGGTGCTCTGGGAAAGAACAGCCATCAGAAGCAAGCACGTTTCTAACATTTAAAGACAAACCAATACTAGTTTCATTTTCTATGTAGATCAGGACTGAATGCTAACATATGATTACTCCCTGCCAGGCCATAGAGCACAAGCTGGTATTTGATGGATCCAGGGAGTCAAAAAGCAATAATGTTTTAACACTTACATAAAACCACCTTTTGTTTAATAGGAACAAATAATGTTTCAATCACAATAATGCCAACTCTCTGCACACAAAGCTGTAGCATCTAATGAGATGGGACCTCCATACGTGAGGCAGGTGCAATAGCATCAAGCATGCAACAGAGCAGCAGGAAAGAATCGTCCTAATCCCATACTACTAAGGAAAATTGCTGAAGAAAACACCATAGAATTAATGCTTTATGATTCATAAATAAATACATTGATAGTGTTCTGAAACTAGGGACAGGTGATACAAATTTTCAAAATAAAACTCCAGTAGTCATTCAGAGCTCCTGAAAGTAAAACTTAAGTAGTTGGACCAAAATGTAAGAAACAACAGAGAAAAGAAAACATTATAAAATCTTCCATCTCCATGTTTCTACAATTTTTCCACACTCCCCGCATGTCTAGTTCTCTCGAAAATTATGGAGCCAATGTGGTCATCATTGGGGAGACGGGTTTGTAGTCTTTGTTTGTTTCACTTTTTGGTTCCTTTGAGACAGAGTCTCCCTCTGTTGCCCAGGCTGGAGTGCAGTGGTGCAATCTCAGCTCACTGCAACCTCCCTCTCCTGGGTTCAAGCAGTTCTCCTACTTCAGCCTCCCAAGTAGCTGGGATTATAGTCACCCACCACCACACCCAGATAATTTTTTTTTTTTTTTTGTATTTTTAGTGAAGACAGAGTTTCACCATGTTGGCCAGCCTGCTCTCGAACTCCTTACCTCAGGTGATCCACCTTCCTTGGCCTCCCAAAGGGCTGGGATTACAGGCATGAGCCACTGCACCTGGGAGTCTTTTTATTTTTATTCTATTTATGTATGCATTTTAGAGATGGCATTGTCTTACTTTCCCTAGCCCAGCCCAGCCCAGCTCTGTCACCCAGGCTGGAGTGCAGTGACATGATCTCCAATCACTGTAATCTCCGCCTCCCGGGTTCAAGCCATTCTTCTGCCTCAGCCTTCCAAATAGCTGGGATTACAGGCACGTGCTACCATGCCTGGCTAATTTTTGTATTTTTAGTAGAGATGGGATTTCACCATGTTGACCAGGCTGGTCTTGAGATCGTGATCCACCAGCCTAAGGCTCCCAAAGTGCTGGGATTACAGGCTTGAGCCACCACAACCTGCCCTATATATGGTTTTTAATGAGATAACAGAAGGTCCATGCTCACCAACATCTTTATTAGCCTTGGTGTTAAGAGTGTATGTTGCACCCTGCCCTTGGTTGCTGTAAAAGGCCAGGAGACAGACATAAAGATACCAATAGTAGAGATGTCATATTAGGATGTAGTGTGGATTATGGCTTCACAGTTTGCTCTGTGAGCTTGGAAAGCCATTTACCTCCACTTATGAGTGAGAAAAAACAAAGCTCAGGTAGGTTAGAACTCTCTCTGTGTTCCTCAGAGATTTGGAATAAGAAAAAGTGGTATAAGAATATCTGAGCACTTAAAATTTTTAGAGAGGTGTAGTTGATCATAGGTTAAAGTGGATGATTTTCTCTCTTTTCATAAAATATAGTGGAAGGCTTCAGTGTTACCTGTCCAAATCATGGATCCATTCTTTTGTTAGACCCCAAAGTATTATCACAGCAAATAGGCCATAATTGCTTGATTTGTTTAGATTTACAAAATACTTTGATTCTCAGTCTTTCCACAAATTGTAAAGTGGTCCAACTAGTAATTGAAGGAATATATTACTTATGCTGCTCTGAACATAAAATAGTTCTGGCTATAAGAGCCATTTTTTTTTTCATATTATGATTGACCATCGGTAGTTTAGACTCCACAAAGAGAGTTAGATGTGTGTCCCGGGGAGGTTTTTTTTTTTTTACCTTATAGATTAAGCTTGGCTCAAGTGCTCTTTAAGCTTGTTAAAAGGATGATGCTTGAACCTGAGGATTGTGCAAACTGCTATGTTCACAAAAGACCACCTGATTCCTGTCCCTCATTAGCTTAGCCACTTGAGAAGGAGACATCCAGGCTGCTCTTTTCTGAAGCCCATTCTGCCTGCCATTTCTCATACACCTAACAGATCTTCTCACAATAATTCTCATCTCAAATTCACAGCCTGTTATTGTCTCATTGTTTTAAACCGAAAATAAACACAGCCGCTAGCAAGGCTGTCTATACAATATGCTCTCTACTGCCAGCCTCCCACAGAGCAGATGAATGTTTATATGTGAGAGTTCACTTTTCCATGGGGTGGTATGAATGATATTATCTGAGGCTATCACTGCTCCTGAATTTCTTCAGTTTGAACACTAATCTCCTCTTCTTCATGTTTATTTATATTTATTTATTGAGATGTAATTTCCTTACCATAAAATGCACACATTTGAATTGTCGGTTTGAAGATTTTGACAACTCTATAGGCCCATGAAGTATACACCCTTCACGTACTACACTGACAAGCTGTGGAATATTTTCATTCTCACAGAAAGACCCTTTAAGCTCCCTTTTTAGTTAATTCACCTAATATTTGTCCTTCCCCATCTCTCCTTCCTGCCAAGTCATTTGCCAGATTCCTGTATTGCCAGCAATTTCTTCTGCCAGAGACAATCTCTTTCCGAGTTCACCATAGGTTGTTTTGCCTGTCTGTGGTCATTACATAAATAGATTCATGCAGTATGTTTGTGTTTGTGTTTGGTTTCTCAACATAACATTTTCAGAGATTCATTCATGTTGTGAGTATAAGAAGTTATGTTCCATTTTATCACTTAGTTGTATTTCATTCTATGATTATCTTGCAATCTGTCAATCTGTTTCTTTATCAGTGGGCATTTCCATTGTTTACATTTGAAACTCAGGCTACTATGAATAAAGTTGCCATAAATATTCATATACAAGATGTTCATGCACAAAACATATGTTTTCATTTCTTGTATTTACCTAGGAGTTCAACTGCTGGGTCATATGGTTACCTATTTGTGTATAAGAAGCTGCTGAACAATTTTCAAAAGTGATAGTGTGATATTACATTCACAGCAACAGTAAAAGCTGATGAGATTTCCTGTTTATCTCACATTTTAGCCAAAATTAGTTACTAAAACTCTCTTTGTAGTCATTCAAATGTATGAAATTGTTTTTTATTGTTGTATTAGTTTGTATTTCCCTGATGATTAATTATGTTGAGCACTTGTTCATGTTCTCATCTGTTTATTAATAATAAACTATGTATTTATTATTATTTTAGAAATACAGGAAATATTTGTATATTTCTTTATTGAAGTACCTAAGATTGTTGCCCATTTTAAATTGAGTTGTGTGTCTTTTCTTTGTTAATTTGTAGGAGTTACTTACATATTCTGGATACAAGTCATTTGTCAGATATGGGTGTTGCCAGTAATTTATTCCATTCTGCAGTTGTCTGATTCATTTTCTCAACAGTGTCTTTTGGTGAGCAGAAATTCTTAATTTTAGAGAAGTCCAACTTATTACTTTTTTTTTTCTTTTGTGTTAGTATTTTGTGATTTACCAAAAGAATATTTGTCCAGCATAAGGTCACAAAGGTATTCTCCTTTGTTTTCTTCTAGAAGATCTGTGGTTCTGGCTTTTATGGGTAGGTCTCTGGTCCATTGAAAATTATTAACTTTATGAGTAAAATAACTTCTAAGTCCTTTGTTTTATATATAAATATCCCAGTGTTCTAGAACTACATATTTGTTGAACAAACGATCTTGTCCCCACTGAACTGATTTGGTAATTTTGTTGGAATCAACTGATAATATAAGTGGGCCTATCTAAAATCTCTACTGTCGTCCTTTTATTGCTATTTCAAATGTAAGTACTCAAAAATAATCAAATTATGCTAATTCCACACTGTTTTGATTACATTTGCTTTATAGTTAGTTGTGGAATTGGGTAGTAAAAATCCTCCACCTCTATTATTTTTTCAAAATTATATGAGTAAATCTAGAATTTTGATTAGAATTGCACTGAACCTAAATATCATTTTGAGGAGAATTAATGTCTTAGTGTTTTAAGTCTTCTAATATATGAAACAATACTTTTCTTACGTAAGACTTCTTTTCTCTTGTAGCAAGGTTTTACAGTGTTCAGTGTAGACATGATAGGCATTTTATTGTATTTATTTTAAGATGTTTAATGTTCTTTGATTACATTACAAATTATATTTTTTTCTAAACTTCGTTTCTAATTGTTTTGCCATTACACAGAAATACAATTTTATTTAACATTTCTTTTAGATCCTATTTACTTGCTCAATTTTCTAATAAGTGCCAGGAAATGCTTTTATAATTAAATTCCACAACATTTTGCATGTACACAACAATTTTGTATAAGAGTAAAGATAATTTCACTTAATTTTCAATCTTTTTGACATTTATTTCTTAACTTGTCTTACTGCACTGGCTAAGACCTGCGGTACAATGAATATTAAATAGAAGTAGAGTGGGCATCATTATCATGTTCACAATCTTAAAGCATGTTGATTGTGTCACCATTGATTATGACATTAACTATAAGCATCTCTGATGTACACCTTTTAAGTTTAAAAATATTTCCTTCTATTTTTAGTTGCCTGAGAGTTTTTGTCATGAGTGGTAATCGAATTTAGTCAAATGTGTTTTTTTCTGCATCATTTCTGAAAATCACATTCTCCTTTATTCTTTTAGTGTGGTGATTTACACTGATTGATTTTCAAATATTAAACCAAATAAGCATTCCTGGTATAAATTTCACTGATCGTGATGTATTAGCTTTTCATGAATTGCTGGATTTTATTTTATTTCTCATTTAATGAGGAACGTTGATTTGCGATGTTTTTTCTTTTAATGGTATTAGAGTTATATATGGCTTATCAAATGAATCAGGAATTACATCTTCAATATCACTTTTATGAATTTGTATAGTACTGGGATTATTTTTACTTAAATATTTGCTAAAATTCAACCACTGAAGACATTTAGTATTTTATTTATTAAAATGTTAATTTCTTTAATTGATGTCGTGTTAAAGATTTTTACTTTATTTTGTTTTAGATTTGGTTAAGTTTTCTAAGTTATTTGTTCATTTTACTTAAGTTGTCAAATTTATTTACATAAAATTGTTTAAAACATCTTCATGTGTTTCACAATTATTGTGTAATATACCTTCTTTCATTCCCGATGTATTTACTTTTTATTTTCTCTCTTTTTCATTGATCAGTCATGTTGGAGTTTGTTAATATTATAAATCTGTTCGAAGAATCAATTTTTTATTTTTCTCTATTGTGTGTTTTATTTCAATGACTTCTCACATTATTCTCCTTTCTACTGTGATTTTAATTCGTTGTTTCTTTTTTTTTTTTTTTTTTTTTTTTGAGGAGGAAGCATGGTTGAAATAAAAGAGAAAACATAAGGGAAAGCCTTCATGACATTGATCTGGGCAGTGATTTTTTGGCTATCACCCCAAAACCATAGGCAACAAAAGCAAAAATAGACAAATGGGATTATATCAAATTTAAAAGCTCCTGACTAACAAATTGAGAAATCAGCAGAGTAAAGACACAACCTTCAAAATGGGAGAAAATATTTACAAGCCATATATCTGATAGAGGTTAATATTTCAATGATTTATACCTTTCTTCTTTTCTAATATATACAGTTAAAGCTATATATTTTCTTCTAAGGGCTACTTTAGCTGTTTTCTGTGAATTTGGATATGTTGTGCTATCATTTTAATTACATTCAAAACTTGATTTTTGATTTATGCATTAGAAGTATTTTGATTAACTTCCAAGTATTTGGAATTTTTTACATACTTTATGGAATTGATTTCAAATTTAATTTTATTGTCACCTGAGAGTATTCTCCGTGTGATAATTATTCCTTGAAAAATATTGAGACTTTTTTATTTCTAGTTTTTTTTTTATGTCATATGCTTTGTTATGGTTCCAGAGCCACTAAAAACAATGATTTTTCTGATGTCAATGGGTGGGGTTTTCTATAAATATCAATTAGATCTAATTGGCATTGTTCAAATTCTCTGTATTTTTACTTACATTTTTATGTGTCTATTTGTCTTGTTCGTTCATTTGTTTTTGAGACAGAGTCTTACTCTGTTGCCCAGGCTGGAGTACAGTGGCACAATCCTGGTTCACTGCAACCTCAACCTCCTGGGCTCAAACTATCCTCCCACTTCAACCTCTGAAGCAGCTGTGACTACAGGCACGCACCACCATGTCTGGCTGTTTTGTATTTTTTGTTGTTGTTGTTGAGAGGGGTTTCACTGAGTTGTCCAGACTGGTCTTGTTTACTGGGCTCAAGAAATCTGCGTGCCTCGGCCTCCCAAAGTGCTAGGATTACATACAGGTGTGAGCCACCCTGCCTGACCTCTACTTTTTTTATCAGTTATAGAAAGAGTCATATTAATATCTCTCTGTAAAATTATGAATTTGCCTATCTTTCTCCTTACCTTCATCAGCTTTGCTTTCTATTTTAAAAACGTGCATAATAATTATGATTTCTATGTATTTTTGATGATGTTCCCCTTTATCATTATGGAATGCCTCTCTTTATCTCTGAGTGTATTTTCTGTCTTGATGAGTTGTTAAGCTTAGTACATTCATTGTGAATATTTTTTCACTCTGTTGTTTTCTATCTGCCTGTGTCTTCATATTTAAAGTGTGCTTACAATAGATAGCATAAAATTGGGCATTACTTTTTTGGTTCAGTCTGTCAATCTCTGACTTTTAATTGGAGCTACTATGATCTTAATAGGAATATAATTTTTGAAACAGTTAAAATTGTCTGCCATCTTCATATTTGTTATAAATTTTTTCCATCTGTTCTTTGTCTATGACATCTTTCCTTTCACATTTTTAGTGAAACAAATCCCATTTTATTTGTTTTATTTATCCATTTTCATGGATTTATTCATTATTCCATTTTATCTCTTCTGTAGAATAATCTTCTCAGCCATTTACATATTTTTTACCCTATATATAATTTCTATACATATGCAAACAATATTATATGTTATTATTTTCATTTCAAACAGTCAGTGGCTTTTTAAAGAAATTTGAGAATGTAAATATAAGTATCTATTAGGTTGGTGCAAAAGTAATTACAGTTTTATCATTACTTTTAATGGCAAAACCCCAATTACTTTTACACCAACCTATGTATGTATGTATATATGTATTTATTTATTTATCTAGGATATATATATCTACATAGATACCTCTGTTATCTGTGTAAGTATAGATAGATAGGTAGTGACAATGGTAGAGAGAATAAGAATATGCCTTATATTTACTGGTTCTCTTCACTACTTCCCACAGATCAGACTTCCATCTGTTACTATTTCTGTGGGCCTGGAGATCTTATTTTAGCATTTCTAGTAGTACAGGTCTAATCTGTCAGTGATTGTCATTTGAATGCGTTTTCATTTTTAAGAGATACTTTTCACTAGATACAGAATTTGGAATTAGAATTGTTTTTAGCACTTTGAAGATGTCATTTCTTTTTCTTCTGTTCTCTACTACATCTGAAAAGGAAACAAGAATCAATTCTATCTTGTTCCCTATGTATAATATGTCCTTTATGTCTTATTGCCATTTTTCGAGTTTCTTTTTATCTTTGGTTTTCTGCAGTTTGACTATGATGTGCCAAGGTGTCTTTTTCTTTGTACTTGTTCTGTTTCATTCACTTATCTTAATTTGTATATTTATTCCTTTCAATACTGTCAGAAATTGTCAACTGTTATCTTTTTAAATATTGCTATTGCTCCATTTTTTCTTTTCTCTTTCTAATGCAACAAATATATGCAAATTAGACCATTTAATATCATCCCACTGATGTCAGATGCTCTATTTTGTTTTATTCTTTTTTCTTTTTATGTATTAGTTTATTTAATTTCCACTGACCTTTCCTTAAGTTCTTTCCTCTGCTGTGTTCAGTGTACTTTAAGCACATGAGGAGACATTGCCATTTTGTTTTCAATTACAGCATTTTTATTTTCTTCTTTTTAATAGTTTGCATTTTTTATGGCATTTTCTACTCATTCACACATATTGTCTACCTTTCCCATTATTTGAGTCTATTCTGAGTCTGAATCTATTAATCATATTTTCTTTTAGCTATGGCAAATATTTTCTGATTAATTTACTTAACTTTTAATTTTTCATTATATTACTTTTTTTTTTTTTTTTGGTAAGAGAACTATCTATCTATCTACCTATCTATCTGTAGTTGAATTAAGCAGTATTACTTTTTAATAAAGGTCAACTTCTTTCTTCTGTCAGTCCACTAGTGTCAATATAACTAATAGCAGAGCTGAATTTGAGTTTGGGCCAGGCACAGTGGCTCATGCCTGTACTTCCAGCACTTTGGGAGGCTGGGGTGGACCTATCACCTGCGGTCAGGAGTTCGAGACCAGACTGGCTAACATGGTGAAACCCTATCTCTATGAAAACTGCAAAAATTAGCCAGGTATGGTGGAGTATGCCTGTAATCCCAGCTCTTCAGGAGACTAAGGCAGGAGAATTGCTTGAACACAGGAGGCAGAGGTTGCAGTGAGCTGAGATTGCACATTGCACTCCAGTCTGGGCAACAAGAGTGAGACTCCCTCGAAAGAGGGAAGGAAGGAAGGATGGGAGGGAAGGAGGGAGGGAGGGAGGAAAGAGAGGGAAGGAGGGAGGAAAGAAGGGAAAGAGAGGGAGGGAAGGAGGGAAGAAGGAAACAAAGATAAAAAAGAAAGAAAGAAAGAAAAAGAAAGTAGAGAAAGAAAGAAAGAAGAAAAGAAAGAGTGAGTTAGTTTGTGGCAGTTTTTTTTAGACGCAATTGGCCAATGCTCCAAATATTTTAAGAGTGGGACTAGGACCTTCCACTTAGCAAGGATGTGAGCCTTTCTTGTAGTACAGGTCTACTAGAAACAAAGCTGTCAGTGATTGTAATTTGAATATGTTTTTATTTTTAAATTATATTTTCACTGGATATGAAATTTGAGTTAGAATTTTTTTTTTTAGCACTTTATTGATGGGAGATCATTTGTTTTAGAGTCTAGTTGTAAACATTTTGAGTTGCTGGGGAATTCTCATTGCTTTCAAATCCTGCCCTTGGCTTTTTGCATCTAGGAGAGTTTCTATTCACTGCCCTGAACCCAGCTTTTGCCAGGTTGCTGCAAGATTTTCAATAAAGGCCTGAAGTACCAATGAGGAATTTCTTTCACCTCTCCTGCCACAACTTCAACCTCAGCATATCACCCCTGTGCACTCACTGAAAGCCTAAATAAAATTGATTCATAGATACAGACTTTACCTGGGGTTCTGCGGGATTCAATGTATTACGCTAACCACTCATATATGTTTTTCCTGTGGTTCCCCTAGGGTGGTTCACCTTCTTTCTGCTGCTCCTCTAGGTATAAAGCTACCAGTAGATGGTCTCTTTTTCCTAGGAAGAAAATTATCTCTGCAATTTGGCTCATTTGGGTGTGTTTGCATCTATAAAATTCTTATGAGTTTCAATAATCTATGATTTTTGCAGCTTGTCTGGTTTGTAGTACATTTTTCTATTATTTTTTCCCATCCTATAGGTAAACAGAAGTCGAAAATTCAGTTATTGTTTAAGAAATACTAAGGCATTCTTTTTCTTTTATCAGCTGAGTTTAGTTACATTTACTTAGACGAATGCATGTCTATCTTATAAAGGCATTTTACAAAACTGTGAATGTATTTTATGACCTTGAATATAAACACACTGCTAAGTAAACACAGTCAAGACAATCTATAAAGGTGTAAATTAAAAAGAAAAAAAATCTTAGCTATGGTATCTTGAAAAGTTAAGAAAAGAGGTTTCACATGTGACTGAGTGGCTGTTTTAGTGCCACAGGCTAAATTTTAAATAATGTTAATGCTAACATTAAACTTGGATGGCATGGTGCAGTGCTGCCAAGGTATCCATCTCCAGAGTGCTCTGGGGTTCCTCATGAAGTCATTTCAAGTCTTGTCCTCCCTTTCATAATTCCTATGAAGAAGTGAGAGGACATTATTATTCCCTATTTGCTGCTGAGAAACAAGGTGAAGTCACAACAGTGCCAGGTGGTTTTGCCTAAATCATAGAGCAGTCAGTCCATCAGCAGAAGGAAGAATTCACAGGAGAGCTACTAGCCTGTCCTTGTCCTTATCCTGGTCAGTCAGCACCTAATCCCTACATGACAAAATTGCCTATCTCATTTTAAATGTCTCTTGAGACAGCAATGGGCCCCTGTGGTATTTAATAACCTTTAGATCAAGGATATTTGTTACATCTGACTAAACTCTGACAATCTTTCCATGGCCTCAAGATCTTCAAGCTTAAGGACCGACTTAAATGAAAATAAATTGTCAGCCCTACACATTTTTAGATATCTACTAATGGTAACCACACATCTAAGAGTTGTCCTTTCTCTTATGCTCAGATACCCCTATAATTGAAACTCATTAATATTTATGTGAAATATTCCTTACAGAAACCACAGATTGGCTCTACTTTATAAAAGCAATATCTACTTTTAATTAAATATTTTTGCTAAATCCTTCACGTATTATGACAGAAAAACCAAAGAGATTTATTCTTAGCCAATATAAATGCCCATGGCCCAAGGGAAACAGAGTCTCGAGAGGTCCTGAGAAGGTGTGTCCAACGTGTCCTGGTAGCAGTTTGGTTTTATACATTTCAGAGTGACAGACATTGCAGGTAAAATCATAAATCAATACATGGAAAGTATACATTGGTTTGACCCCAAAAGGCAGAGCAATTTGAAGTGGAAGCTTACAAGTCATAGACAGAGTTTAGGGATTCTTCAGTTGGCAATTTGTTGAAAGAGCTAAGCTTTGTCTAAAGCACAAAGGAATGCTTAAGGTAAGGGGATCTGTTATCTGTCACGTAATGTCATGCCAGAGTCAGGTTGGAAAGTAAGCCACATTGTACTGGGTCAGAGAAGACCTGTTTAAGGATATTTTATGATTTGCCAGGCATGACTCCTTAGGTTTCTTAGAAAGGAATTTGAGCAAGAAAAATAAAAGGTCAGCGTTAAGTCCTCATATATATTATCTCATTTAATTTTTATGAAAATGACATACAATATTATTTGCTTTAATTTTCACAAAATATATAAGGTTAAAGCAGAGATATAGACGGCCATGTCTACACAATTCGTGCACAGTAGAACTGGCATATGAAGGCAAGTATGAATAATTTCATTGCTCTTGTTTTTTTTTTCTATTCTTATAATCACTTTCTGTTTCTAGAATTTATTAAACCAAATTTGGGAACAGTTTTCTATAAAACAAAATAACTTATTAGGGAGTTTCTTTAAATCACAAATACCCCTGATGCATGTAGAACTTGATACAATTATACATATTAGATTTGCACATCTTTATGGGGGAAAATGTACTGTGTAGTGTGCAACTACACTCTTAATTGTCATCCCTGGTTTAATCTTTATTTTAAGTAAGAGAAGCCATCTTTGAAAGACAGATGACTTTTATCTCCATAGGGGATAAAAAAGAGGTAAGTAGTTGTAATATTTTGAAATTTTGAGATTTTACAAAATAAGGAATTTTGAGCTTGTCTTGAGAAATCAGAGGAATGGGCAACACTTGCCTTGCATTCCTATGTGGCGCATAGCAACAAAGGACTTCAGAAAGGGCATACATATACCAGTGCACCAGAATTCTCACTGGTCCCTATTGCCTTCTTTGCATTAATTGTTTTGTTCTTGAATGCATTGAATTTAGCATTTCTTTTTTTTTCTTTTTGAGATGGAGTCTAATTTTGTCGCCCAGGCTGGAGTGCAGTGGTGTAATCTCAGCTCACTGCAACCTCTGCCTCCTAGGTTCAATCAATTCTCCTGCCTCAGCCTCCCAGGCAGCTGAGATTAGATGCTCATGGCACCACTCTAGGCTAATTTTTTTCTTTTTTTTATTAGAGATGGGGTTTCACTGTGTTGGCCAGGCTGGTCTTGAACTCCTGACCTCAAGTGATCTGCCCACTTCAGCCTCCCAAAATACTGAGATAACAGACATGAGCTACCAGGCCCAGCCAACCATTTCTATTTTAACGTAAGTATGCATTGCTTTAACAAAAAAGCTGATGTGCTAGCAATGAGCTAAGAAATAAGTAGAGTTTTCACTGAAAAAGTGGGCACAACTCTCATTTCTGAAGGCGATTACCAATAACTATCTACAGAAGCACTGTTATGGTTGTTGTGTTAGGCATTCTGTTGTTCTTAGATTTCAGAATACATGGTTGCCCTGTAACTTCAGCCTTCAGGTGTGTTCTAGAAGAGTTATGATTTGGTAGTTTATCTGGCTTTTTCTCAAGACTGATTTTCAACTTCTTGCATTCTATATAGGGGAAGAACTTAGACTTTTAAAAAATGTGTATGAACATTATTAACCTCACTATATCAGGTATAGAAAAAAGCAGTGACAGTATTCAAAAGCATAGTAAGAAAAAGCATGAGGATGGAAACATACAAGAAAATTACAAAAGTTTACAAATCCACTATGTGTGTATACACACACACAGAAACACATATACACACATACACTATACATATATATGTGTCTGTAGATGTATATGTGTGCGTTCACATTTAAATTTTAAGTAAATTTAAAAATTTTTAAAAATCCACATTTTTTTTGAAGTTGTATATGCTTCAGTTGGACATAAGTTCCAGTGTGGATTTATAAGCAAATATACATGGGAAAAGCCTAACAAATTCTCACCTAGTCACTGAAAGGCCCTCCTTTAGTTAGTTATTACCAGAGTACAGAAACAAGGCAGGGAATAGTGACTTGGTTAGAGAGGCAGCAGAAAATCCAACAAGGCAAAGCCTTATATCACAGCCATTGTTTCTGTCGTAGCCTTCAGGTGATGATGCACCATTTATAGCTATGAGTAGAAAATTGACCTGACAAAAATTATGTTAGAAGATTAATTCCATCACAAGTCATTTCAAAAGAAATCTACATCGTAGATAATAAAAGTGGGAACAACCAAGAAGCTATTACAAACAATGAAGGTCTTGCTGGGCACAGTGGCTCACGCCTGTAATCATGGCACTTTGGGAGGCCTAGGCAGGCGGATCACCTGAGGTCGGGAGTTTGAGATCAGCCTGGCCAACGTGGAGAAACCACGTCTCTATTAAAAATACAAAAAAAATAGCTCAGGTGTGGTGGCGCACACCTGTAGTCCGAGCTATGCAGGAGGCTGAGGCAGGAGGACTGCTTGAACCCAGGAGGTGGAGGTTGCAGTGAGCCGAAATTGTGTCACTGCATTCCAGCCTGGGCGACAGGGCAAGACTCTATCTCAAAAAGAAAAAAAAAAAGAAAAGGTTAGGAGCTGCTGTCAACCAGATTGGTGATATAGTTGAATAGTTGAATAGAGGGGTGGGAGGCGTGGAGAAATTGTAAAGAATCCCAATCTGAATCTGAATGAAGAGTATTGGCTTTTTTTTTTTTTTTTTGAGACAGGGCTTTACTCTGTCACCCGGTCTAGAATGCGATGGTGAGATCACAGCTCACTACATCCTCAAACTACTGGCCTCAAAGAATCCTTCGGCCTTAGCCTCCCAAGTAGCTGGGACTATTGGCACATGCTGAAGAGGCATCATTCATCTCGGGTAAATACCTGAGATTCATTGTCTCACAGCCTTGGAAAATTAGGCTGCAGACACACCAGTGAGGTTAAGAGTGGAAATTGAAAAGGCGAAAGAAAGAGACAAACTCTAGCTACAGAGAGGGGTCCCAGAAAAATGGGTTATCCGTTCTGTGGTGAAATGCAGTGGGTTTTATAGATGAGCTTGAGGAGGCAGTGAATGATTTACATAAGGCACGGAATATTGGTTGGACCAGGTGTGCCATTTACATACGGCATGAAAAACTGGTTAGGGCTAGGTGTGCCGTTTGCATAGGGCGCAAATTTCTGGTAGGTCCCACCCTAATCTTTTATTATGCAGATGGGTTCACTGCCTGGTTGGTGCCATGTTGCCTTTTTCTTTACTGTACATGTTGTGACAAAGAGGATGAAGTCTCCATGTTGAACATACCTGGCCCTCATGTAGCCCGTTTCTATTGGCAAAGGGGCCTGCATTCACCCGTGCAAGCTTCCAGCTTGCTTATCTATGTCTGCAGCTCAATTTTTCAGGCTGCTCTTTGTTAGAAAAGAAATGATTTTGGAACTGCTTTTTGTTAAAGGGGAAATTCTGCCGAGGACTCTTGTTGCTCTTACTATCTGCCTAAATAATATCTTTCCATCTTCTGTATCAATGGCGCCACACCTGGCTAATTTTTAAATATTGTTTTTGTAGAAACACTCACTCTGTTGGCCAGGCTGGTCTTGAATTCCTGGTCTCAAGCCATCCTCTTGCCTCGGCCTTCCAAAGTGTTGGAATTACAGGTATGAGCCACCATGCCTGGCTGAGTATTGGCATTTCCAATGAGAAACTGAACTTAGGTGGAAGGGGATGTTGCAATGCTTTCTACACATCTGGGAAACTAAGAAATTATTTAAAATTAAAGGTGGTACATTTTCTCAATCAGATTTTTTTTCTCTGAGCTTATTTGGGGGATACACAATATGTCATGTTTTTCTGTGTATGCATTTCATTCCCATCCTGCCTAGGAGTAACCTACATGATGGACCCTCAAGAAATAGTTATTAATCAAATTCTCCCCTTTTCCATCCTTCAGCTGCCAGAGCTGGGATTAAGCCTCCTAATGGAAAGGATAATCAAGATTCCATAGTACCTTTCACCAGAGGCTATCATATGTAATGACAATCAAATATTTCTGTTCTTTTTCAAACTGGAAATCAATCAACATTACCCATTTTCCCATTACCAATTATACATGGTTCACCAAATGTTTATGCTGATGACTTTATTGCAGCAAGGAAGGTTTCAGTGTCACTGATCTTCTCCCCTTGACTGTTGACAAAATTAACAAGTATGACAGACAAAGTTTGAAATAAAATGTAGTCTTTTTCCCAGTTCCTTACTAAATGATGATATTATTTTACAATACCTAAGTTAATGTTGAATTTTATAGCCTAAAAATAATTTCATAGACATGATTTTATATAGTACGCAGCATAGCCATACCTATCTATATGAGAAAACTGAAAATAAGCAATCAGAACTGCAAAATAATCTGCCTAAGTTTACTTGCTAGTTAGCAGTCAAATAAAAATTAAAAATTTAGATCTTCTGACTCATCCTGACATTTTAATCTAGGGTTCCCTGACACACACAGAGGACACTGTAGCCTCACCCTGATGCTGGGCATTCATTTGAGGTCTTTGTTCCTAATGACAGCTGAGAGATTGATAGGAATTCTGTTTAGGTGTTGAGCCCCCATCCAAGTTCCCTGGACACATGTAGAAAGTAAGGCTTGTAAGCTCTTTTCCTTATTTTAAATATTCTAAGGCTGAAATCGCCTTTGCAAAAATTATAACAATGTGACCATTATGGCTGTAGGTAAGATCTGATCTAACCAACACCCCCCTTGCCTTTAGCCTTCAAAATGCCTTTAATTATTCTTAGGCTTATGCCAGAGTAACTTCGGGAGACATTTAGTTTATAGTTCAAAAGAAAATAGCTCTTCCCCAAACTCAGCCACCTTTGTTAATCTAATGGGAGACCATTAGATTAGGAGGACACAGAAGCCTGAATTCTGCGAAAGGGTAGACATAAACAATTGCCAGCCATTATTCAGACATCATAAGACATGCAACTTTCCCAATCACTCCTGTTGATAGCGTCACTATTATGGAACCTAAGATTGGCCTTTTGAGATGTCTTTTCAGGTTTTTGTCATGTCTGACACTGATGGCTCCACCAGGACAACCAGAAGCGACTGAGCAAGCAAGAAGACCATTTCCCATGTCTCTGTGATAGTACTCCCAACCAATCAGCAGCACCCATTGCCTTGCCACTCCTACCCCTTCCCCGAAACTACCTTTTAAAAATCCCTAACCTTGGAGCTTTCAGAGACATTGATTGGGGTAATAACTCCATCTCTCATGTGGCATGGCTGGCCTCTTGTCAATTAAGCTCTTTCTTTACTGCAATGCCACGGTCTTGTGAATTGCTTTTGCCTGTACAGTGACAGGAAGGACCTGCCAGGTGATTACAGTGCCATGATGTACAAGCCAACTAAATCTCAGATTTCTTATTTCGATTGAAAGTTTATCAATCCCAAGTGGGAATGCTGATCACTTTATTCAGATTTCTTTGGCAGTTTTACATCTCAGACACCTAAAATATGGCAATTCGATGGATTTAACAAACCTATTTTATTTTCTAAACTGCAATCTTTCACAATGTAGAGTTTATAATACAGGTTGGGTAAGAATAGAAATGCTCAAATCTATATTATTATCTGACACCATGTTAGTTAACCTTGCAGAACTTCAGTTGCTGTTTATCTGCATGTAGCTCATTTAATGTTTAATAAATATTATTGAGATTCTTCTATGTGCTAGCTACTATATAAGCACTAAAAACTGGATTAGAATTCCTCTTTTATACTAATATTGGTGATTTCAAACATAATGTGTGTAAAGTCCATTACCCTGTGTCATAGTTTGCTGGCTGACTTCGAAGATGAGGTCTAGGACCTGTCCTTTACCAGGCCCCTCTCCAGATAAGTCAGCTCAACAGCTGTGGACATCGCAGAGCATGGGACACTGCAGAAAGGATTCCTATTGGTGCTGGTGCATCTTGAGTGAGTCACCAGAGGCAGAGGCAATGGGCAGGCTGATTAGAACTGAGACAGCTCTGCTTACATATAAATATTCTGCTAATCAGTGATGACAAGAGAGGAAACATAGGCAAATGTCAGTTAAATGGAGTTTGAAGTTTTTAAAAAAGTACATTTGGTAGTGCTTGCCAGAGTGTGGCAGTGGTTCTTTAATTATACAGAAAGAAATCATTAGAAATGAATTGGCCTCAGGCTGAGTTAAAGGGAGTAGTTTTGTAACAGGTTGTCAGAGGACGTCTCTGAAAGTAAGACTTATTTTTCATTGCTTCTAAAAATGATAGCACTTACATTGGTATCTATATTTTTCACTGTGTGTTCATGTGTGTGTGGGTAGGGGAGAGGTTTATTTTTTGATTAACTACAAAGAAAATATTTTTAAAATAGATTAATTATGGGCTCAGTCTCAGGTTTGTCTTTTTTTTTTTTTTTTTTTTTTTGAGACAGGGTCTTGCTCTGTCACCCAGACTGGATTGCAGTAGTGTAATCAAAGCTCGCTGCAGCCTCAACTTTCCAGCTCTACTGATCCTCCCGCCTCAGCCTCCCTAATAGCTAGGACTACAAACACCTGCCACCATGCCTAGCTAATTTTTAAATTTTTTTTTTATATTTTAGACACAAGGTCTCTCTATGTTGCCCAGGGAGGTCTCAAACTCCTAGTATCAAGAGATCCTTGCCTCCTATCCTCCCAAAGCACTGTGATTACAGGCATAACTGTGTCCACTGTGATAACAGGCATATTATAGGCATGACAACCACCCACAGGTATGCATTTTTTAATGCTCTTTCAGGAATCAGTTCCTTTTAACATGATCTATGTCATGGAGGCCACTTCTGGTCCTAGCATTTTATAAGGTGTACTAACCATTTATACATTTTGTGGTACCATTGGTTCCTTTTCAGATACACTGACAAATCCATTATAGAGGCTCCTGATCAGTTCAAATGACTTCAAAACATTATATATTTTAGAATATAGCTTTGTTAGTACTTCAGGACAATACTACCAAATCCTGCCTGAGGAAACTGTTGTGCCTGCTAAGTGGAAGGAACAGGACATAGTGTCTGTTTATGTTTTAGCTTCAAGGGTACTTGAATGATTAAGGAGTTAAAGAAGTTCCATGAAGCCAAAAGCAGATTTTTCTTCAACTTGTCCATGACTTTCTGCTACATTCCAAAGATTGCCCTTTTATTAAAAAAGTAAAAAGGCTAAAGCCATATTTGGGGTCTATATGCCTCCCTTTTGATATTCATCTTCCAGCCTCAATTGCTAGTCTAGAACTTCTGCCTTCCCAGGATGCTTAGATTTCTACTTTGTGCTTTGGTAATTTTTTTTTTCCCCTTAGAGACAGAGTCTTACTCTGTCCCCCAGGCTGGAATACAGTGGTGGAATCATAGCTCACTGCAGCCTAGAACTCCTAGGCTCAAGAGCTCGTCCCACCTCAGCCTCCTGAGTAGCTGGGACTACAGGCGTGCATCACAACTTCTGGCTAATTTTTCAATTTTTTTTATAGAGATAAAGAGATGGAGGCCGCACTATGTTGTCCCAGCTGGTCTCCAACTCCTGGGCTCAAGCAGTTCTCTTACATTGGCCTTCTAAAGTATTGGGATAATGAGTGTAAGGCACCACACCTAGCGATCTGCTGGTAATTCTTACGCCCAAATGTGCAAATACTCTATTAGATGTCCCTGAACATCTGTCTTCTAATCCAGTGTTTTATGCTTTGGATAAATATTCATCTAGGAGGCTATCTCTGCTTTAATTAAGGAATCAATTGCATTCTACAGCAAATTATAATACAAAATTTAACCATTGCTATCTAAATTCTTTATATTTATGGAAGCCTTCATGATTTAACAAGATTTAACTTAGTCAAGAGAGTGAAACTAACATTCAAAATTGCAGGCACTTTAACAGTCCTTGTAAATAACTATTTTATGTCAAATGGGACTTCTGTATTTTGTCTGTCAAATCACTTCATATGGGAGGATGACTTTTCCATTCATACAGGCCACTCTTTCCTTCTGCCTTTGTCTTTATCCTAGAAACATAAAATCGTATTGGTATCATTTGTTTCAAGCTGACCATCCATTTTTATAGGATCCATGAGCAAAACAAACAAACACCCCAAAAACTGCCTTCTTAGTAGTTGCAGCTCTCATGACAATGTCACAAAAATCTGTCTTTTATTTTACTGTGTACAAAGTCCTGACACATAGATTAAGTCAGTTGAGCTTCACAGCAAACTTGCAGAATGGAAGAACATGCATAAGGATCTCATTTTCAGATGAGGAAATGGAAGTCCAACCAGGTTGGATGTTCTTGTGGCCATCCAGTAACTGGCTTAAGTCTGGCTGCTCACCGCTCAGAGGTCAAAGCCTGAGAAAGCAAGGTGTGGTAAAAGGAAACCAGCTTTATTCAAATGCTAGCTGTTGGAGAATGGGCATCTCATTTCTTTAAAAGACCATTCTCACTTTTGGGGCTGAGTGAAAGGGTTTACGAAGGAGGAGATGTGTGAAATATGCCGGAGTGGGGCAGGGGGATGCAGGTCTGTGTGTCTTTTTCCAGTGGTTATCTTTTAAAGACATGAGATCCTCACCTGAAAATGAGACCCTTATTCATGCTTTTCCATTCTGCAGTGTGTGTGTCAGGGCTTTGTACACAGTTGAGTCATTGCTCATCCAAGGGTTCAGTTGGTATCATCTCGACTTTGGCCCAGTGGTGGGGGGCTAACTTTAACTCCCCCTAAGCGGGAGGATTCTGCAGCTGGATCTCTCTGCCTGGTTTATTTTAAAATTTCTCAGCATGTACATAATTGGATAAGTGAGCACCGTTCACAGAAGTGCCTGGTAGGAAAAGGTAGAAACAAAGAGCTTCAAAGTATGTTTCAAGGCTGAACACAAGAAAGGAAAACAACTTTTAAAATGCATTTTGAGGTTTGGATACTTGATTGCAATACAAGTCTTAAGTGGCAGAATTATTATTTAAACTCAAGTGTGTTGAATCTTAAATATCAGATTTCTATTACCATATAGCTTTTCTAAAGCACTGAAATTCAAACCCAAAGGATACTATCTTCATCATCATCTCAAATCATAAAAGCACAAATCAAGAAAGTGTTTTTCTTCTAAACATTTCTTTTTCTTTAATGTTATTATCTCATCATGCCCAGATCTACTTTTTTTCTTTTTGTCTCAGCATTAATAACCTTTTTTTTCTTTTTTTCTTTTTTCTGAGATGAAGTCTCGCTCTGTCGCCCAGGCTGGAGAGCAGGGGTATGATATCGGCTCACTGCAACCTCTGCCTACCTGGTTCATGTGATTGTCCTGCCTCAGCCTCCTGAGTAGCTGGGATTACAGGCATGTGCCATCATGCCTGGCTAATTTTGGCATTTTTAGTCGAGACAACTTTTCACTATGTTGGTCAGTCTGATTTCGCACTCTTGACCTCATGATCTGCCTGCGTCAGCCTTTAAAGTGCTCGGATTACAGGCATGAGCCAATGTGCCCAGCCCATTAATAATGTTTTAATGTTTTTCTCACTATGTTAATGGTGGGCTTTCTGGTTCATTCCCTCCCCAAAGCTCCTTGAGGGCAAGATGATTTGGGGTTCTTTTATTTTGGTCAAGTTCCCAGACCAAAGGTCAGCAACCCATAGCTTGTAGTCAGTTTTTGCACGACATCTCAAACTAAAAGTAATTTTACCATTTTTAAAGGGTTGTTAACAAATATTTAAAAAGAAGATGTGATAGAAACTATGTTTGGCTCAGAAATCCTAAAATATCTATTACCTGACTCCTTCTAGGTAAAGTTTGCTGACCACTGGCCTAGAGTTTTGCCTGTACACAGTAAGGGCTCCATTTACTTACTGAGTGAATGTGGGCAGGCATGCACATGTGTTGAAGTAGATTTCTTCCATGGAGTTAATTCCTGGCAATGAGGCGTATCCAACATAAACTCCTCGTCCTCCCACAGTGAGCCACTGGCATCTGGCAAATCTGATGGTGTTTTCTATCTCGTTGTTATTTCCATCTCCATAGCACAGATGTAGGTTAGGCATCTCAAAATCAGGAGCTATTCATCAGCGAGTGGGGAATATTCATTGTTATTTGGGCTGTCACTGTAATTAGCTCATCTTTTAGAAGCCTTTGCACCAACGGCTTGTTTGTTATTGGAGACTTCTCATCATCACCAGCATTCACATGCATATTAGTGTTTCAAAAAGCATGTTGCTATTTTGATTTTTCCTAGGAGTTAAGATAAAATATTCAGTATCTTTCTCATCCCCTCACCCTTCCTAGCCCTTGAAAACAAAGCCCCTTGGTCTGCATGTAGCTAATGGCCAATATTCCAGGAAGCCTTTGATAATGGGCCACATAAGAGAGAAGAGCAGCCATGCACAAAGTACACCATAATAAGGTCACTAAAGCTGTAAATTACTGGTTTTCATCCTTAGATATGTCTTCCAGTGGCCTGAGAGAGTTTCGCTTCATTAAATGTGAGAAGTCACAACTCAAGCTAAATCTCTCTAGAGATATTAAATGCTGGACATATGCAATTACGCCAAATGATGCTCTCAACTTGAACAGCCCAAGCTTGTTTTTAAAACTGTAAAACCCGTTATCTCACTTTCTTACCAGTGTTTCCTCTATCTTCACTGTCCCCTTCCCCAAGCACCCCATTCCCTCCCTTACAAATAGCATTTGAAATATCAGCCAGGGCTCTGGCCCAGGCTGGCTGGCTGGCTGGCTGGCTGTTCTTCATGGCTCACTGATGATTCCCACAGGTTTTTAGAATCAAACCCTGCCTCTGTCTTTCACAGCAGCCTTTCCTGGCTACATTTTAATTAATTCCATATGGTACAATGATGATAATTTGGCCCAAAATAAAAGTGAGCCTGAGTTAATGCTGTTATCATTAGAAAGATTGAAGGAACAGAAGCAATTAGGAAGTTCTGGAAGTATTGAGGAGTGTGAAGGGAAAAAGAAGAAACTGGTACCCCAAACTCATTTATCATATGAACAAATGTGAGAGCATGAGGTCCTGCATGAGTTCTCCCCTGGGTCCTTTCCTTGATTGCATCTACTAGTAAGTGCTATTTAACATCTGCACAACCTGTGTTTTCTTTATTATATGCTTGCTACTGAGGCCAGGCTTACAAAATCCAGAGGGAACAGAGATGGACAACCTTTTCTGGATCACCTTTGTGATCTCTGCTCATTGGGCTGGATGCTGTTTTTTTAGTCACACCCTCTTCTTTTGCAATATATTTTCTTTATAGTGCTTTTTAATCAAAGTGGGATGATCAGCAGACAAACTTGGGGGTGTCATCTACTTTTAGCAGTTTTCTACCCATTATTTTTCCCCCTAGTTGCCAGCCCACACCACTAGGTATCTTGGCTCTCATTATATTTGCCTCGTTACAAAGTATTCCCTCAACTCTGAGCAGGATTTTCTTTCTGAATTATTCCTAGAGCTGCTTCTGAATTATTCCTAGAGTTTATAATATAAACTCTATTATAGTTTATCTATCATGTGTTTAATCTACGGGATGTTGTTGCCAACTCATTGTCCTGAAGAATGGTTCTAATATGAGCAAGCATTTACAACTGATAACAATTGATGTATCTCCCTTTCCAGTGATATTTGCACCTCAACATTGAATAATGGTAGCAAGTCAAGTCCTTTCATGTCAGAGACAATTTTGGTTTGAGGTAGACCCTTCTGGAATCTGTGACATTTCTCAACTAATTTTGACACATATTGCCAAATTGGTCTTAGGAACCTCTAATTTGGTTTATTAATAGTCTATACATTTCCGTTTCATAAATTCCTTGATGATAACCCATCATATTTTCTGATAACTTTAACAATTTTATGGGCAAAAATCTATGTTTTTAAAAAATTTTAATTTCTTTGAATCCTTATAAGTTTTAGGATTTTAAAATCATATCTGTTTTTAATTTTATAAAGTTTCGGTATATATTAGTCCTATATATTTATTTTGAAGGTGTTTCAAGAAAAATAACAAAATAATGTATAAAGATAATAAACAAATATATACTGGACTCACAGGTAGAATTGCCAGATTAAATATAAGATGTCCAGTTAGATTTAAATTTCAAATAAACAACACCTTTTTTTAGTATAAGTATGTCCCAAATATTACATGAGATACTTCTACTAAAAATGCTCATTGATCATCTTAATTCAAATTTAACTGAACATCTTTTTTATTATTTGATAAATCTGAAAATTCTATTCACAATTCTCTATATTTAGTCCTATCTAAAACTATACTAAACTATCTTCAGTTTGGATTGCAGACTTAGTAACCAATGGCCTCCTTGGCATTTCTATTAGGTTGATGCAAAAGTAATTGTAGTCTTTGCCATTAAAAGTTACTTTTAATGGCAAAGACTACAATTACTTTTGCATCATCCCAATACTTGGAGGTCTATTAGGCATCTGAAAACCAACATGTCCATAAAACGTGTAAATGTCACTTGTGCTCTGCCCTTTCCCGAGTCGGCTGTTACCCTTCTTTGCTCATCTTAAACAGTTGCATCAGCATCTTTCTGAAGTCAACTATTCTAAGGGTTAGACTTTTTTTTTTTTCATATACACTCTCTTCATCCTCTTAATACTTTAGCATGTCCTCCAAAATATAATATGCACGTGGTCCTACCACTTCTTGTTATCTCCATTGCTATCACCCTGGTCCTAACTCCGTTCTTTCTTAACTAGATCATTATAGGGCTTCCTAACTGTTCTCTTTGCTACCCATTTTGCAGGTCCATTGTTCATTCCCCAAACAGCAAGGAGCATGATCAGAGCTTATAACCAACCCTCCAAGAGCTTCCCTCTGCAATGAGAAACCATCCAAACTCCTTTACCAGGGTTCCCAAGTTTCCTTAGCTTCCCTTCAGATTCAGAGCATTTAACTTATTTTTCCCTTTGGGATGCCCTTTCCCCGAAATTTAGTGGGTTGCCCATGTTTATTTATTTACATTTCAATGTAAGTTTCAACAAGACAACTTTTTTGATAACACAGATTGCTTTCCTAATGTTTTCCTTCACAACACTTCTTACAGTCTTTTGTCATTTGTTATTTTGCATGTTTTCAGTTTTAACTCCTCCCTCTAGAATGCAAAGTTCGTAAGGGAAGAGATTTTTTTTTCTCAGTTGTGCTACATCCCCAATGTTTAAGACTGTGCCTAGTGCATGGATAACATGCAATAAATAAAACATGCAGAATGCCTAAATGAATGAAGAACAAATGACACGTTAACACATACTGAATATTTACACTGTATAGAAGCTTGGCTTTGGGATTTGCATGTTTATCCTGTAGTGTGACACACAGACCTCAATTGAGCCTTAGCTGACACCAGGCTATCAGATGTACATTCTAACTCATTTATTTTTCTATTTATTTTAGGTGACTGTTTAACCCCTTCTCCACTCTTTTCAAAATTCCCGACAGCCCCATCTGCCTTCTTTGGTTTCAAATAATAATTTTGTCTCTTCACTGAAAAACTGAAGTAGACAGAAGAGGTGTGCCATAGCTTCCCATGACCACATCTACCAATGTAGACGCATCTGCACCCATGTACCCCATCTGAGATGCCTGTGCTCTCATCCAAAATCAACATCAACGCTTGCTTTGCAAATCCATATCTCTTACCCACTTGAGGGCATTATTTCAGACATATTTCTCACTTTGTCTTTTTTAAATCAAATATTTGCTCATTATACTCCTCAACAAAACTACTTTCAAATTAAACAATAAAAAAGAAGACAAATTTAAAATCCTTTGACTTTACCTTCTTGCAAACTTCACGTCTTATTTGCCCATTTTGCTGTGAAACCCTTTGGTTGAGGTGCTCTCCCTAATTTCTTTTCTCCCATGAAATTCTCCCTCTCTCCTTGAGATATAATTCACATACCGTAAAATTCACCCTATTCTCTATTAAAGCAACTTTAATTAGGCATTTGCCCCACTATGCTACTAAATATTATAATTGGGATCACTAATAACCCACTTGTTGCTAAATCTAGTAGTTAATTATCAATTTCCATGTAATGTGACTTATCAGAAGCATTTGACGTGCTAGCATTTAGCACAACTGTCTTCCTTCTCTTTGATTCATTTTCTTCACTTTGCTTCCAGGATTTGTAGTTTTCCTATGACCTCACTGGCTGCTTCCTCTCAGTCTTCTTTGCTGGATCTTCTTTTGTCAAACTTGCTAACGGAGCACTCCAGGGCTCAGTCGTTGGTCCCAGTCTCTTTATTTATACTTGCATTCTTCTTGTTCTCCTCCAACCTCTTGGTTTTATATCTCTAGCACAAAGTTTCTTCCTAACCTCTTCATTGGTATACGCAGCTGCCAGTTCCACATCTTTACATCGACATTGAAGAGATAACACACATTCAACAGTGTTCATGTTTGTTAAGAAACGTGTCCATTTTTGGTAAGAAACACCCCTGGTCTTTCTTACCAAGCATGTCCCTCCTGCAGTTTTCTCACATCCGTGAATGGTAACTCCATGTTTTCAGTTGCTCAGATATGTTTGATCAAAAACTTGACATCTTTGACGACTCCGTTTTTCTCATATTTCACATGTAACCCATCTTAACCTTGGATACATTTTTATATACAGGATGTGACTACATCTCACAACCTCTCTTACTACTACCTTGGTAGTACAATACAATAACTTCTTTCCTGGGTTACTGCAATGGCTCCCAGCAGGTCTCCTTGACCCTACTATTGTTCCCCTACAATCCATTCTCAGCACAGCAATCAGAGTGACAATTTAAATGTAAGTTAGATTTTGTCGTTCCTTTTCAAAACACTGTAGTGACTCTCCATTTAACTTAGAGTAAAAGCCAAAATATTACACAAAGAGAAGCTCATAAATGTTCTGTATTAACTGAGATCCTCCTCACTTATGGTTTCTTCTTCTACTGCCCTCCTGTTTGTTCAGTCCACTCCAGCTCCATGTATCCTCGTGATTTCTGCCTATGTGTGATTCTGCCTTAGACACTTTGATCTGATTGTCCTGTTTGCCTAGAATACATTTCTCCAGATAACTCTTTTGCCAGCTCCCTCCTATCTTCCACAGCTTTGCTCATCACCTTCTCAATGAGGCTTATTTTACAACTCCTGGTACTTCATTTAAATTTTTTTTTTATGCACAGCACTTTTGACTCCTAGCATACTGTATAATCTATTTATGATCTATGTACTTTTACTGCCTAGAATGTAACCTTCTTGAGGTTACACATTTTTATTTGTTCATTAATGCATTCCAAGCACTTAATAACCCCTCAATAAATATTAATGACTATATGCAGTTGTTAGGTGTGTGGGATATGGAGTCAACCAGCTTGGGTTCAAATTCCGTCACTGCTTCTAGTAGCTGAGTAACACTGCAAGCTACTTGGAATTTTGTGCTATCATTACTTATCTGGAAAAAAAGAGAGTTAATAATTCTCTTATGTTATATAATTATGACAATTAGAAGTTATTAACTCTATTTTTTTCCAGATAAGTAATGATATCACAAAATTCCAAGTAGCTTGCAGTGTAGAAGAAGAAAAAAGTAGAAGAAACCTTATTGATACCAAATAAGTCAATGTTTAAGATAATCAATCTTTGATTAACCGAAATAACATACAAATTAAAAACAAAATGTGTATGGCACACATTACAAGCTCTCTAAAAGTTTTACTTATTCCATATTCTCTGTACCAATCCTATGAGATAAGTACTATTGTTACCCATGTTTTCCAAGTAAGATAAATGAAAACTTAGAGAGCTAAGCAATTTGATATGAGACACACACACAGTAAGTGGCAGAGCTGGGATACAAATTCAGTTCCATTTGACAACACATTTAATGTTCAATCTCTCCTTATAGCTTATGATGCCTTTGCAAATGGAATATTATTTTCCTATTACATCTCCCAAATGTAGGTATATAAGCAACTATCGAATTTTATGTATTTATCTTGTATAGCCTATCATATGAGCTTTGTCCTTCCACTATTTATTTCAAATCTTGTGTCAAATGCTTATTTCAAATCTTATTTTAGGTTTTAGTATATTGTGGAAACATTTCAGAAAATATTAATAATAGATGCAGTAATGCATCCCTAGTTCATTCAAGTAGTTTATTCTATCTGTGGAAAAGCTTCTAATGCTTAATCTTTATTGCCGTGTTCACTGTGGACTTAAAGGATATGTTCTCTACCTTGCTTAAGAGCTATCTTCTTATTCTTAAAGTTTTGTCTTTTTAAAAAATCAAGAATGGTGGAAATCATCAACTACCTCTACATATTATTTTAAATAACCTTGGAAGAATAAATGAAATAATAGTTGTCAATATCTCTTCAATCTTAGGAAGAACAGTCATTTATGAATTGTAGGTGCCATACAAACAATAATGATTGGAGGTGTGTCTGTTGCTATAATGTTGGGATGTTTGGACAGAAGCTTCATTTTAAACATATAGGATAATGTATCCATCCTATTTCCACGTGAAACCAAAGCTTCAGGCACGCGATAAAAGGGGAGGTGGCTCATGTGGCTCTTAGAATCACACTATGTTCTGCCTTCCACTTTATTTCAAACCCTTCCTTTCTGCCTTGACATCTCTATGTCTTTTTGGAGGGAGATTGACTATTATTTCCAAGTTTCTGCTGCCATACTTGGTAAGGAGACGGTAATGCCCCAGCCACTGATATCAGGTGTGGTGACAGTGACTTGCACTGGCCAATAAAATGTGAACAGGTGGCAAATGCCCATGTCTGAGCAGGAGATTTAAAAGCCATTGTTTTATCATTATTCCCTTTTTCTCCATTGCAAAAGTGTCATGGTCCATATTTCTCTTTCAGCCTCAGTCTAAAAATAAAGACAAGCAGTAGAACTACCTCTAATTGGTGGTGGATGTTATTTTTCCTTTGGAAAGGGTTTGAGTGTATTATAGGAATAGAAAGAAGGGAGGTAAATAATTGTGACCAAGAGAGGAGATTAGAAAATCGTATTATTTTTCTTGAGCACTCTCTCTTGCATCCTTTGGGAGGATAACACATCCCTAATGGATGGCACTATGCCCCACTTGGTCAATACAATGTCAGTAGAAAGGGTGCACGCCACATCTAAGGAGAGCTTTATCTTCCTACCACAATTAGAACAGCTTTGCCCAGGTAGGGGCTGTTCCTTCAGCCACATTTCCAGAATGAAGACTAATAACAACAGTAATGCATTGAAAAAACAGTAAGGAATACATGAGGTAAACCTTTGTTGTTCTAAGCCACTGATATGTTTGGGGTTGTTTGTTAACATTGTAAAAGCTGACTGATGCACCATCTCCTTCTTCAAACCTGGTTTCTATTTATCTACCAATAGGTCATCTATCTAGGGTGACCAAATTTTCGGAGAGCCAGCCTGGGATATAGTCAGACCAAATGACATATGTTATGACCTTAACACAAACTTATGCAGAACAGGAATTAAAATTTATAGTATTTTGTATTATTTACTTTTCTGTTACATAATTATAACAATTAGAAGTAATTAATATTAGAACTAATTAAATAATGTGTATGGAAAAACAACAGTATTTAATAATATTTCTTTTTGTTCTGTGATGTAGTGGTTTATTTTTAAATTCTTGAAAAGCTTTTGCTTGGCTACATAAATTTGAAGGCTATATTGTGTTATTTTCTAAAGTCTATAAACATATTTTAAAATAACAAACTCATTAATATGACTAATTAAAAGATGTTACCTGTATTTGATTTAAAAACTATGTATTTTGTGTACCATACATATTTTTATTTTTTGTGTTTACTTTCCTGATAATTCTTATTTGAATTTTCTGCAGGTTTTAGAATACCATTCTTCTAAGAAGTGGTAAAACTTAATGTAGTTAAGTGTTGTACAATTCACCTTTGACTTACAGATCTATTTTTATTAGGCCCACTGTGCACTCATTCGTACTGTCGGTTCAATGTAAACTGAACATAAAGTCAAATATCTTTTACACAAAAATATCTGAGTATAGAATACTTGAGATTTTACTTACTGCAAACAGCAGATTTTTAAACTTGTAGAAATTAGCTTACACATCTCCAAAACTGAATTTACTTTTTATTGTCAGACTTATTTTGGTAGACAGCTGTTTGTCAATCAAACCCTATGCATCTTTAAATTTACTGTATGGCATGTCTCTGTCTACAGTGTCATCATTTTAAAACATATTGGATGTCATCATAAGTTACAGTTTGTCAAAAAATATGGTTTTAAAGCACAGAGGTCATTTGAACTTATGAAATCAAAGTTTAATTCCAAATAAGTTAGTGTTTTCTCAAAGAAATTGCGAAAATCCTATTTAACTTGGCTGCCCTTTTCAAGTGACATTTCTTAAGTTCTGAGACAATCTTATTTTCAACAAAAAGAGTCATTTCATTTCAGTGAAAGTTTTTGTCTCAACCTACACTTAATATTGAGCAACTCCAAGGCAGTCAGTTCATCTTTCTCCTTGTGTCTGATCAAGATTACCAAATAAAAACCCAGGCCTGGCACAGTGGGGCCTATCTGTAGTCCCAGCTACTTGGGAGGTAAGGTGGAGGCTCCCTTCAGCCCAAGTGTTTAAGTCCAGCCTAGACAACATAGTAAGATCCCATCTCTAAAATAGGGGGAAAAAATTACTAAATAGCTTTAGAAAAACAATACAAAAATGTTTTACTACAGCTCTTTTCTTTATTTTCATCCTCAATGTATTTCCATATTAGAGATAGTCAATTTTTTGCTGCATTCCTTGAAAATATGATTTTATGGAGAGACAACATTTTAATATCTTTTTCATGGCCTACAACGATTACAGCCATCTTGTAGGATTGTGCCTACATGGCTGTAACCTTCCATTTTTGTAAAGCAAAATGTCATTAAGTGCTTCTACACATTTGGAAGAAACTGAAGGTGACTTCATATGAAAACACTGTATTTCAGTTCAACAGATCACACTCCCTTGTAAAGGTATTGTGTATAGAATGTGCTGGGTATTAGCAGTTAAGATATTTTTCTGTTTTACATAAAGAATCACAGACTGAACAGAATTTGCCAAAGCGGAATTTGCCACAATTTACATTTGCACTGTCTGCTGAATATATGGATAGATGACCTACATGGAGGCTGTAAGGTACTAGCACTAATGTCACCAAAATTTCTGCTTTTGTTTGTACATATTTTAGTTGCAATATGTGAACCAGGAACAATAACTTTGCTCGGTTTCATAGAATAATGAAGAAAGTGATGGGATGATGTATGTGCATTCCTCTGGTATGTCCAAATTCATTGATTCCTGATATTTTCAGAGGAGCATTGGTGATATTAAAAAAAAAAGTATTGATTTAGAAGTACTTACCTACTTTACACCTCATTTGTGAGATTCCATGTCCATAAGCACTGATATATCTCTTTTTTCATCATGACCAATCCCAAATCATTTTCAACATATTGTACAGAATACTCTGTTTTGGTTATTTTCTTTCCTATTTGTATCACCTGTCATTAAATCAACACACCTAATTTAGCCTTCTTTTTGTGGTGATGTTTAGCACTGATGCTGCCACGATTCTCATTTTTATTGCCTGAATTCTTAGAAAACATGGTCATCAAATTTGGAATGTTCAAAATTAAACTGGCATCATCTTGTTAAAAAAACAGAACAGTTTATTCACAGACTGTTAATGCTCATGATTACAATGTGCTTAGGTTACACATTTAGGTCACATTTAAGTCACTTGGAGTGATGGAACAATGGCTGATCTACGGTGCTAAACCACAAACACAGTTGCCAACATCGGTGGTCAGAGGACAAATCTGTGATAGCAACTCCAGCAGATGAGCAATCAATGTTTTAGTCATTTGCTAACACTTTCTTTCAGACCTACTGTTTTGGAATATTTAGTGGGGTTTTCTGTTTATCCCTGAAGCTTTTCCACTGATGACTAAACACCAGGACCTTTGCATTCCAGGGAAGGGTTTCCTGAGATGCTGAACCAGCAGTGCTGAAGCCAGGATAGTTCCACGCAAGCCTGGAAAGCTGGCCACAATAAGACCAACTCTCTCACTGTGTTGCCTCATGCGGCTGTTTGCCAAGACTCAGCTGGGAGACCTGTGGCTTCTCTCATCTTCTATTGTTACCTTTGGCTTCATCTTCTAGAGCTCTAAGGTCAGTTGCCAGGACTTCTGGACTCCAAAGTCTGAGAGGTTCTCTTTTCAGAGGAACATATTATGACTCTTATCTTTTATTGTTATTATTTCAATATGTTTTTGGTGTTTGGTCACATGAGTAAGATCTTCAGTGGTGGTTTCTGAGATTTTGGTGCACCCATCATCTGCACCCAGTGTTGTAGTCTTTTACCACTCATTCCACTCCCACCCTTTTTCCTGAGTCTCCAAAGTCCATTGTATGATTCTTATGCCTTTGTGTCCTCATAGCTTAGCTCCTACTTATGAGTGAGAACGTGCGATGTTTGATTTTCCATTCCTGAGTTACTTCATTTAGAATAATGGTCTCCAATTCCATCCAGGTTGTTGTAAAATGCCATTATTTTGTTCCTTTTTATAGCTGAGTAGTATTTCATGGGATATGACATATATGTATATGTGTGTGTGTGTGTGTGTGTGTGTGTGTGTGTGTGTGTATATATAAAATCACATTTTCTTCATCCACTCATTGGTTGATGGGCATTTGGGCTGGTTCCATATTTTTGGAATTACAAATTGTGCTGCTATAAACATGTGCTTGCAAGTGTTTTTTTTTTGTTTTTTTGTCTTTTTTTTAAGATGGGGTTTCACCATGATGGCCAGGCTGGTCTTGAACTCATGACCTCAGGTGATCCACCCACCTCGGCCTCCCAAAGTGCTAGGATTACAGGCATGAGCTACCACGCCCAGCTAAGTGTTTTTTTAATATAATTATTTCCTTCCCTCTGTGTAGATACCTAGAAGTGGAATTGCTGGATCAAATGGTAAATCTATATACAGTTTTCAAAAAAATCTCCACTCTTTTCTAGAGTGGAGATTTACATTACTTTACATTCCCACTGGCAGTGTAAAAGTATTCCCTTTTCACCACATCCCTGCCAATATCTACCGTTTTTTGATTTTTTGATTATGGCTATTCTTGCAGGAGTAATGTGGTATCACATTGCAGTTTTGATTTGCATTTTCCTGATCATTAGTGATGCTGAGCATTGTTTCATATGTTTCTTGGCCATTTGTTTATCTTCTTTTGAGAATTGTGTATTTGTGTCCTTAGCCCACTTTTCAATGCGATTGTTTGTTTTTTCCTTGCTGATTTGTCTGACTTCCTTGTAGATTCTGGATATTAGCCCTTCGTTGATTATGTAGATTGTGAGGATGCTCTCCCACTCTGTGGCTAGTTTGTTTATCCTGCTGATTATTTCTTTTGCTGTGCAGAGCTTTATAGTTTAATTAAGTCCCATGTATTTATCTTTGTTTTTGTTGCATTTGCCTTTGAGCTCTTTGAGTCATGAAGTCTTTACTTAGGTCCATGTCTAGAAGGGTTTTGTTCAATGTTATCTTCTAAAATTTCTGTGGTTTCAATTCTTAGATTTAAGTTTTTAATTCGTCTTCAGTTAATTTTTGTATAAGGTGAGAGATAAGAATCCAGTTTCATTCTCCTACATGTGGATTGCAAATTATTTTAGCACCTTTTGATGAATAGGGTGTCTTTTCCCCACATTATATTTTTGTTTGCTTTGTTGAAGATCAGTTGGTCATAAGCATTTGGGTTTATTTCTGCGTTGTCTATTCTGTTCCATTGGTCTATATGCCTATTTTTATATCAGTATTGTGCTGTTTTGGTGACTATGGCCTTATACTATAGTTTGAAATTAGATGCCCCCAGATTTGTTCTTTCTGCTTAGTCTAGATGTAGCTAGAGAGTTTTTGTTTGTTTGTTGGTTTTAGGAAGTATTTTTCTCAGGCTCTGAAATTTTTGGTTAATAATGAACCTTTCAGATTTGCTGCTTGTTTGACCTTCTACTACATTAAAGTTTCTTTTGAATTATTTTTAAAAATACTCTTATTTTTATTGCTGAAACTAGACTGGTACCCTTTGTTCCTCTGAATAAGAGACCATGTTATAGGAGGTAGAAGTCTAGAGGATAAATACACAATATTAGCAGTATAAATGACTTGCATTTCAATTTTAATACCAGCGATAGTTAGAGAACCCAGGATTCCTGGATTCCAATGTTCCTTAAGCCTGGAGAAGAGGTTCGGTTGGGTTCTGGGACTGAGGAGGTCTGTTGCTCTTATTCTAAATGGGTCTTCTTTCCTTCTGTTTTCTGACTTTGAGACACATTGCTCCGGTAGCACTCCTACCTTTCCTTTCCACTCCTCTTTTATTTTCTTTAGACCCTCTACTTTATTTCTGACTGCTCCTTTCTTCTAACATTTATCATATTTTTTTCTTTCTTTCTCCTCAAATAAAGAGTTCCTAGAATTTTTTTTCTGAATGAGTGAATGTAGGACAGGGGTAAAAAAATACGGAAAAAAAAAAAATGAAAGCGTTGTAAAAAAACAAAGAAAAACCCTTTATAGCAGTTATTGAATTAAATGACAGACATTTTCTATTTTTTGTTTCTTCTCTTTAGAGCTATTAATATTGATGGCTTACTCTCTGATACCCTTGAAATAACCAGTAGAGATTCTGTATTAATGAAAAATCTTGTTGCAACTGACTATATAGCAATTTTTAGTTCACTCTGAACTAATAAAATAATGAGTAACTTACATTGCATGTGTTTCAAAAAGATTAGGTATAGAAAAGAAAGGTTACATTTCACACAATTAATATTTCTCCTACAATAAAGTGAGAATTTTACTTTCTTAACTGGGTTTTCATGACTGTAGGAGGTAAAAGAACTGCCGTGATTTTAAAATTGGCTGAGATCCTCTGTCTCTCATTCTTAAGACTCTTCAGGAAATTCCATTCGATACCTTAAGCTAAATTGTCACTATTTCTTGACACAGATTTCCTTGACAAATGGTAGATAGTACTTTGCCTTTCTTCTCCAATGTCTTTTAGTATTGGTTTCCTCTTTTGAACTGAATTTTGTCAGATAATTTCTCTTTCCATTTATAGAGATGAAAGGAAAAAAAGGGAAAAAATTGAAATAAAAATAAGCATAAGCTGCTGAGTTGTGTTTGACATTAGCTCATCTTAGGGACAAAAACAACAAAAGGAAAAGGTGAGCAGAGAGACAACAGTGTGCATAAAGTCATGTTGATTTTAGTAAAAGTCACCGAAAGAATGTCTATTTGAGCGTGAGAATGAAGCTGGATAAATAGCTGCATCTTAAAATTATTTTAAACACAGAATATCTAAAATAAATGGAGATTATAAAAGTGGTTGAGAAAACAAAGCAGAAATATTTTCAATTAACAGAAAACGTTAATTAAAATCCTATTAGGAAGATTGACAACAGGTATTTTTAGAGACCCGTCAAGTTGAAATTTAGGTGTTTGGTGCTTACTTTTTGGTTCTGTTACACAGGGTCCAATAACCCATCTAAATTTTTACTGATTCTTTTTGATAAGTATAAAGGCATTTAAACATTCCTAATGTTTATTGAATGACTATTTTGATTACTTGCATTCTGTGACGTTTGTGGGGATGATCAAAGGAAACATTAAATAAATATTAGCTTAATTGTTTCATTACTCAAAGTCTATTTGGAGAATAAGAGAGCCAGATATGAAGGCAACATGTGCTTGACAACAGGCGTGTTATAGATAAAAATGAGACCAAAATTTAAGTGCAAGACGTATCTTTGAGGTAGATGATTAAGAAAAGATTTGAGCCAGAGTTTGAAAGATGGGTATAACTCTAATAGATAAGAAAAAACAAAATAAAATTATATGGAAGATAATCACAAAAATGAATAAAACATGTCTTTAAGGGAATAATTTGTATAAAAAAGAAGTAAGTGTCAAGGAAATAATGGAAGGTAAAGAGGGAAATATTGAGGGAAAGTAGATCACTTTAAAGAATAATAAATAAAATCAATGTGCTTATAACCTAACCCCAAATCTTCCTTTTGAATGAAGCGACATGCTTACAAAGATGATTGAGAGGAAATATGCATTTCACAGGTTTTCACCTTAAATCTTAAAAATATACTAATTTGTAGATATTTTCTTCCAGCTCCACATTTAAAGGCAGTAGATATCTTACTGATTTACAACTGGAAAACTTCATCATTGATTTCACCCCGAGTGTGACAAGACTGGGCATTTCCATAATCTAAATAATTTAAATAATTTTTATTTATTTTAATATAATTTAAAAACTCCTTTCTAAATAACTTCAGTGATTTGTCTTGCTGTAATGTGACCACAATATATAATCTAAAGTCTATTTAAAAGAAGAACTGGCAAAGCATGGTGATCTACATCCATAATTCCAACATTTTGGGAGGATGAGGCAGGAGGATCGCTTGAGCCCAGAAGTTCAAGGTCAACCTTGGCACTGTTGGGAGACTCCGTCACTACAAAATTTTTTCTTAAAAAAATATGTATACATGTATGTGTGTGTATATATATATATATATATGTATAGCCAAGCACAGTGGGTTCCAGCTACTTGGTAGGCTGAGGTGGGAGGATTACGTGAGCCTGGAAAGTCAAGAATGCACTGAGTTGTGGTCATGCCACTCATTCTCTGTCTGAAAACAAAAAAAAAAATCTGATGATCTATAAAGCATACATTTTGAGGTCACTTTCTGATTTTTAGGGACCACTTCGCTCATCAATAAGCTAACGTTACTTCAACTTCTCTTTATGACCAAGGCATCTGTGAGACAATAAAAAAGATAAAGTGGTACAGCCTTTAAAACCAAAGTGAGAGCTGAAGAAAAGTTAACTAGTAAGAGTTAGGCTCAAACAGGAAACAGACTTTCTATAACATATGCCAAATAACTAGCCTTGGACAAAGGGACTGTTGTATCGACTAGAAATGGAACTTGCGTTAATGGCTTGATGTTACCTTAACTCAATTGTAAGACACAGTCTTCTTTGATATATTAAGCTTAACTTGACTCATTTTCATTCTAATATGTATTAAATGTCAAATGTGTTGTCATGTACTCTGCTAGTTTCTTCAAATATTAAATTTCAAAAGAAATAATTACTATTAAGGAGAAATTTATAGTTAAGTGAGGGATGATTACAATACAAGGTTCTAAGTTCAAATATAGAAGCAATTTTAAAGTGTACACAGAAATGATCATGGTTAATTTACTAGTAGCAATAAAACAAAAGACATCATGGAAGGGTGATCATAATGGGCCATGGAGGAGTTTTCTAATTTAAAAAAAGAAAGAAAAAAAAAACATATTTCTGAATGGCTAGAATAGCATGAAGAAATATATGGAGAAATAAGACTTTGGTGACAATGAGACTTTGGCATTAGAGAGGTGCAGTATAAATGAGATAGAGATTAGGGGCTGGGAATAAGACTAAACAGGAGAAATGCAGGAAAATGTGAAATAAGACAAAACAGTGGAAATGTGGGAAAATACAGATGCTTAGTAACTTGAATTTGCCTTTTCACAAACTGGAGATCAGTGTAGGGTTGTGGATGAAAAAATGATCTCCTCAGATTGGTGCCTAAATATTTTAATTCTGGAAATACTGTCAAAAATTAAATGAGAGTCTCAGCTAGAATGATAGAGTGAAAATAGAAGGAATATGATAATAGGAACATTTAACTAAATACAGAATTTGGTATATGGCAAGTGGTATATGGTAAGAGTATGTTACTTTTGTATATCTTGATGAATATTATTAATTGAAGTCGAGAATACAGGAGAAGGGCCTAATTTAGAAAAGATGGCGAGTTTAATTTTGCCTATAATAAATTCATACTCCATCTAGATAATCATGTGAATATAATTCTTTGCATTTAGGCATAGAGCTTAAGAGAGAGATCAGGACTAGAGATTTAAATTTAGAAATTAAAAAACGTAGAGTAGAGGATTACTAGACAGAAGTGATGGCACCCACCTATAATCCTAGCTACTGGGGAGACCAAGGTGGGAAGATAGCTTGAGCCTAGGAGTTTTAGGCTGTAGTGAGCTATGACTGTGCCACTGCTCTCCAGAGTGGGTGACAGAGCAGTACCCTGTCTTAAAAGAAAGGTAGAAAAGAGTGGAAACCTGGTATTTGAGGATATCACTCAAAAATGCCTCTGAAGCAACAGGAAAATAGGGCATGGGCAAAGTTCTGAAAAGCAACATATTTAAAATTACAAAACTGTCAAAATTTTATATTAACTTGTCATATTAATCAAATATGCATATTTTAAACTCATAGATAAAAGGTGTATAATTAACAAGTTAGTACAAATGAAAATTTAGTAATTAAAAAAACAAAGTCAAGAAAGGAGCAGGGGAAACAAAATAAAAAGGAATATAGTAGCTATATATATGCATATGTCACTCAGTACTTAAATGCAAATAAAATAAATGCTACAGTTAGATGACAAATATGTCCACTGCTTGAAGTGTAAATTGGTACAATAGCTTTGGGAAACCATTTGTCAGTGTCTGGTAAAGTTAAGAATATGAAAGCACTATCATCCTGCAATTGCCCTTTTAAGTATATACCTTTAAAAACTAATTCATGTAGACACAAAAAGACCTGTTCATAACTACACTTTGTAATTTTCCCAAACCGGCAAAAATCCAAATATCCATTATCAGCAGAATAATTAGATAATGTTATTGTATATTACACAATTGAATAGTATATAGTAATAGGAATAAACTGCTGCATACGCAAACGCAGATGAATCTTACAAGCATAACCTAGAAAAACAAAACAAAACAAACACTACAGACACACAAAAATCATGCACTCCTTGTTTCTATGTATATATAATTCAAAAATCAGCAAAATTAACCTGTGATGATTGAAGTCAAGATACTGATAATCTTAAAGGAATTATTGACTGGAAAAAAGTCATAACATCCTCTTTTTGGATCTTTGTTCTGAATACATCATTATATTTACTTTGGAAAAATTTACTAAAATGTATGCTTATGATTTGGGATGTTGTATTTCAATAAAATGTTTTCTTAATAAATATCAAACCTTAATAAAGCGTTACTATGCCTACTGATTTCATGGTGAGGGCAAAGCTTAGATTAAATAGATTTGGGAATAAAGACAATATTAATATTTGAGGGATATCCAATCTTAATTATTGTAATTCTACTGAAAGTGTCAGACAGAGTTCTAGAGTCATTAAGTACATTACCTGGAGTTGATGTGGACTGAGACTACAAATAGCTGGTTGTTGATTGGTCACCGAACTGGACATTATAATATGATTCTTTCAGGAAATTTCCAAGCAATTCTTCGTATTGTTTGTATAGTACTATGAGAAGAAAATGTGAGACCTATATAAAGTAATATTTTATTTATCACACAATGGGGTATCACTGATCCAGTGTCCTCATTTGTATCTAATTACACTTATAAAATTGTAGGCATTATTGCATGCCCAATGCCACATATCAGTTTAGTTGTAAGAGAATCCTAAGTCTAAGTGCTGAGATCTGAGAGAATAAACTCCATGTTTCCACGAAGCCCTCAGGATACAGTGTCTTTTCTGCCTTTTCTTCTGACAACTAGTTACTACGTTTCAAAATTTGAAATCTGACTCCACTTAGCTTAAAGTAACGCTGCTGTGGTCATAATGGCTCACAAAATACCGTGGCTTCCTTAAAAGTCTGAGTGAATAATTTAATTCTGGCCAATAAATATAATAAGTTCCTTCAGCCTAACCCTGCCCTTACTTGTGGGACAGATTAATAAAGGTGAAAAGTGAGTCACATATGTGGTGCATTGATTCTTTTAGAAGCCATTGAATTACTCTGACCACAAGGGAAATCACGGAGACAAGATTTGGCTCAGCTGAATAGCCCATCAGGGATAGACCCGTGAATGGAGTGCAAGAGGGTTGCAAACTTCTGTCTTCTCCAGATTCCAGCTAAATGGTTCCAATTAAAAAAGTGTTCTAGACAAAATTGTTTTTAATATTGAGCCCTAAAGTTGAGTTTTTGGTTGACCAGGATGGTTGGGCCATGAAGCAGTGGTGGGATATCAAGAAGCAGGGCCCATGGTTTCGTATAAATTCTAGCATGTTTTGTTAAAGATTCTAAGGACAAGAAGTGAGACATAAATATGTCAACATTATTCATCACATAGAACAATTTTCCTTGCAAATGGACATTCAATGAGGATGGACAATAAGATCAAATAAATTTAGCCTGATTTTTTTCAGAATATAAATGATTTAAAAATTTCCAATTCATGCTCCCATCCCTTATAACCAATAATATAAAGAGATTCACAAGCACAAAAAACCAAAGCAAAACACTAGATTTTTTTCAATTATCAAGAATTCTGATAAAGGAACCCCATCCTCCCAAAAAACTGTACTGTATTCAATCCAGAAAGTGCTTATTATATTTTATTTTTTCTTCCATTCTAAGAGACTCATTCAAGGTGCGTAGGTATTTTATGAGCCACTGTTTTATCTTCCAGAGAAGTTGAAACTCTAGTTACTTGTTAATTACCATTTCATTGTTATATTGAAATTCTAAAATAATAATTACTAGGAACATATTGCATTATTTTATAAGAAGCCCCCGGTGCATGTACATTTTATTAGCAGAACAAACATGATTGCTACTTTGCTTGAATGTTTTATTTATTTCCATATAGGTTTGATTCCTTTGCAGCTTCTCATTTTTCCTGTTGTATAATTCATGATTTATACAATATTAGAGTAGGTGTGTGACACCCTCATTTTATTAGCTATACTATAATTTCCACATCACATAAAAATGAAGCTTGGTTGGGGAAAGGCTTGTTCATTGGTTTATTTATTTATATAATTTTACCTTTTGGCATAAAACATATTTCTAAACCACTTCCTCAAGACACTTTTTGCAGTTGAACTCATATTTTAAAGGTTCTGTTATTTTGATACTGAATAACATTTTAAAAGGCCAAACTACTGCATTACTTGCTGTGTAGATCTACATCATATTGGTATCTAACAGGAAATTTGAAACTAATATCTTTATAAAAGCAAGAGCTAAGTAGAATCTGACTTCAATCAGTGGAAATTTGAGGTGTTGAAATTGAAATGCACTCATACTTCATTAATTTACTTATGACATTTAACCAGAATTGGCATCATTTCTGACTCTTTCTTTTTTTTTTTTTTTTTTTTTTTTTGAGACAATGTCTTGCTCTGTCACTTAGGCTGGAGTGCAATGGCCTGATCTGGGCTCACCGCAACCTTTGCCTCCTGGGCTCAAGCCATCCTTCCTCCCACCTCAGCCTCCTGAGTAGCTGGGATGATAGGTGTACACCTCCACACCCAGCTAATTTTTTGTAATTTTAGTAGAGACAGAGTTTAGCTATGTGGCCCAGGCTGGTCTCGAGCTCCTGAGCTCAAGCAATTTGCCTGCCTCAGCTTCCCAAAGTGCTGGGATTACAGGTGTGACCCACTGCACCCGGCCCATTTTTGACGTGTCCATCAATTACAGGATGTAAAGGAACTTATTTGTCTAGTAGTGACTAAAGTATCACTAACTCACTAGGAGAGCAATGTCACTGAGATAAATTTTAAAAGGTTTAACAGAGGGATTCAGTTTTCCAGCTATTTTAGCTTTTGTATTTTAAAAGATTTGCACAAGAATTCAAGTTAAGACATTACCATGGCTATAAAATTTCTGAAACCATTTCTTTGAAGTATCTGTTCCTTTTTCCTAATCCTCTCAATTTATACTGAGGATACACTACCTGCTATGGTAGGTAGTAAGCAGTGTGGTAGGCCATAAAAGGTAGTCGAAACCGAGGTCTGGTGTTAAAAACACAGGAATAGAAGGATAATGCTTCTAAGTAGCCCTATAGTTTTTGATGGAAGCATAGTCTATTGGAAAGGATGTTGGACAGAAGATTGGGAAGGAAGGTTAAAGCCAAAATGTGATAATACATTAAATGTTAGGTTAAGGAATTCATTTACAGCAATAATTAGTATTATCAGGTTCTACTTAAACTACTACTGTAGCCTCCTAACTGATATCTTTGCTCACAGGCTCATGTAATGTTTATCTACGCATCAAACTGAGAATGCTTTTTTTCGAACGGTAAATCTGTTCTAATCACTCTGTTATATACCTTTCTGCACAGTTTCTGATTTCTTTCCGGGTAAAATCCAAACTCCTGAGCTAAGTGTACAACACTTTTCATGTTCTGTCACCTGATTTCTTCCACAACTCATTTCATTTATCCCCACTTAATGTTCCAACTTCTTAAAATTTCTTAAATGCATTATATTTTCTCAGTTTGCAATAAAGTCCTCTCTGAACAATAAGGCTCCTGGCTACCATTTTCATCTGTCTCCTTATCTTTCTAAAAAGAGCTTGTAGAGTATCCTTCTTCTGGATGTCTACTCTTACAGTCAATGTAGTTTTGACATTTCCACTCGGTGCTGCCATAGAATGCCATAAAACACTGTACATACTTCTATTTTGAAAATTATACTATTCTTAAATTGCCCATTTATTTAAAAGTTTTCCCCTAATTCACCGTGACCTCCTTGAGGGCAGGGATTTTGGCTTTTCTCTTTGTGTAGAAGGACTAGGATGTATATTCAAAAACCTGTTGGATAAATGGATGCTTAAGCAATCTGTGGCATGATTTGGGCTGTGCTTTAGAGAAATTAATATAGAAACAGTGAAAACTGGTTAGGAGAGACAAAAGAATACAGTAATATGGGAGACCAGGAAAAGTTCAGGAGGTCAATATCATAAACAGTTTGGTCTTACCAGTAACTAATAATTACTAATGTCACTATGCAGACTCTCCTGTGATAACTCTTTGCTCTTATGGCTTCAATATTACCCATAGCTAGATTACTTCCAAATTAATGTTTCCAGTCTTTAGCTGCCTCATAAATTTCAGAGAGGTGCTGTAATGTAGTAGAAATATGGTGTTTGGAGTCAGATAGATCTGAGTTTCTGTTGGGACTCTCAACACTATTTGTTGAGTTAGTCTTCACCAACGTATTATAAAAAAAGTGAGAGCACTGGATTTTTCTGGGAAAGAGGGATAATTTTTATGATGAAGAATAAAGTATAAATTGAGTAAGGTTTACAATAGAGTCTTCCTATGTCCAGTTTCAGTGCTTCCTTTTAATCTTCACATCCTAAGAGAGATTCTTCTAAAATCCAAGTGTAATCTTGGTAGTCCCCAATTTAAAGATACTTCAATGGTTAATCCGAAGACTAGAGTCTGGTATTTCTAGTCCAACCCAAATACATAAGTCTTTGCCTTTGTTTCCATTCTCATGCTGAAGCCATGGTCTCTTACGTACCCCAGGTAGTGCCATTGCTCTCTTGAATTCATGCCTTGGTAGGCCTATTGCTTTTATCAGGGTTCATTTTTAATTCTTCTCTTGATGATCATCTTTACTCTTCAAGATAAGCCTAAGTGTAGTTTTGGAGGTGGGGGCAATTTCTGAATCTGTAATTAAGGACATTAATTTCCTCAAAGTGTACATTAACATGCTTATTAAACTGCCTCCATGTTTAAGTAAATATCCAAATATAATCTGTGTGGAACTGTTTATGTGGCTCCTACACTTAAGGATATGGAGGGCTATAATGGAGAGCAAGATACACATGATCCTTTCTCAAAGCATGCAATGTGAGCTAGTTGAAGTATATGAGTTCATGATGTGTAAACTTCCTCCATGTTTAAGAGGATATTCAACTGAAATTTACATGGGAGCCTCTATATGACTAATAAAATACTAGGGACTGAGGTTACATGGTGACCAAAAAACACATAGCCCTTTCCTCAAGGAGGTTACATTTTGGTTGATAAAAGAAGGTTCAGCTAAATAAGCTGAAATAAGCTCCTATTTAAAGCAGGACAGAGAAAGATCTTCCTGATGTTTTTAACTTCTTCCTTGTAATGGAATAGAATAGTGATAATGTTTATTGTGCTCCAGGATTACAAACTAGATAAGAGATATGTGCTATCCCAGTGCCAGACTCTCAGGGGAGACAGATGAAGCAGTGTTTTCTTCAAGGTAATATCAATATGAATGCTACATTCCATGCGGATGTATTTAGAGCATTTCAACCATCAGTCAGCTTTGAATCTGTATTCTAGAATATCCAGAATCTTATTTCTAATGCCCGAGAAGTTGACGGCCATAGAAGTTAAGTCATTGTTCAAAGTACTGTTTCCTAAAACTCACTTAAAAGATGTTTAGGCAATCCTGGCCAAAAAAAAAAAAAAAAAAAAAAAAAGGAAGTAAGGAAAGAAAGAAAAAAGAAAAGAAACAAGAAATGCAAGTAAATTCTAAATGAAAACAGGTCACTTTAAATCAGTTACCCAGGATGGTTTGTCCATCTCAGCAAGAAAATAGAGTAACTTGCTTTCAGCTATTTGGAGAAAAACAAAATTTTGCAATTCTAATAAATAATGAAAATACCTCCCTGGAGTTTTGAGCCTATTCTTAAATTTATCCATTTTGGAATATAAATTCCTTTAGGGCAAATATTATATTATGTATAACAACAGAAATGGCACCTGCTTTATAAATATTTTAGAAACCCCAGGAACTAATTGCTGGGGGAGGGGACTGACCAGTTATTGTTTCAACAACCAGAAGTAACTATTGCAGTAGCACCGATGTGTAGGATTACGCAAGAAACCCTAGACTCAGAGATAAATTGAACCAGATTGCTGCTTAGGACAGGGATGAAAATCAAGAGCTATTTCTTCTCCAGTCTTCAGAAAAGATATTCGTCAGCTATTTCATTATATTATCTCCATGGCAATGATTCTCAACCATGGCCACATATTAGAATTACCTGGAGTGCTTATAAAAGATACTAATGGCTAAATGTCACTCCTGGAAATTCTGGGCTAGGGCTTAGACATTCTGGTGTATAGATCACTGCTCTACGGGTGTTACTTAAATGTGTTTTTCATTTTATGTACAACAAGCTCATGGTGACAGCCAAGGGTCAATTTTTCCAGGTCAGTATCTCTCTGGCTTACCTTCCCATGTCCTCACAGGATTAAACAGCTGCTCAAGTCCAGGTAGCAATCTTCACCAACAGATATTAGCAAGTCCTGAAATGAGTACTACTGTTGCTGAGACCTGTAAGTTGATTCCAATCCTCTAATAAACTAGCCTTGGTTTTTTTTAAAAAAAAAAACAACATCTGGGCTCTAGGGATCCATAAGAGATTCTTGAATCTGTTTATGCTAGTTCATAAACTAGGCATATATAAATATTTTTTTTTCTTGGTGTTAGGGACTGAATGTTGCCTCCTTAGATTTATGTGTTGAAGTTCTAATGCCCAGTACTTTGGAATGCAATTGTACTTGCAGTTACAGTCTTTAAAGAAGTAATTGCATTAAAAAGGAGGTAATTAGTGTGGGCCCCGATCCAATAACTGGTATCCTTATAAGAAGAAGAAATATGGACATACACATATACTGAGGAAAGATGATGTGAAGACAGGAAGAAGACAGGCATCTACAAGTCTAAAAGAGAGGACTCAAAAGAAGCCAGTGCTGCTGACACTTTGATTGCAGATTTCAGGACTCCAGAAATAAATATCTGTTGTTGAAGTCACTCAGTCAGTGGTATTTTCTACGGCAGCCCTAATATACAAATGCAATTTATTACTGCAAAATTTACGGTGGTAGAAATTTGCTGATATCCTCCATAACATTCACTTTAGGAAGAACCTTTTTTTCCAATAAAAATATCCTAATTTACTGTTTAGAAATTAATCATTTCTCCATTCTTAGCCAGGTACTTTTTTCTAACTCAACTTCCCACTCTAAAAACGAGCTCTGGCTTATGCAATCATAGCCCATTCTTCAGTACACTGGGATGAACATTTGAAACCACCAGAGCCAGTGATATGCAGTGAGGTATTTTATAAGGCTTCTAGGTTAGAAAAAATTCCTTTCCCCCTGCAGTTATAAAAACGAAACTTTCTCTTTCTACTGGACATACCTGGAGAATGGTAGAGCTCTGGATTTACCTGGAAATTCTTTTTTAACCATGAGAAAAATTTTACTGAGAATGAGACTAATAGGTAATCAATGCAGAAATATACCTAGGAAAATGGAATTTTAGTTATATCTTTTAAACCCTTGATCAAACTCCACCTGATTGAACAACTTTTGGAGTATTTAGTATTGTAAAGAAGCAAACCTTATGGCTAAGCATGTTGAATTAGGTTTTCTTTTACTTATTGACATATAAACAGTCCCATGTCGTGCATTGTTGCTCTAATTATGAGATTCTCTCAAACACTGTTGTCATATTATGCTTACACAAAATACAGTCTTTTTCACTCTGATCCACAGTCTTATATTGCCTGGAGTCTTGCCTACTTCTTTAGTTCTGTCTCCCATTATACTTAACCAGGTTCATTCTGCCTTAGATGCATTGGCCTTCCCAATAGTACCAAGTTAATTTCCACCTTGGGACTTTTGTAAGTGCTCCCTCATCTGCCAGAATGTTCTTCCAGATCTTCATATGGTCTGCTCATTTCCTTATTTCATTCAGTCTCTACAGTGAAAGCCAAATTTGTGTTCGTTTTCTTTTCTAGTCTCTCCCAAGTATTTAGAATACTGCCTGGCACATAGTAAGCACCCAGTAATACCTCAAATGAATGAGTGACTTAAAACAGTGACAAATACTCTTCCCATTCTGATTTTTGAAGACCTGTCAGATGTTTTCCAATGAGAGACATGACTTGAGTTACATATCTATGTCGTTATCTTAAAGCAAACAGCGTTGATGTCAGTGGAGATTTGGGACAATTAGCATGCTCTTGCTTCACCTGTTTGTTTTAAAGTCTCCGATAAGTCAGGAAAGATAGATGCAGGCTAGTTCTGCTGGCAAGAAGTACTCCTTAGAGTCTGTAGCTTTACAGGGCTCAAATTATCCAGAGCCACCTGAATTTAATGAAATATCCCCAAGCCAAGTCTTAGAATTACAGACTTTGGCAATTAATGCTTTCGGATTTAGATAAAAGAGCTATTGAGATTGTGAATTCAACGTATGCTGTAATTAAACAGCCCCCATGATCAGATTTTGAACAAAATTTTTGGCTATGTCAAGCTTTAGAGAGAACGTCTTCTATGTTTTTTTTTTTTTTTCTTCCCACAGCCTTCTGACTGTGGCTTGAGCTAAGAATTTAAAAATATTGCTTATAATTTTCTTTTTTTAAATGTAGAGAATAGCACATTCTTTTCATGTATTCTCACATAACATTCTGTAGCAGCCACTCTTTGATATGCTAAAGTTCCTCCTGTAATAGGCACTTCCTTGCAGGTGTTAGTGCCACAGGAAACAATTTTACAACGTTTCTGTTGATGTGTCCCTTGGATCACCAATATTCTATTTTCTAATGACATCTGGAACTCATTTCCTTGAAACCCAAGCAGGTGAGATAATCAATACCAGATTCCACCCCTGATGATCTGTTTGCATCAACTACATCTAGTGTGTGTGTGTGTGTGTGTGTGTGTGTGTGTGTGTGTGTGTGTATAATTTGTTGGATTTTCATTGTAAGAAACTGAAACCATTTTAATTTTTTTAAGCAGAAGGAGACAGGTGTTTATGGCATCAGTGGAGGGGTGAAGGAGTAGAATCTGGTCAGCGTCTCCAGTAATGACTCTTGAGCACAACCACTGAATTAGCCCACCGTGGGGGTAGGTGCATCTGCCATAATCTGTTTTCCATGTTTAAACTCAAGAGTGATGTTGTTCAAATGTAATATGAGCACTCTATGACAAAGTCCAAAATATTTAATGGACTTCCTTTGCTCTTTGGATAAACAACAAACTTCTTAATATAGCTTTTAAGGTCCTTTGTGGTATAGACTCTACCCTCTGCTGTGAAATCTCCTCACACTATGTTTCTCGTTTCCTGCATTCCAGTTACATTGTTTTCTTTCCATCTTTTTTGCTTTCCAAGTTCTCTCATGCGAGGAGACTTGGAAAACTTTGGTAGAGAGGGTCTGTAGTTTCTCAGGGTTCAAGTAATGCAGAGTCATTTTGATTTAACCAGACATCCCCATGCTGTCACAGGATTGCGGTCTTTGGCAATTAATGCTCTCATATTTAGATTAAAAGCTGGTGAGACAGTGCACACATCTATCTATCCCATCCACTTTTAATTTGCTGGTTCCCTTGTAGTTAGGCTTTAGGATATGATTTTGGATTCCAGTGATCAGATATAGTTATTTAAGATTTATATTCTGAAAGTGAAGTAAAAGCCATCTTCTTGCTGTTTATGTGTCTCACTGATAAGTACAAAGACTAAAAGATTGTTTCAGTATCTGTATTCCAAATCTAGTGATTAGCTTGAGGGATTCTTGGTAATTCTCTATCTTTCTGACTGTGACTATAACTTTGCTTTTGTTTTTAAGGATAGTTTGCTGCTTTCATAGTTTGTTTTTCAGAAAAAAAAAACAATAAAAACCTTTTATGTAAAGCAATTTACTTATTTTACTCCATTGTTTACCAGCTTCTATTGTGGTTGTTTCAATTTCTGCTGATATTCAAATTTTTATTTCTTTTAGAAAATATCTCTATTTCTCTCTTTTGACTGTATTTTTTATTTCTCTGATCTTTGATGTTCTGCAGTTTCACTACAACAGGCTTATATGTGAATTTCTTTTCATTTATCATGCCTAATATATATTATGATTCTTGGGTGTGTGGATATGTAATTGAGAGATATGATGCTACTTAGTCTGAAAAATTTTCATCCATTATATCTACACATACTATGCCTTCATTCTTTATCTTTTGACTGCAATTTATATGTATTTTATACATTTTCAGTCTTTTATGCATATTTAAATATTTAATCTTACCTCAGTATGCTACATTCTGTATCATTTTATTGGATTTACTTTCAGGTTTGTTAAATCTGCTGTTAAATTGGTCCATTATTATTTATTATTTGAAGAGCTATAGTTTGTATCTTGAGCTGTCTTTATTTTTATCATCTGTCTATTTATTACTGATAGTTTCTTATTGCAAACTAATCCTTGACATTTTGTGATTCATTTCTACATATGATTTACATATATGACTATGTGTTTTATAATCTCAATATTTGAAGTTCTTGGGGGTCTAAATGTATTATCTGTTGTTTTACTGACTTTTATTCATAGAAGCCACTTCCTTAATTGCTTGATAGACATTTTAGTGGTAAATATATGGTTTTACTTCAACCTATATCATTTGAATTGAGAAATATTTCCTCCAGACAGGAACTATGATGGAATCTATTGATCCCAGATGTAATGATCCATCTGGGATCACTATACTCCCTTTATGAGTTTAGTTTGTCCCATATGTATCCGAGCAGGTGACCCAATTCACAGGAGGAACAAAGCTTTGCAGCATGAGGGCTCTGGTGCAGCATCTGTCTTCCAGGGAAGTATGCCTATTTAGGCTCCCAGTCTTCTATCTGCAATTCCCTGATGCTGAAGCCCGGGTCATATTTTAGAAAGTGATGAATATCTTTAGAAAAAACTCTCCTACTTTTGTGAGATTGCTTTAAAGATTTTTTCAAATGGAGTATATATTTGTTTTCTTAAAGTATAATAATTCCACAGAATGCCCAGTCATCTATATGCCAAAAGCTGAAGTCTAGTTAAAATCGATGATATTATCCAAAATTATGAGAAAGCAGACAACTTTGAGCTATTTAAGAATTTGTATAAACATGGTCTTACTAGAAAACAATTAAGTCACAGAAATCAGATCTTTTATTATAAGACTGTGCTAAGCTTAGCAGAAGGAGTCCCACGCAGCATTAAAATCTTTGTTTCTTCTCTCCTGCTCATTCCTTTTAATTTTATTTCCAGTATCACACCCAGGAGTCAGTATAGTCTCATGCAAACCTCTCCTTTTGCCTCCACAAGTCAAGTGAGTCTCTTAATTATAAATACTCTTTGCCCCTTTGTTGAAATTCTGGGGAACTTAGAGTGGTTTTCTCTCTGGAATAAATAATACATTACACTCATTGTCTCTCCCCTCTCTGATTCCCATGGCAAGTATCATTATTTGACTACAATATTTTACGTTGTTGTTGTACATGGGCTTCCAATTCTTTGCAATACAGAACTCCAAACATTCAAAGCTGTTGAGTTGGAGTTGGTGCTTTAGGAAAAATCTGACTTCGAAACAGGTATGAAGGCCACTTAAGAGGAACCCAGGGGAACCCAACTGGGGAGGATTTTCAGTACATTTCTTCTCTCTGCTTCATATCCAGAGACACTATGGCTATGTAGAAAAAAAATGCTTATATGCAGCCGGGATGAGAAATTGAGTTTTTAAATTGAAGTAATAATACACATACAGAAGAGTGAGTAAATTGTAAATTGGCATGTAATTGTATTATCACTATAAAAATTATCACTGTGCAGCTATATTGTATATATAGATGTAATTTGTTCACTTTATGGCTATATTGAGTTCTGTTGAATTAACTTAGCTCAATTTACTTTTTCAAGATGGACAGTAGAGCTGTTTCCAGTATTGTCTATTGAGAATAGCACTGCTGCTCTGAGGTGACTGAAGTTAATAAAATCGTATTCTATTACAGATTTTTGTTAAATAAGTTGATTTTAGCTGGTTTTGTCATGAAAAACTATGTGGATTGATAGATATGCTGATCTTCTTCACCAGAGCAACTATTTTACTATCAATGCATACCCCATAACATAACGTTGTAAACCTCAAATATACCCAATAAAATTTATTTTAAAAATAGTGCTGCTGTTTAAAAAATAGATATTGTCTCTGCTTTTATACCACATGTATACACATTTCTATTGGGTACATACCTAATTTTACAAATAGCAAAGTTATTGGTAGAATAAAATTTATCATTCAAACCAATATACTTTGAGAGTAAAAGGAGGTATTATTACTCACTATACCAGAGCAATAGGTATAAATTGATTCTATTTTATGCAAACTAGGATATGTGGACATTCTGTTCATAGGATATGTATACGTCCAAATTTGGTAGATAATGCTACACATTTTTCTGAGATTATATACATTCCATTCCTACCAGAACCATATAAGACGTTCAGTTCTTCATATCTTTAACAACACTTGGTATTTGAGTTTGTGTAGTATTTTCTCATTTTGTTTTTAATTGACATTTCTGTGATTATTGAAGTTAAGCAGTTCAAATATGTAATGGTAATTTGGAAAAACACTTGAGTATGCCAGTTTTAGTCTCATGCCCATTTTTTTCTACAATGTGAATCTGTTTTTGTATTGGTTTATAGATTTGTTTTTATATCCTGGAGAGAAGCCAAAATGCATTTATATGTATTTTCATATAGATTTTAAAATTAGCTTGTCAAGATGAATACCAACACCAGAAACAAACAAAAGCCACTTTATTTTGATTGGGGTTGCTTTTAAGCTATAGATCTAATTGGAGAGAAGTTATATCTTTACAAATGAGTTATCTGTGGTCTTTTGTCCCCTATAATTTAATGAGAAATTCTTCTTTGAACAAAAGTGATGATAAGGAATACAAGATGCCATTGCTTCACTTCCCAAGCCTACCTTGGAGCAGAGAGTGATGGCAGAAGAGAGTCCTGCAAGCTTGCTGATCTTTCTTCTCCTGTGTATCCATTTCTAAGGTAAGGATAGAGTCCATTGTTGGTACAAATTGCTTCACCTCCTCAGCAAAGAAGATCCTATAATGTGATTGCTGAATTCCCTTGAGAACCAATCTACAAAGAAATCATTCTAACAGTACGCTTCAGAAACTGAATTAGAAAATCAGAAATCAGTTTTTCATCTGGAACTATGTGTAAACTATTAACAAAGAGGTTATCTCCCATTATTTCCACTGCCAGCTGATCTTGTTGCATCATTTTCTCATAGTGTCTTTCAGTATGAAGTGCCAACTTGATACACTTTTATAGTCACAAAATTCTTTGGTTTTTTCCATATTTGTAAATCTCTGCATTTTTTAATGACCATCTGTTCATTTTCTGTTTCCCTGGATACAGAGTACAGTTCAATTCCAGATACTCTATTTTTTTTCCTCTTTCTTTTTATTCAAGCCAAATTCTATTTCTTTTCTTTTTTTTTTTTAACTCCTGGAAGAGGAGGAGTTAACTCCAGAACCTAATAGTATTCCATCTGAAGAAAGAGTCACTTATTTCTCTTGTATACTACCAAGATTTTCTTTCCTATTTTCCCACGTCCCAGTTCTCGTTAGCATGGCTCCAGATTTCACTCATGCTGGTGAAGCGATTTCTGTCAATCTTCCTTCAGTAATTATCTTAATTCCCACAGAAAACTCTTTTTATCCTAAAGATTCAGAGACCCACTCTGTAAAAATGATTGCGATTTTTTTTTTCAAGCTTTAAAGTTGTTTTGTTTGCAGTTTTCTCGGTGACTGTGAGAAGGATGTTATAGCCAGAGCGTCATAAGACAAGGGCTGGGCAAACACTCTCAAAACCTGCTTTATTGCTTCCTGAGACACATCCCCCAGATATGCTGCTACTTTTTCTGTACTCATAAATTCCCTGGTACTGGCCCTTTAGCTCCGCATAAAAACTATGGTTTTCAAGCAACCAACCAATTATTGTATATTGATTGAAAACATACATGCCAAGCAGCTGGATGGGAGCTGTGTAGTGTGGCATTTAAACTTGAGTGTTTTAGAGTGAGAAGGCCTGGGTTTCAATCCCATTCTCTCAAATCATCAAGCACAACTACCTTAATCAGGGATACTAATACATGCTGTAACAAACTACCTTACAATTTCAGTGGCTTAACACAACACAAGTGCATGTATTTCTAGCTATCATAAAATCCAGTTCAGATGTTCCTCAGCTATCCTGGGGGGCCCTACTCTAGATGGTGACTAAGAGATTCATGCCCCTCTGTGCATCGATGTCTGCTATCCACTGGGTGTTCTGAATCCCAGCATTTATCTGGCCATCAGTGTGTAGGAAACCATAGATGAGCTCACAGAACGCTTGGGGTGCAAAGGGAGAAGAACTGAATATTATTTTCATTCGCATTTTGTTGGGTATAACCAGAGTATGGCCTGATCTGGATGCAAGGATACTGAAAATTGTAGTTTTCTATGTTCCAAGGTGAAAATTAAATGGTTAATACCAGGAAAGTTTATTTATTGAAGATTCTTCAAATGTTAAGATGGAGCTAATAGTGGTCCTCACCTCATAGGTTGGTGTGAAAATTTCTGACTGTAAGAAGTTTGTGATTAATGATTATTATTATTATACTTGGAACAGGTGGCACTATGGCTTTTGAGACCAGACTTCATTTGCAGTAACATCAAAAGCTCTTGAAATATTGGGAGCCCCAGAGGTGGAAAGGGAACTGAGAAAACAACTTGACATTTACAGTCCAAAAGGGTGGGGATAGAAGTGCCTGCTTCAGCTGCTGACGACGCAGCTAAGGGACCTAGAGATTGTTACCAGACTGCTCCACAAAACAGGTTTTTATTATGAGGTCACTTTCATTTACACCAAAACAAGAGATATTCTTAACCTGAAACCCTTAAAATTCTGAGACTCTAAGACTGGGGGGAGAGGGAGTGCTGTGAACACTCTGAAATGGTATGTAAGTAAATGTTTGTCGTTCTAAGTACATTTTCCCTAAAGAGAGAATTTCTAGAATTAAAAGGGTTGTGTCTTACAAAAATCGAGAACTATTGGTCTTAAAAGACCAACAGTCTAAAATTTATATGCCATGATTGAGATTTAGTTACTTACTGGTGGGTGCCAATTTTGGCTGGAGAAAGTGAGAAGGCATTAGGAAAAGGGCAGTATGGGTCCCTGTGTCTCTCCTGCTGTGTTGCAAGCAAAAGCTGTGGAGATGGTAATGTCTTTATTTTGCACTTTTCAGACGGGAGCTTCCCTGACATTATGACATGGGGCACTGCATTTCTAGACTTCTCATTTTGTCATTGACCTTATCTTTTTAATAATTAGCACTGGTGATGTTCCTGTGCTGTTTCACTGTTGGAGCCCATTTTCCTTTACTGAAGTATATTGACTAGATGCAATCACAGTCTCTGTTCATCCTACAGAACATTTTGGGCTGTCTTCTGTTGCTACAAGTTTTGATCAGCTGGAGCTCACTTCTCTGCTTCATTGCTAAATAGACTTTATTTTTTTAATGACTGGAGGATACCTCCAGTCCTTTACTCCACCAGTTTTCCTGGCGATTCTTTACCCCAGTGAATCTGCTATCATGATGTTGTTTTCTGTGGGTGTCTGCAGACTTAGGGGAGACGCTGGTCTTATAAGTTGAAAGTATTTAGCTGAATCGAGGGTTCACATTAGATTTAGGCTCTATTGATATATTAGACATTGAGAAAGGCAAAACCCTGTTTTTCAGTAACAAATACAAGAAAAACAGGATTTTTAACAAAAATATCTGCAATTCTAGCAAGATGACAAAAATGCTTGATTGTGAAGAACTTTCTATGAAAAGAAAGGCAGAAGGCTTTGATCAAAAAAGACTGAGCCCAAAATGCCCAGCTGGTTTGTCCTCTCATTCTCCCTCTTCCATCCACCAGGACTTCCATCTCAGTAAATCCCATCATCATCTTCCTAGGTGTTTAAGCTCTCAACCTGGAGTTATCCTGAATTATTTTGTCTCCTTCAACATCCATAGACTTTAACAAGTCTTTTAAATTCCTACCTTCGAAACATATTTGAAATCTGTCCACATCAGTCCATCTGCTCTGCCACCTCCTCTTCCATGCCATGTTATTTCTACACGTCCCTAAGCCTCCCAGTGGGTTTGTTCCCTTCCACTCTTGCCCAGCCTGATCCATTCTTTATACAGAAGCAACAGTGATCTTGCTCACACATCAACCAGAGTGTGGTACTCCCTGTTTAAAACTCTTCAATGATCATCACTGCATTTAAAATTAAATTGAAACACCTTATGTTGGCCTGCAGGACCCTGACTCTCTTCTATCTCATACCTTGCCACTCTATGCTTGGTTCACTGGAAACTTGGTATTTCTGGAAAATACCAAGCCAATTCTTGCATTAGAGCCTTTGAACATGCTTCTGTCTCTGCCTGATGGATTCTTACCCTTCATTCTCTGCACAGCTCATTTCTTTTTCTTCTAGGTGTCTCAGCTTTCTCTTTTCAGAGATACTTTTCCTGACCTCCCGAGGGTTCTTTCTTTTTTTTTTTTTCTTATGACAATCCTTATGTATTTTCCTTCTTAGCACTTATCAAAGTCTATAATTTTGTTCTTCTTTACTTGTATTTTTTTTACCCATTATTACATTATAATGTAAATTATTTGAAAACAATGATCATAGCTGTCTTGTTAACCTTCTTTTTTTAGAAAAAACACAATATATAGTTTATGAGGGAATTATTAGTTATGTGGATCCTGTACTCAAGCCTATGTTCTAACCTCCCTTGTTCTTACTGATCAGTAGTAAGATAAGTGTCCAGAAGGATCATAACTGAAATGATGCCTCCTCATCCACTCATGGAGCAGATTTGTATTATGTGCTCGGTATATGCCAAGCAGGGTGCCAGAGGCTAGAGATTCAAAGGTCTGAGAAACATCATTTCTCATGTTCAGGAAGCTTATATACTAGTTCAAAAGAACACACTATAATCAAATAACAAGGATAAATTGGAAATTGTAATAAATGCTACAAATCAGAGGTATCAGGTGTCATAAGAGCACCTTTTTTAAAGGAAAAAAAGGGAACATCCAGAAAGGATTAACATGGACACGTAGGCCATAACAAGTACGAGAAAACAGGGTAAGTCAGAGATCTGAACTGCTGAGTGGGAGGGACTCTGGGGTGAGGGCAGAAGGATGTATTTGTATAGACCAGAGGTGAGGATCATAAAACATCACCGGTAACTGTTTTGTCAAGGCTGGGAGAAGGAGGACAGAAGATAGTAGGAGTCAGTAAGAATTGACACAATCAGATTGATATTTTCAAGGAATCAATCTGTTTGCTGAAGTGAACATTAGATGGTTCAGTCATGGGGAAGGTCATCAATAGCTTTAGAGTGAGTTTTAGTTACGTGATGGGGATAGATATTTGAATGCATGAAGTCAAGGAGGAAATTAATAGTGAACAAAAGGACGCAGCACATGGAGAAAGGTAATTAATAATCTGTTAAATGTAAATATATTATTTATTAGTCAATTCCAGGAGTAATAATGTGTGAAATAATTTGCGTATGTGCAAACAATTGACCGAGTAATTATAAATGGAGAAAATTAATTCTGATTGTGTTTAGGCTTGAATGTTTTGCTTATTGCATATACTTCAATCAAAAGCTGTCAAGGTGTCCCCACTACCAGTATTCATAAAAAGGCCACATAACAATCATTAAAATAGTCTAATGCACCAAATACAGTGAACCATATATAACTGATATGGCTTTTAACACAGGTCCTAGTTCCTAAATGGAATATGCGTCCTCCTATGGGGGAAATCTTGCAATAGGGCCACTGTGAACACACATATGAATCTTGTAGTTTACATCTCTGTTATATGCTAACATTCCATATCTATAGCTTAAGATATTTGCATATATTTCTAAAGAGAAGCATGTATTTATATCTGTAATTTGAATTGGATGTGAAGGTAAGAAATTTTCTCCAATAGATTCTTTCAATATTTACCTTTAACCCCATCACAGTGTCTGATTACTTTAAATGCATTGCTATCTATGTGTGTAGATTTCAACCTTATCCAAACTGGGCCAAAGTATAAAGCATCTTCAAAGCCTGCCCATCTCTTTTTCTGTTACATCAAATGTAACAGATCTAACTGCTTTTGCCACCACTTGCCACAGATAATAGCATCTTCTCATGCTGAAGTCAGTATAAAAGTTTATGATGTTATTGACTTTGTACAGTTCCATCAGACCTCGTATTATTGATTTAATGACTCTTTCCCCTTCCTTTTTTTTTTTTTTTTTAAATTCAACTCCACAGTTAACCCATGGTTTATTGGAGTGGCAGAGCTCAAGGTTTTTACTACATATAAACAAACTTATTTCCGAGGAAACCCGCCCATAAATTACTCACCAACCATCCAAATGCAGAGCCAGAATATAATAAATATCAAGAAATTGGAGAAAACAAGCCTAGGTAGAGCTCAAATCTCTTCTCGCTCTTTGCCTGTTAAGTATACTTCCTAGTCAATTTTTTAAAAAAGTAATTTAAAGGAAAATGTCACCTGGCATGTAGTATATCTGTGCATCACAGCAGATGGCATGGTTCTGCATGGGGAGAGGGATGAAATGCCACATGCATGGCTGGAACGGAAGGATTTTGAGCAAGTGGCATTCCTGGGAAGCTGGCCGGCAGGCCCTGACATTAACGGTTTTATTAAGTTCAGCTGTGGGCTGGAGCGGCCTTTGCTTCTAGTATTTGGTAGTGGTTTAATGGCTGTCCCTCTGGTTCATGCAGAGTAGTGTGAAAAGTAATTGTAGCGGGTGGCAAGATTGATAGGATTGAGGTGGGTGGGGAGATAATATGCTTTATTTTAACTTTTTCATTTACTCAAGAAGAAAGGGAAACATAGATGAATTACCCAAAGAGTAGGATTTAAAAAGAAATTATCTGAGACAGATGACACTATGCCCCATATTGAAAATTGTCTAAATTATAGTTCCAATGAATCCTGCATTGTGTATGAAAATTGCACACCTTACTGTGAAGTCATAGTCCAGGAAGAAAGTGAGTTTGCAAACACATTGGCCTCTGAAGATGCTTAGAATGCATTTAGCAGCATGATATTTGCAAATATTGGGGTGTCATCTGCAAACACCAGGAGTGGCTTTTCTCTTGTTTCTCTTTCAAATGACTCTAAGAAGGGAAGAGATGTGACTATATGATTAGAGTTTATTGTACTATTTACCTGTTGGCCACATTATGCAGTAATATGTTTGCTTTCTAAAGAGGTTGTTCTGATATTTTCATATTTTGTGATTGTAAGACAGCCTTGGGTAATAATGGATTATGCTTTCAGCAGGTCAGTGGAGCTATTTGCTCCAGTAATCATTTCCCCAAAGGACTGTAAGCAGCATATAGCATGCATGGACTTCAGTGTAGTCCCTCTGGATAGTATAAATAGGTGTCTGCTGGTTCCTGATAATAGTGTCTTCCTTCCTTTTAAGCTGGAGGAAACAGATTCTGCTATTGATGGGCTGATAATTAGGTATGTATAGGATTGCAAGTTTTTTCATTTTCTCTTTGCTACTTAACATCAAGAACCACTAACACAAGATACAAATTATGTCTTCATTTCTGTGCCGTGAAGCTTTTGGCTATACAATGCTAAAGTAACCACAGCCATGTGCTACATAGATGATAGTGGTCCCATAAGATTATACGGAGCTGAAAAACCCTTATCACCTAGTGACAATGTGATTGTCACTATGTTGTAGCACAGTTACCTTATTTTTAAAATAAATGTTGTGTAGCCAAGGTGTGCAGTGTTTATACTGTCTACAGTAGTGTACAGTAATGCCCCAGGCCTTCACATTTACTCACCACTCCCTCATTGACTCACCTATATAAGTGCCCTTTACAGGTGAACCATTTTAAAAGATCTTTTAAACCATATTTTTATTGTACCTCTTCTATATTTACATACAGAAATGCCATTGTGTTACAATCACCTGCAGTATTCTGTACTGTAATATACTGTATAGATTTATAGCCTAGGAGCAATAGGCTATTGCATATGACCTAGGTATGCGGTAGACTATACCATCTAGCTTTGTGTAAGTACATTCTATGATGTTTACACAAGGACAAATTTGCCTAATAATGCATTCTTTGGAAGGTATTCCTGACGTTAAGTGATGCATGACTGTAGTTAATCCAATAAATTTAATCAAACCAGTTATATGGATATATAGGTATATGGAAATTTCCTAATAATGTCTCCTGTTGAGGTAGTGATGTTAGTATTATATCAGTATGGCCAAAAACAAATGCATTTTATTATGTATAAGTGAAGAAATGTAATACAGAAGGCTGCCAAAAGCTATATTTAGGTGAGTACCTTTATGCAAACTCAAATTTTCTTCTCCATTCCTCACAATTATTTTAATCTGTTATCTGTTTTCTTATCCCTTTTGGAAGCACAACTACTCATGCTAATACCTTTGAAATTATGACAAAAGACACAGTTTCCAAAATGTTTATGATGTTTTCCTTTTAAAGCAGGAAAACAATTATTTTTAAAGCAATAATGGTAAAATGTAAATAAACTTTAATGGGTGTGGATGATCTGCAAGTATACACATTACAGCTAAAATCCAACATGCCCCTAGTACATTGCATATGGAATTACATTTTAAGTGACCTATTTTCTTAGTTACAAGAAATGTACATTTTCCCATATTACTACAATATTTTTTTCCAAATTTTACTCTATTCCTTAGAGAGGCAAAGATGGCATATGGTTAAATATGTAAAAATGGGAGATAAAATTAGAAATGTAAATAAGAACAAAATTTGGAGCTTCAGCAAAAAATAATTTGAGCATCTATAGAATGCTTTTTATATATTTTTAAATGATACTTAAAAAAAAAGTGTTTTCATCTATCAAAAACACTCCCTAGAAATGTAACTTAGGCAATTTCACATTGTGATTCCTGAGGGGAGGAAACTCTTCTCAAAACCAAATCTATTGAATTAAATATTACAAAACCACCAACTCTGTCATGACTCTGGAGAAAAGAATGTTTTGCTCCTTTCTACACCCCCCTCAAAATCCATGCCCTGATGGAACTTTCATTCTAACTCTTTGAAACGCCTTGACATTAGCTCATTAAACTCATTATTTATTTCCTCCACTCCCTTATTTTTTTTCTTAGAGTTGGGGTCTTCCTATTTTGCCCAGGCTGGTCTTGAACTTCTGGGCTTAAGCAATCCTCCTGCTTCACCATCCAGAGTAGCTGGGATTACATGGGCCCACCACCCCTGGCTCTAACCCATTATTTGTAACTTGAAGCCACCCTGCCCTCACCTTCTCTTTCACAGAGGCATTTGTTTCCTGCAACATCACAAAGCTGCTTGTTTGCTGAACACTTTAGCAGAAAATGAAATTGACTAAATGGATAAACAGAAGATAGGCAGATGAATTATATTGACAGGAATTGCTGACTGGGGTTTTTATTCTAATTTCTAAAAATACTTAATTGGTATTGTAATATAAAGATGAGGAGAGTTCATACTAGGATACCCTTTGGGGATGTTTGGACTTTTGTCATGGGCGTGTGGCCTTGTGCTTTGCACAGATCGAGAGAGATGATTTCATATGCAGCAAATTCTAGCTTAATGTTGCCATCATAAACACAACTCTTTTTGATTCTCTTCATATTTCTGTGAAGTCTTTAGCATAGAGAGGAAATTTTAACAATATTAAAAACAGGAGCCATACTTGCATCAGATAATTGAAAGACGAAGGGCAGCAAACAGCATCCTTAGGCCACTATAGTAGACACTCATTCTTTACATGCTAAATGTGGGAGGTTCAGGGGCTACCAAGCCAAGGAGTAGACCAGCACAGGCATTGGTGGCATGTGGATGTTGGGGGGACTTGAAAGAGGACACTCAAAGGGGTCAGGGTGGTGGCTATTTATTAACAAATGTAGACATATTTTATTATCTTAATAAAGGGTATGGGCTGGGAGCGGTGGCTCATACCTGTAATTCCTGCACTATGGGAGGTCAAGCCTGGTGAATCACTTGCAGTCAAGAGTTTGAAGCCAGCCTGACCAACATAGCGAAACCTCATTTCTATTAAAAAAACAAAAATTAGCTGGGCATCGTGGCACGTACCTGTAAACCCAGCTATTCGGGAGGCTGAGGGAAAAGAATCACTTGAACTCAAGAACCAGGGGTTCTGGTAAGCTGAGATAGTGCCACTGTACTCCAGCCTGGGCAACAGAGCGAGACTCTGTCTCAAAGGAAAATAAAAAAATTATGAAACACTGGGACTTGTTGGTGAAAACCTACTCCTATGGTCTGAATGTTTGTGTCCCTCCAAAACTCATGTTGAAATTTAATCCCCAATACAATAGTGTTACGACATGGGGCTTTTAGGAGGTGATTAGGTCACGAGACTCCACCCTCCTGATTGGGACTAGTGCCCTTATAAATGGGCTTGAGGGATTCTGTTTGGCCCTTTCTGTCCCTTCTGCCTTCCTCATGAGGATGCAGCAAGAGGATGCATCTTGAAAGCAGACAGTAGGAGGTTGGTCTTGGATTTCCTGGCTTCGGGAATTGTGAGAAATAAATTACTACATTTTCAAATTACCCAGACTAAGGTATTTTGTTATAGCAACTCAAATAGACTAAGATGCCTCCCTTCCTAATGTCTCTTAAATACGTCATATGCATGCATTATCTATGCTCTGTAAGGTTTTTTTTTTGCATAAATGGAGAAGACAATATTAACGTGTTAATATTACAAGTTGAGGAGTTTGAAAGCTTATATTCTAGTCACCACACCATCATAAAATAAGTACTATGATTTTGGCCAAAACACTTATCTCTTCGTTTCTTTTTCTGTAAAATGAGGATTACAGCATTTTTCTTGGATATTTAAAAGAACTGCTGTGAAACTAAGAGCTAACTTTTGGGTATTTAATATATTGCTGGGCTTACAGCAAATGCCTTATGAGGAATAACTCATTTAAGTTTCACAACAATTGGAGGATACAGACACTTTCTTCTCCGTTTTATAGAGCAAAGAACTAGAACACAAAGAGGTGAAGACATTGCCGAAGGTCACATAGATGAAAAGTCCTAGGACTCAGAATTGAACTTGGGCAAGCAATCTCCAGAGTCTTCACTCTTAATCCCTATGCCTCAGTGCTGTCTTTGGAAGATAGCCTTTTACAAAACAGAACATCCTATATATGTGGAAAATATTGTCACTTTCAATATTTTTTATCTTTACTTTTGGTTGTTTTTTTACAACTAGAAATAAAGTCTAAGAATATTTCTAGTGCTTCTAAGAATGATTATCAGCCCAATTTAGAGGCTTGGCTTTGCAAAGCATTTTCAATTATAGAATCTGTGGGAGTGCAATTGGCATACCCAGATTTTTTCTGTGGGTGGTTACTATTGGCATATGTTTATTTCGCTCATGTTAGAATCCATGCTTTGCCTCAGAGAATGTAAGTGATCCTATTGAACAGCATAGATTTTACTTATCAAGAGTCTCTGATGAAGTATTGGTGCATAATACTCAGGCTCGGTAGTGGTACTAATAGTGAAGCCTTTAACATTTGAGTGTTTATCATGTATTGAGAGCTGTACTAAGCACTTTAAAAGCTCTACTTCAATTAGACTATTAGAACTGTAAGATAATTTATTTTTATTATTGATAAATTACCAATGAAAAATATAAGATGTACAGAGATTAAATAGTACATGTAAGGTAGAGCATGACTCCAGTTCCACCCAATAAAATACCTGTTTTTCATACAAAGCTCTATGTCACACAAGGCACCTACTGCCTATGAACTAAGCTAAGAGTATATAAAATATTTAAAAAATGTATTTAGTGGACAAGCATGATCTGTATATGGAGTTACCAGCAAAGTAGACCTAACAGTACTTAAAATTATGCTAAAAATAAAATTATTTTTAAAAATCATTATGCAGTGAGTGAGATTATATTTCTAGAAAATAACCCATTCTAAAATTAACCTATATAAGTAAAGACGCCTTAGGAAAAAAATATTTAATCAAGAAACCCATGATTGGAATATGGTTGTAATCAGCAACAAGAAACTCTCAAGAAATACTCTGTTAAATTTTGTTAATAAAGAGTGGTCAGCATGGCATCTAGAGAAAAGAAGAATTTGTTACTTTTTTCTGATATTCTGAGGAGCAGACTTTTTGACTTTCTACTCATTCAGAAACATTTATCTTTTGCTTATTCTATAAAAAGGTACTGTTGCAGAGCTATTAACAAATCAAACCAAATGGCCACCCTGATGGAACTTGCATTTCAGTGGAGGTAACACAAAATAAATACAACAATAAGTTTATAACACCAGGTAGAGAAAAGTACTTTGGAGACAAACAAAATGGGGTCGGGAGACAGCGAGTGATGTGGTGATGTTGTTTTTGATGGGTTGGATTGGGAATGATCTCTCTGAGGAGAGATGAGAAGAAATTGAGAGCACAGGTCAGGAGTCTACGTGGGCAGGCCAAGGGCATTTAGACAAAGGTAAGTGTGAAAATTTCAAGGCAGACATGTGCGAGTGTGAGAAACAGCAGGGAGGTGCATGTTGGAACAGAATGAGGAAGAGAATGATGGCAGGTGAAGACATAGGGACAGAGGGCAGATCATCAAGGGTTTTTTAGGTCATGGTACAATTTTAAATTTTACAGTGTTATGAAAAGCCATTAGATAATTTTATGTAGATGATATAATCTGACTTCAATTTTGAAAGAATCACACTGGTTGTTGGATGGAGAATAAATAATTTGAGGTCAAGGGTAAAAGAGTAAGCCCAGGCTATTGCAATAATCCAGGTGAGAAATGGTGTTGATGTGGCCCATCATATAAGTAGTTAGAGTGATTGGTTAGAGCGGTTAGTTAGAACTGGTTAGAGTGATTGGACTCAGAATATAGTTGAAAGTAAGATAAAGTGATAAGAACCCTACATAGTTATGGCTATAACTTTTCCACAAGAGAAGGAAAGTGCCATCTGCATCATCTATAATGTATATTGCTCTTGATATTTAAAAACCATGTTAACTTAGTAAAGGATCTGAGAAGTCCTGTAAGGACTTTAAATTATTTAACCTAAAATTTATCAAGTAAGTTTCACTTTGGAAATCTTTTTCTTCATGTAATAACGGTCAGTATACACAAAGAACTCATATTCCATAAATATACTTCAGAAAATTCATCATTAAAATAGAATTATTGCCGTTATTTTAAATTCAAGGTCACTATATACATTCCTGGATAAAAGTTGGTTTTTCATCTAGATTTAAGACAGTGAGAAAATGTGATCATTGAAGGAATGAAAACCACTTTTTTTCAGCAATTTATTACTGAAAAATATTAATTGTGATTCTAGTTCACATTTATTATTCTAGTAAAATTTATTCTATTTTTTGTTAATTTAGTTAGCATGAGCCATTTTTTAGGAATTTGATCATTTCTAGGTACAATACGAGAAAATTAAATTCTATATATACCAATGGCCAGATTTTGGTGAACCAAAGTACTAAGAGTGATATGTTGGCAAGACTCAGGAAATACGTCTTAGTTAAATTTAAACACATTTTTAGGGATTCACATGCCTCAAAACTGAAGAGTAAGGTCTTGCTTTAGGCAGAGCTTAGTGTGGCTTCCCCACAAACTTGACCAGAACTTATTTTTTCTTCCTGCATGTTTAATTCTGCTCCCAGGAGTTTATAACATTCTCATCAGCCTTTCCCTATAGTGATCTGAAAATGGCTACACGGGGTCTTGGGAGAATATGCTCGCTCATTGCAGCCCAAAGGGAAGAGAAAATATTTCTGCAGAAGACTTGGATTTCTATCTCATTGAATGAACTTAGGTTGGTTTTTGAACCAGGAATGTAGAAATATCAAAGTGATTTATGGATACGTAGAACATCTTTGAACTAGGAATGTAGAAATACCAAAGCGATTTATGGGTATATAGATTTCATAGGGAAGATGCATATTTAAATAAAATGTTGGATGCTTTTAAAGGAAAAAGAGACATTTAAATCTGATGTGGCTCGAGACAGCAAAATTTTACTATACCTTTTCCTATTTACCTACCACAATAAGCATATAATGTTGGTTTCAGTTTTGAATACTAAAATCTCATCCTGAGGGTTTCATTTACAATCTGCTCTTTGTTTTCTGTACAAAAAACTTCTAAATTTTGTATTTAAAAAATTTTTAGTATGATATTCTGTTTTTTATTACCCATTTATGCCTCCTGAAAACTAGTTTGATTTCTGGTGAAGATGCTGTCAAATTCTCTAGGCTGCCGTTTTCTCATCTACAGTCAATGAAATGATTTATTATCCTTTCACAAAACCCTTTATGATGCAAAACAAAGTCTTAAAATTAAATACAATTTTTGTATATTAAAATAATACATGTTTATATTCTCAACTATTTCTGATGATCTTCAGTCATTTGTCTTTGCTTAACATATCTTAGGTACATGATATAAAAATACATTTATAATAAGGAACCTAAAATTATCTTTTTATCTGTTAGCGTCATGAATGGTTAATGGTATGGGAAATGTATTATCATCTGTGAGCCAAAAATAACAGTTATTCCTAAGCATTATTTACTTTCTAATAGCGCTTAAGAAATGATGCAAATCATTAGTTTGGTTTCCAGTTGGTTAAAAGTTACAAATCAGACAAGAATCAAGCAAGCCTGAAAAAGACTATCTTTTATTGTTGTGTAATGACTCAACTGTGACCTTTTCATAGACTTACAAATTACTGAGCCGTGAAATCACTGAGTGTGGTAGACCAATTCTTGATCATTACATATTTTCCTGATACCTACTGCTCGCACACATACTATTTCATCAGCATAGGTTGTAGCTGTATCTATACTCAGGAGAAACATGCAAATTTAACAAGAACTACACAGTAGTTTTCTCTTATCTGCAGGGGATATGTTTCAAGACCCCCAGTAGATGCCTGAAACCTCAGAGAGTATGAACCCTGTACACACTATATCTTTCCTCTACATACATATCTATGATAAAGTTTAATTTATAAATTAAGCACAGTAAGAGACTAACAACAATAGCTATAATGAAATAGAACATTCCTAACCATATACTGTAATAAAAGTTATGTGAACATGACCTCTCTATCTCTCAAATGAACTTAATGTTTTTGGACTGTGGTCTCAAAATATCTTAATGTTTTTGGACTGTGAAATTACAGATAAATGGGGGACTATTATAATTATATGTCGTATTTAAGGCAGTCCACTAACCAGGGGTGGGCCCAAGGATGAATGCCACATGGCTTCTGTCTTATGAAGCATACAGTATGTTTCAAGCCTCAGGAAAATGGAGGTTATTTTCCTTTAATTGCAACTAGCAAACTAAGGAGAAAGTAGTGAGAATTGAGTAGGAGGATAAGAGGAGGATTAGCCCGTTTTCACATTGCTAATAGGAAACATCTGAAACTGAGTAACTTATAAAGAAACTTATTTAGGCTGGGGGTGGCGGTTCATACCAGTAATCCCAGCACTTTGGGAGGTTTAGGGAGACAGATCACATGGTCAGGAGTTTGAGACCAGCCTGGCCAACATGGCAAAATCCCATCTCTACTAAAAATACAAAAATTATCCGGGTATGGTGGTGGGCACCTGTAGGCCCAGCTACTTGGGAGGCTGAGACATGAGAATTGTTTGAACCTGAAAGGTGGAGGTTGCAGTGAGTGAAGATCACACAACTGCACTCCAGCCTGGGCGACAGAGCAAGATTTCGTCTCAAAAAAAGAAAAAGACAGTTAATTGTCTCATGGTTGCACAGGCTGTACAAGAAATATGATGCTGGGATCTACTTGGCTTTTGGGGATGCCTCAGAAAACTTTCAATCATGGCAGAAGGCAAAGGGGAATCAGGCATGTCTTACAAGGCAAAAGCAGGAACAAGAAATGTGAGGGAGGTATACACACTTTTAAACAATCAGATATCATGAACACCCACTTACTATCACAAGAACAGGACCAAAGGGGAAATTTATCCCCATGATCCCATCACCTCCCACCAGGCCTCTCCTCTAATATTGGAGATTACAATTCAACATGAGATTTGGGTGGGGACACAGATCCAACCCCTATCATTCTACCCTTGGCCCCTCCCAAATCTCATGTCCTTTTCACATTCCAAAATAGTCTTGTCTTGCAAACAGTTCCCCAAGTCTTAACTCATTCCAGGATTAACTTGGAAGTACACAGTCTAACATCTGAGACAATGAGGCTATGAGCCTGTAATACCAAAAACAAGTTAGCTACTTCCAACATACAATGGGAGTATACGGGTTGGGTAAATACCTAATCAGCCAAAAGAAAGGGGCTACAGACCCTATGCAAATCTGAAATTTAGCAAACCAGTCACTAAATCTTAAGGCTCAAAAATCATCTCCTTTGACTATTTTTTACATCCAGGGCACATTGGTACATGGGGTGGGCTCCAAGGCCTTGGGAAGCTCTGCCTCTGTGGCTCTGCAGGGCCCAGCTCCCATGGCTGCTCTCAAGGGCTGACATTGAGTGCCTGTGGCTTATCCAGATGCACAATGCAAGCTGTCAGTGTATCTACAATTCTAGGGTCTGGAAAATGGTGGCCCTCTTCTGACAGCTCCATGAGGCAGTACCCCAGTTGGGACTTTGTGTGGGTGCTCCAACTCCACATTTCCCCTCCACACTGCCTTAGTAGAGGTTCTTCTTGTGGGCTGAACCTCTACAGCATGCTTCTGCCTGGACATCTAGGTTTTTTCATACATCTTCTGAAATCTACACAAAGGCTCCCAAGCTCAACTCTTGTATTCTGTGTACCTGCAAGCTTAATGCAATGTGGAAGCTGCCAATGCTTACAGTTTGCATCCTCTGAAGCAGCGGCCCAAGCTATACCTAAGCCCCTTCTGACCTCAGCTAGAGCTAGAACAGCTGGGATGCAGGAGACAGTGTCCTGAAGCTGTGCAGGGCAGTGGGGCCCTGGGTCTTGCCCAGGAAACCATGCAGTCCTCCTAGGCCTCGGGGCTTGTGGTCCAGGGCTACTGGGAGGGTCTCTGAAAATGCTTCTAAGATTTGCTCCCCATTGTCTTGGCCATCAGTGCTTGCCTTCCTTTTAGTTATGCACATTTTTGCAGGCAGCTTGAATTCTTCCCCTAAAAATGGACCTTTCTTTTCCACCACATGGCCAGACTGCAAATTTTCCAAACTTTTCTTGTCTGCTTCCCTGTCCAATGTAAGTTTCAGTTCCAGGTCATTTCTTTGCTCACACATATGAGCACAGATTGTTAGAAGCAGCCAGGACAAATGTTGAATGCTCTGCTGCTTAAATATTTTCTCTGCCAGATCCCCTAAATCATCTCTCTCTCAAGTTCAAGTTCCATAGATCCCTAGGGCAGGGGCACAATACAACCAAGCTCTTTGCGAAAGTGTAACAAAAACGACCTTTGTTCAGTTCCCAGTAAGTTCCTCATCTCCATGTGAGATTTTATCAGCCTGAACTTCACTGTGCATATCACCATCAGAATTTTGGTCACAACCATTTCACCAGTCTCTAGGAAGTACCAAACTTTCCTTCACCTTCCGGTCTTCTTCTAAGCCCTCCAAACTCTTCCAACTTCTGCCTGTTGCCCAGTTCCAAAGCTGCTTCCACGTTTTCTGGTATCTTTATAACAATACCTGCCTCTTCATTATCAGCTTTCTGTATTAGTTACAACATTGTTGTAAACAAATACCTGAGACTGGGTAACTTACGAAGAAAAGACATTTGATGGGCTTAGCATTCCACAGGATGAACAGAAAGCATGTTGCTGGCATCTTCCTGGCCTCTGGGGAGGCTTCAGAAAACTTTCAATCATGGTGAAAGGTGAAAGGGAAGCAGGTATCTCTTACATGGCCAGAGCAGGAGTTGGGGTGGAAGGGAGGCGCTGCACACTTTTAAACAACCAGATCTCACGAGCGCTCAGTCACTATCACAAAGATATGACCAAGGGGGGAATCTGTCCCTCTGATCCAGTCACCTCCCACGAGGCCTCTTCTCCAATATTGGGAATTACACTTTGACACGAGATTTGGGTGTGGACACAAATCAAAATAATATCAATAGCCTTGGAGTTTGTCACAGAAAAATATGCCTTTGTTTTTTTGTTTTGTTTTGTTTTTTGAGACAGTTTTACTCTTGTCACCCAGGCTACAGTGCAATGGTGTGATCTCAGCTCACTGCAACCTCTGACTCCCAGGATCAAGCGATTCTCCTATCTCAGCCTCCCGAGTAGCTGGCATTATAGGTGCCCACTACCACCCCAAGCTAATTTTTGTACTTTTAGTAGAGACAGGTTTCACTATATTGGCCAGGCTGGTCTTGAACTCTGGACCTCAGGTGACCTGCCTGCCTCAGCCTCCCAAAGTGCTGGGATTATAGGCATGAGCCACTGTGCCCAGCCACAAATATGCCTTTTAAAAGGAAGGATGAGGGGTGTATAATACTAGAGATCAGGATACCTCATATATTACAAACACTAAACAGTATTACTTGAGCTAAATCTCTTGACCTATCTAGCTGGTATTTCTGCAAAAGAATAATTTTCTTTTTCATCTATCCATTCCCATTCTCATCTTTATATTTGGTGGTAGGTCCTCAACCCCATTATTTCTGCAAAAGAATAATTCTCTTTTTCATTTATACATTCCCATTCTCATCTTTATATTTGGTGATAGGTCCCCAACCCCATTACACACAAGGAATGGTTCTCAAGTAATGCTTATTATGAAATGAATACAGTTATAAAGCATGGGGTATGCACTGAGTGGCCTCAAAATGCTTTTCAAGAGCTAGTGTTTAATGATTCTAAGAGAATTTGGCATGCCCTTGTGTTCCTGTGTTATCTCTGAGTCTCTTGCTTTCTTACACAGGCAAGGTGTTTGTGAGGAGAGCAGGCCCAAAAGCTAGGAGCAGAATGGTAATTCATGATTAACAGGAATGCCACCTGTCTAAAGATGTCCTTCCTGAGAAATGTCAGCTGTTGCGATGAGTAAATATACTTCTCTGGCAGAGTGAAAACACTAGACTGTACTTTCTTTCCTCCCTATATTTTCCTTTTGTACTGTTGCCTCTGCAAATGTTGATTTCTTGTGAAAACATGAAAGGTCAGAAGTGAGCGTGTTAAGGAGAGGTGGATGCATTTCTTTTTCATTTGTGTTTATATAGCTAAGGAAGATTGAGCTAGAATAGAAGTTGATCCATGTTATTGAACTGTGGGGCTGACACTTTGAGCACTGAAGTTGCTGTCTTCTTGGATAAAACTATTACAAGAGAGGGAAGAGATAGCAAATGTTCAGAATAATGATTTAGAGGCAGTGGAAGAAAATGAGTGAACATTAGGAGGCCCAGTGATACATTAACTGGTCAGTCACACTTAGGCAAACAAAATTCAGCTTCCTAAAAGCTCCTACCTAGAGAGGTAAATAGAAAGGGGAGAAAAAATGAGAGTTATACACAGGAGGCAGCCCAGCAACAACAGTTTCAGACATAGAAAACATTCAGGTTCAGTTCAAACCGACAAAGGCAGCTACACATTTGAACGGGCACTTTAGTAGAAATATGTAAAGGAAAATATACTGAACTCACATGAAGCCAATCCTCCAGGGGGTTAAGGATTACTGGCTAGGCTGAGGTACAGATTTACACGTTAGAATAGCTGAGGTGACCACTGCTTTTTTATGATGCTTACCAATGTTCATTGTTTACCTTTTGAAGATGTTTAGCTTGCTTCATTTCTGTTTTGTTTGGCTACTAAAGTAAAGACAACAGTAGCTGCTAAGAACTCACTGAAGTAGGTTGGGCATGGTGGCTCATCTCTGTAATCCCAGCACTTTGGTAGGCTGAGGTGGGCAGATCACCAGGTCAGGAGATCGAAACCAGCCTGGCCAACAAAGTGAAACCCCGTCTCTACTAAAAATATAAAAATTAGCCAGACATGGTGGCACATGCCTGTACTTCCAGTTACTTGGGAGGCTGAGGCAGGGAAATTGCTTGAGCCTGGGAGGCGGAGGTTGTGGTGAGATGAGAGTGTGCCACTGCACTCCAGCCTGAGCAACAGAAGGACACTCCATCTCAAAAAAAAAAAAAAAAAAATCATTGAAGTATACGCACATCAAAGTTATCTGTGTATTCTTTTAGTTACTCCAGGAAACCCCTACCTACACTTAACAGTTGACTTACATTGGTACAAAGTAAATTAATTTATGACAGTAGTCGCTAATTTATTTTTTTATTTCTCAGAGCACAAGAACATAAACTGTACACACTTATACACACGTACATACATATAATTGTCCACTTTTAATTTCACCATGATTTTAAAATAAGCAAGCAGTGTTATTAGTTTTAGAATTTTTATAGAACATTTTAATACAAAAAGAGGAAGGATATACTCTCAGAATAAATGGCAGCTATCTATTGAACAAATTTTAATTATGAAAAATTCATTAAATTGACCTCATTTTCTCATGCCACACACGTTTGAAAAATTAATTATGGATTGGCATCAATTCTTGGTTGGCATTTGTGATATTAAGACCTGTGGCATAAATACTTGGACCAGGGTAAATTTACCCTCTCTCTTCTCTTTCTGCTTCTTTCTATGTTTTTCTTTTTAATTTTGTTCTCCCCTGCTCCTCTTCTTCCATTTTTCCTCCTTTGTGTCTGCCATGACTTGGGATACAGTAGACACAATTCGTGTGTTCTTGCGTCAAGGTTGCTGACAGGCATATTAGAAGCTTTTCCTGAGTTGTTAAAATATGTGCTATCTAGACGAAAAAAGGTGAGTTCAGATATTTTCAGCGAAATAACTCAGAAACAGAAAGTCAAATGCCGCATGTTCTCACTTATACGTGGGAGCTAAATAGTGTGTATACATGGACACAGAGTGTGTAAAAACAGATATGAGAGACTCTGCAGAATGGGATGTCTGGGGGTGAGGGATGAGAAATTACCTAATGGGTGCAATATACATGATTTGGGTGATGGTTACACTAAAAGCTCAAACTTCACGACTGCACAATATATCCATGAGGCAAAATAGCACTTGTGCCCCCTAAATTTATACAAATAAAAAATAAACCTAAAAATAAATTGGAAAGTATGTCCTATCTAGGTAGCTATTCAATCAAACAACGAGACAAGCTTTCAGTCCTAGGCTGGAAATACTATGTGAAAAATCACTTGGGGTAGAAGATGAGAAATGCTCAGTGCTGAGGATAGGACCCAAGAGCTATGTGTGAAGCTGGGGTGAGGGTGTGGGACATTTTGGAAAGCCAACTATTAGAAAACAGAGCCAACACCAAAGTCCAGGCAGGATAGTGTTAAAGGCAGATGAGAATCATGGAGCAGGTGTGGACACCAGGGCTTCCGTGAAAACAGTTGGGAGTAACATACAAGAATAGTGATTGTTTGTGATTATTTGCAGGTATTATTTTTGAATTCTCAATGTTTCAGATATTGTTGATTATTACTCTTTCATTTTTGACAATGACCTCTTCATGTCTTAGATAACATGAAACAAACTGTATCTATTGGAATTGAAACATCAAAATATACATTCTCCTATGTTTCTAATTAGTGCGTAATACTTTTTAACTTCTTAAATGGCAATATACCTTAAGAAAATATTATTTTATTTTTTGGATGAGAAATTTGCTTATAAAGAAACTATAAAGGAGTTTTTACGTAAATGTTTGTTCATGCTCATCGCTCATTGCCTTCAAAATCATATTAAAAGGAAATGAGACCCAAAACATTGGCTATATTTTTATTTTAATTGAGTTTAGTAACCTTTAATAATTTACAAAAACTCTGAGCAGGCTGAGAGTCTTCTTAAGTTAATTCTCTTCAAAGAGTGATTATTTTCCACTGCCTCTTGGAATGTTCCATTCGGTTATCATGTGGGCACAGTTACATCTGACTCTCTCAATCTGTTAACCTGGTCTGCTAGGCACCTTTCCCTTATTTCCCCATTTCAATAAATTACGATTCTTATTCTGTTAGTCATCCATACGTGAAAGTTCATGCTTCACTTGGCCTCCTCACTCCACTTCATACCCGAACCACAATATTTGTTGCCGTGTGTGCCTGATTCCATATTTTTGTACCATTATTAAAATTACTTTCCCTCTCTGCACTTCCACTTTGTCTCTAACTTCGAGGATGATTTCCTCTTGCCTGCATTTTAAACATGACTGGTTTTATATGTTGCTTTTCCTTCAGTCAACTATTATATTAATCTTTCTGAAGTTCAATTTTAAACATATTATTCCAACTCCAGTGTCTCCTCAGTGCCTATGAGACAAGACTCAAATTTATCAGCCTAACACTTAATATCTTCACGATTGATTTTATCTTCTTGTTCCAATCTTACCTTGACTAGAGGATTCTTATCACCATACAAAACCCTTTTATTTTTCATCTTACAAAACAACCTGCAAAAGAAAGGAAAATCATATGTGGATCAACTAATCTCCCTACCTCTATGCTTGTCTCCTTCTACCTGTTCTCAGTACAGCAGACAGGCTGATCATTTAAAAATAGAAATCTAATCAGTCTCCTATTCTGATCATATCCTTCCAATGGCTTCTTATTTTGTTGTTGTTGTTGTTTTTTGAGATAACATCGTGCTCTCTTGCCCACACTGGAGTGCAGTGGCATGATCTCAGATCACTGCAACTTCTGCCTCCCAGGTTCAAGCAACTGTCATGCCTCAGCCTCCTGAGTAGCTGGGACTACAGACATCACCACCATGTCCAGCTAATTTTGTATTTTTTATAGAGATGGGTTTAGTAGTGTTGGCCAGGCTGGTCTCAAACTCCTGATCTCAAATGATCTGTTCACCTCAGCCTCCCAAAGTGCCCCAAAGTACCCCAAAGTGCTGGGATTACAGGCATGAGCCACCATGCCTCCAATGGCTTCCTAATTGTCTCAGAGTAAAAGTCCCTCTCTTCCTCAGGCTCTCCATGAGCTGGCCTCTGGTTACCTTGCTGCACTCATTTACTGTCCAGTCTTATTACTCTCCTGTTCCAGTCTTGCTTCCACTTTTGGGCATCTGCATGGGCTTTTTTTTTTCATATTATTATGCTTTTCATCCATACATCTATTGATGATTAGCTCAGGTTTTGATCCAAAAGTCAACTTCCTAGCCAACACTTATCCCAACACTTTGTTTCTATTTGTGTGTGTGTATGTGTGTTTCTTTCTTTTTATAATCTTTTCCTATAATATACATTTCAAACTGTAGGTCTTGTGTAGTGTCTGGCAACTCAGTAGACTCATGACAAGAATTTTTGTCTGTGGTGTCCACTCCTATAACCCTAGAACCTAAAATAGAGTCTAGCACATTAGGAGTATTCAATAGCTAACTGTTGAATAAACAAATATACTTTCAGCCAGGCGTGGTTGCCCACGCCTGTAATTTCAGCACTTTGGGTGGCCCAGGTGGGTGGATCACTTGAGGCCAGGAGTTTGAGACCAACATAGACAACATGGTGAAACCTCATCTCTACTAAAAATACAAGAGTTAGTCTGGTGTAGTGGTGGATGCCTGTAATCCTAACTACTGGGAAGCTGATGCATGAGAATTGTTTGAACCAGGAGGTGGAGTTTGCAGTGAGCTGAGATCCTATAGCTGCACTCCAGCCTGAGTAACAGAGCAAGACTCTGTCTCAAAAAAATAAGAAATAAAAAATAAATGTACTCTCTACTCTTTACCCTTTGCTTCAGAAAAAGATAGACAAGCTGTTCCCAGATGCACATTGCATCTTTTTCCTTCCCTTCTTTGGTTTGGCAGCTTTTTGCTTTGTTGGGAACATCTTTTATCTTTTTCCTAAATCTCTGTGAAGCCAAAATTCTTGCACCCTTCCTATCTCTTCGAAAAAGTTACATTTTCTATTGTAGTTTTCCAATGCCTTTTCAACCACAGGTGTTCTTGGCTTTATTCTGATTCCTGTCATAGAATACCCACAGCTGGAAGTCTTCTCTCTCCTCTCTGAACATTCTACATTCCAGCAAAGTGCCCATTCTCCACCAGGGATGAGTTCTGTCTCATTATCCCACTCTGAGTACTGCATATAAAGGGGATGATATTTTTAGTCTTGAATGTATGTTAAGTTTGGCTGTTTTAAAGTATTATATTATGTCACTTGTATGTATTTCTCACTGATTTTAAAAAATCATTCTTTTCATTTCTTTCATTTTTTGGAAACCTAAATCCACAGAGAACTCCTCAAGAAACTTTGTGTCTGTCCATTCCCTTAGTTGTCCCTCACCTCATTATGATAATTAAGCTACTGAAGTTGTGTGGTCTAAGGAGAAAAAGTGGGGAGTTATGACCGTGACATTTCTACAGATTTTTCATGTCCACAGCCCCACCGCCATCTTGATTTCCACCACAGCTACCTAATATACTTGGACTACACACACGTGTGTGTGCACACATACACTCACACACAGATATACAGACAACTTTTCTTTGGCAAAATTACTGTTCTTAAAGATATTTTAAAAAGCTGAATACATGACTTAAATTAGTTTCCAAATTTTAAGTTTTCTTTTGAACCAAATTCTAGAGCCCATCTAATGATTCCTTTTCAACTTGATGAGTTCCAAGTTAAGATTATTGTCTATGTTCAAGTTCTTCCAAATAAAATTATAGATAGTAGGGCTGCAAAGATGCTTGTTGAATTTCCTGTCCAGCATCATATTTTCACAGATGATAAAAATGGGTCCTAAGAAGGACTGATTTGTTCACATTTATACACTTAGTAGCACATTCAAAAGATAAAAAATCAGAAATAGGTTTCAAGAAAAATGCACATTCTTTACTTCATTTTGTCAAACTTATCAGTATTTTCATTTACCTAAAATTAGTCTGAAATATATATTCCTCAGTCCATTGAGAAGTAGAACTTGCTTCAAGTTCAATCAAGGATTTACCAATAGGCTGCTTTTAATAGGTTAAAGTTCCTGGAAGCTATTTTCATAGGAGATTTCTATTTGTGTTTGATATAGCCAAGGTGCTGGTTTTGAAGTCTGTATTACAGTGATATAGTGGTAAAGAGATGATGAGAAAGCAATGGAAAAAAAAAAGTCTGTGAAGGTGAATTGTATAGGAGATATGTGAGAAAAAAGTAGTCACCTATCAAGCCCAGAAGAATCAAAATGATTTAGAATGGTCAGCAGGGTTCAAAAGAAAGATCATGGACTTTAGAAACATCCACGTGACTTAACTTCCTTCTCTGTCATCTACAGTGTGTGACCTTGGACAAGCTACTTAATATTTCTTAGCTTTGGTTTCTCATCAAACATTAAAATGGCAACAATGATAGTTGTATAGATTAAATTAGATAAATTATGTAAGAGACACTACTTCAGAGTACTCTCTTAATAGATGGTAGGTATTGGTAATTAAGTAACACAATTAGACTAATAATATAACATTAGCAGAGAACATATTCCATTATTAATATGTTCTAATGTCAGACACACAGACTGAATAATCTTACTTGGCTCTGCTATAAATGGCTGCATCAGTTGTATTTTTTATGCTGAAACTCTAACGGCCCTGAGCCCTCCCACACTGGCATTCCTGCCTCTGCTAGTCTTAATGAGGAGATGCCTAACACATAACAGAGACCACATTTTTGTTTCCCTGTCTTTAAGTTGAAATATATGTGGCATCTATCATGTAATATTCCTTACTAGCAACCTTGGAAAGCTCTTCTGAGGATGCATGACTGTGTTTTATTTTATTTGTTTAGTTTAGACAGAAGGAACAAAACAGACAAGTCTACCTATGCCATCAGTTTTTCTGAGCCAAAATCAAATGCCTCAGCAAGATTAATGTGATTTATATGCAGATTCCTGAAAGGAAGGGGGAAATGCTAACCTCCTGCTTCACTCACTGGAATCTCCCTGGACTCTGGAATAGGGAGTTTAAAATATTAATGCCTTGAATAATAAATTAGAGTACATAGTAAATGAGGTATAAGCACAACAATTTTAATTAGTTTTAGGCACATTTTAATGATAGTTTGGCCATTAACTTCAGTAAACATAAAAATTCAGGGGAAAAAGATGTATGAGCTCCTTACTACTTAGCTTTGTTTTAACTGAAGCCTTTGCAAAGATGTATATCATTTTAATTTTGGTTCCAGAGGCTTTTATGTAAATTAATTGCATTGGAGAATTGGCAAGAACATTTTATTCAATTTGGAACAGCAGTGATTATAAGCTTTACATTAATATAACAACAATTTAACAATGGCTGATAGATGGGCCACAGCCATGCAATTATCAAAAGTGAGCCACTCTCTTGATCTCTAATTAGGTCTATAAGCAAATAGAGTTTTGCCGGCACTAATTGCCATATTAAAACTGGCAGTGAGGAAGCAAGTGCACTCGCGTTAAGGTAGTCGGCACAGGGTGCTGTTTATCCAAAGATTTTCCCATTTTCTGATTTAATCAGATATGTAATTCAATTATGTATGTTGTGGAAATAGATATTTAAGTGAATTGGAAAGCATTCTCCTCCTTGATCTACACAACCATGCATCTTGTTAACTGCAGACATCAGTGTTTTAAGTCTAAAACAGAAATGTTAGGCTGCGTTTTTTTTTCCCACTGTCCTTACTGCCTGTTCAGACGTCTGTCCTCTCATACCTCTGACTCAATACCTAGGATGTCAGGTGCTATGTGCCAGACAGATGTGTGCATGGAAGAAGATGTACAATGCCTTGATTTGTTGCTCCATTTTAGCAGGGATTAAAAAGCACTCAAAGGGGATTTGGAAGGCATTTGAGCACCAGGCTAGATACTGTGGCACCAATTTTAAAGAACCCAGAAAATCCCTTTTTTCGTTTCAGTCTTTGCCTAAAAGCTTGGCCCATTATGCAACAAAGGGTATTTGTTTTATTTCCTGCTTCAGCTTATTCCAATGTGTACATCAATAACATTTAAAGAAAAAAGACATTTTCATTTAGGCATCTGAGTGAGTTTAAACTAAATCTGGAAAAGGCAATTTTCTAGGGAAGAGCCTATAAGAAAAAGTCAACCCAGGGAGTTTGCTAAGAAAGTAGATTTTAAGTGTTCTCACCACAGAAAAATGATAAGCTTGTGAGGGAATGCACATGTTAATTATCTCAATTTAGCCGTTTTGTGGTGTATTACATACATAAAAACATCATGTGGTACACCATAAATATATACAACTTTTATTTGTCAATTTAAAAAAAGACTATGTAATGATGTCTTTCTAAAAGGAAAACAAACTTTTTAAAAAATATGACTCTAATTGAAAAGAAAAAAATTCTACTTCCGTCCAAAATAGCAATTGAGATACATGAGTGTCTTTGGTAAATAACTTCATAGAATCCTATTGAGGAATAATTCCAAATCTTCGATCAGGTCTTTTATATCTATGGTAGTGTCTATGAAGAGAAATAAGCCACAAAGACCCCAAAGGGCAAAATTTGAAAGCAGAAGACAATTATTTATGCAAAAATATGTGAAATATTCAAATCACTGTATAGAGTGGCACCTTGCAACATATGAAACACTTAGAAAGGCACATATTATTTTTACTTTTATTGGTTTGTGCTTCATTGTCACTGATAATTACTGTTTATTTCAGGAAATTGTGTATCTTTGTGATTGTGTGTATTTGCATTTTGTTTAATAGTTACTCATAGGATAATTCAGAATATGAATTTGTGTGCCTGAAACTCACACAGGGAGAGAGATCTCATGAGAGGTTCAGACTCAGCATTTCTAGGTCACACATAGAGTACGTTGTGCTACTTATGAGAGCAAAGTCCTCCTCCGAGCTGTTCTTGAGGCTTGAGGTATCAATGACCAGCTGTGACAAAGCTGACAAAGCCTTATATCCTTCTGTTCACTACCTTGACTTACTGGCCCAGGCCTATGGAACCCACTGCTACCCTCCAGAGAGTGCATAGGGTTCCCAGAAGACAGGCATCAATTTACACAGTGCAGATTAGAAGAATAAAATAATTTCAGAAAGAGAAAGGAACCCTGATATGGTTTGGCTCTGTGTCCCTGCCCAAACCTCATCTGGTAGCTCCCATAATCCCCATGGGTTGTGGGAAGGACCCAGTGGGAGACAATGGAATCATGGGGGGTGGGTCTTTCCCATGCTGTTCTCATGACAGTGAATAAGTCTCACTAGATCTGATAGTTTTAAAAACAGGAATTTCCCTGCGCGAGCTCTCTCTCTTTGCCTGCTGCCATCCATGTACCATGTGACTTCCTCCTCCTTGTCTTCTGCCATGATTGTAAGTTCCCCAGTCATGTGGAACTGTCAGTCCATTAAACCTCTTTCTTTTGTAAATTGCCCAGTCTTTGGTATGTCTTTATTAGCAGTGTGAAAACGGAATAATACAAACCCTAAGTTCAGGGAAGTGAGGTGAGAAGATGAGTGTCTCCAGGAAAACATCCCAGCAATGGATCAGCTTCTTCGTTGCTTTTCCAGAATAATGGGAAAAGCAATAGCAGGCAAACAGTTTGAATTTTTCGCCTTGGTTTCAGGTCACACAAATTATCCCAGTCCTTGGGTGAAATCATTCATACCCATATATCCTTGTAGGATTGTGTTGTGGGGAATCAAATGATAGAAACAGCAAAGGAAACTATGGCCTGTCCTGAAGTCGGAGGTCTGTCCTTCATGAGGACATGTCATCCTGTTGATGGCCTGTGTCCAGAAAACCTCCCAGAAGCTAACTGGCAGCAGAGTGATCAGCTGGCCCAGCAACTGAGAGAGGCAGAGGGGCAGCTTCTTGTAGAATCATTCTGGAGGCTCTGCTGGAGTCAGATCACCCTGGCAGATAGTTGGGGAGAAGTAGGATGCTATGCTTCTCTCCAGGTTACGTGATCTCAGGACTTAAAAATAAACTTTCAATGTGTGTGTGTGTGTGTGTGTGTGTGTAGCAGAAAGGGCACCTGATTTGGGGCAAGCATCTTTTCAAGTGTTATATTTTCTGGCAGGTCCAAATTTGATCATTTTTTGCAGAGTATTATTATTTTCTCATGGTAGATACATGTGACCAGGAAAAGGCCACTACTTACAGCTTTTTTTTTTTTTCCCCAACAAGGAGCCTGGTCTTTACAATAACTAACAAAGCACTCCCTTTGTATTTTAATAAAAATTTAAAAAATACCGACTTTTTTTTGACTTCTTTTTACATGCCAGAATCTTTGTCAAATATGCATATGTGTATAGATGTGGGTATATGTACATGTAATAATTAATTTAATTCTCAGTATTACTAAAGTACTACTTTTGTTACCTCTATAAATAAAGAAACTGAGGTGAAAGGAAGGTAAATTGTTGTTCAAGAACTTAGGGCTGGCTTATCCCCCAAACAATGCATCTTTTTTTCTAGTAGGTTGCTTTCTTGTTATATATATGGTGTGGCTTGAGGCATATTACATCTTTAAGAAAAGCATGCCTACAGCAATGTATAAATGCCAATATCTTATCCTCCTGTCTGTTAGCAACAGAGTTGTTCTTATCCGCAGGTAAACAGACCAATACAGGTGTGAACTATGGGGCACTAAAATGCTTGTTCTTCCCTCAAACCTGCCAGGAAGTCTAAAAATCTAATACTCTAAAAATCTAATATTCTAACATGATGTCTTAGGAAGGTATCAGTATAGATTACTGAAAACAGCAGTGTCTCACAATGGTCAGAATAGCCAGGTTCTTGAGCTTCAGGCTCCTTGTTGATAAAATGAATTTTCTAGAATGAATAGTCTTCAAATTTCCCTCTTGTTACAAAGTTCAACGTCTTTCATGTTATTTGTATCAAGAATTTTTGTCCTTTTGAAAAGATGACATATTAACCACAGATTATCAGGACTAATATCTGCATATTAATTTCTTATCATCGCTTAACAAAGAGCAACCCCTTAAGCAAATGGTAGCAGGGTATGCAATCACGATGAGCTTATATTGTAGGAAAAGAATGAAAAAGCAGTCAGTTGTTGTGGAGTGTAGTTAGGACGCCATAGAATGCAATTCTGGGCTCCCTAGAGAATGTGTGATATCTGTGGGTGTCAAGAAGATGAAATGCAAAACAGCAGAACAATATGTCCCTGAGCCATAGTCTCCCCTCATAGGAAAGAGAGATGGGCAGTATAATTGCCTTATTTAGAAACTGTACCTAGAAGTACGCTGACTAGGAATAATGCTCAGCAATCCTAAAATGGAGAGCTTCAGCTCTGAGTCTTGCTTCCAGTTTGTATTTAATTCTGGCTTGCTTGATGTCTGCTTTTTTGTCCTTGACCTACGGGCCAGTAGTTACTTGCATAGTAAGTAATTCCTGATGCTGAAAACCAGCCAGGAAGTCAAGAAGCCACTAAAAGTCATACCATTGGCTTCAAGCCGCCTGCTCTAGTCCTGTGTTAGTACCTGAGAGTTCTAGCAAGGTCTTCATCCCAAAATCCTATTGCCAATTTACTTGACAAGAGACATGCATCATTGGATTAAGGCTAAATGGTCATCTTTTTCATTTTAATGTTCTTGCCCTTAATTAATAGTTTAGTCTTTCACACCTTCATTTGTTACACTTAAATGAATTTTGTAATTAGCTTTGCATCTCAGGTTTGTTGCCCCATTTAAGCTTAGAAAAGCAGCCAATTAGTTCTCTTTCCCCATTCTTTCTCACTTTTTGGGAACAATTTCCCATTGTCTAATTGCCTAAGTACACCTAATATAATCCAACGAGATCGTAAACTGGGCACTGCTTTGTGCCCACAAAGTACTTAGTGCCTCACTAAGTAAACTGGCACTTGGTAAAAAGATTATTGAATTTATCAAGCATTAGGCCCAATACAGCTCCTAACAAATGCATTTTGAGGATATGACAATCCTGGTGAGTGAGTCAAAGACTCATTATTTGGGTTGCTACTGCGCTTGCATGAAAACTGTGATTCTTGTCAAGTCCATTAGCTGCTTTACAAAACAAGAGCTGTCATTTCATTAAGCTGCCTTACACATATCAGCAGCTCCAGGGTGAATGCTGGTCACTTCTTGTCTATGTCACGATTCCTTCTGAAAGCTGACTTTCCCCAGTGTGTGCCGGCAGCCTACAAGTCTTCATTTTATAAGGAGATTCCATGAATCTGACAGAAGCAGCAGCAACTGGTTTAAAAATCATAGAAAGGCCAAGGCGGGTGGATCACCTGAGGTCTGGAGGTCGAGACCAGTCTGGGCAACATGGTGAAACACCGTCTCTACTAAAAATACAAACATGAGCCAGGCATGGTGGCAGGCACCTGTAGTTCCAGCTATTTGGGGGCTGAGGCAGGAGAATCGTATGAACGCAGGAAGCAGAAGTTGTAGTGAGCTGGGATCGTGCCACTGCATTCTAGCCTGGGTGACAGAGCAAGACTCCATCTCAAAAAAACATAGAAAGTTTGATTTAAAAAATTTTTCTTTCTTAGTTGAGTATCAAGCAGTAAAAAAGGAACAAAAAACATTGAAATTAGAGCATTAGGTGACAAACTCAGTCGACTCTAGTTAAGAGTAGAGCAGGGAGTGGAATTCAGATCTTCTACTTTGCAATCCAGTGTTCTTTCTGAGGAATCACACACTGCCCCTCTGATGGTCTTCGTGTGTCAATTTCTTTAGATTGTCATTTGCTTAATAAATATATATTGAGTCCTTCTTTTATGCCAGGTATGATTTCAGAGCTGGAGTTATGTCAGTGAATAAGACTGAGTTCCTGCCTTCGTGGAACTTAAGTTCTAGCTAGATAGACCAATCAATATAAAGTCTGATATCGCATGATGTAAAGTAGAATAAACCAGGGTAATGAGGATAGAGTATAATGAAGTGCCCTTTAAGAAAAGGGGTTAGAAAAGGCCTCTTTTAGGCCATATTTTGAGAGCAGCGCTTTGGCTGAACTGAAGGTAAACAACAAGCCACGCAGAGAGGAAAACTGCAAAGACCCTGAGGGAAAAATAAATTCTGTATGTTTGTGTTCACGAATTAGCAATGAGGCCAGTGTGTTCTGAACAGTGAGGGATGCTCACAATAGTAGGAGATGAGTACATATTTATAGATAATGATTATTTCTGCTTCCTCTATGAGTGGAATTGCAATTCCAGTGACTACGGAAAGAGAACATTTATCCTATTAAGAAGACTGATAAGTGGCTGCATAATCTGAAAATATTAAATTTTCTCAATGATAAAAGACTAAATTAAACCCACATGACTACTGAGGCCAATATTATCTTTTAATTTCAATCTAAATTAACTGACCACCAACTGTGCATGAGGCCCTGGAAGATACACAGTGAAACAGAGAGACTATCATTCTTTCCTTATGAATGAGTGACCCAAAAACTAGAATTAAAAAAAAAAAAATAGAACAAGTAAAAGAAAACAGAATATGAGGGATCATCGAAGATGTCAAAAGTGCTGGAGAGGTTCAGTGGGAGGATGGGATGTAGCTTGCTGAAAGATGCAGACAGGTGTGACAAAGAAAGGTGGCATACAGACTGGGAGTTAATGAAGAGCAAGACATAGACAGGTAAGAGACAGGTTCCTGGGAGCTGTTACAAGCTGAGGAAATAGCATTAGTAAAAGCAGGAATGTGGTAAGTGAGAGACTTGTCTTGGAACAAGAGTTCCAATTGGTTGGAACATAGGATAAGAGAGTTAGATAGATAAAGTCAAAAAATTAATGCACGGCTTTAATACTTTAAGGGGGAACTTGAATCTAATTAATAAGGCACTACAGAGCTGTTAAAGGTTGTGCACCAGAAAGGCAACGATGAGCAAAAAAAAAAAAGAATTACATTTCCCTTAGTCCTTTATGCAGTTATCATTGAGGCCCTTCGTGCAGTTATCATTGAGGTCCTTCATGCAGTTATCACTGAGGACCTTTGTGCAGTTATCATTGAGAAACTTGATGCAGTTATCATTGAGGACCTTTATGCAGTTATCATTGAGGA